>NW_006399751.1:10634097-10709649 GCF_000299155.1 Elephantulus edwardii | reverse complement strand
GTGTGTGTGTGTGTGTGTGTGTGTGTGTGTGTCTATCCTAGATACTTCATACTAACACTCCGTCCCTGAAGACAGACAATGAAGGAAATGTAATCTCGGAGATTCTGGATTAACATGTGTAATTTTATTTAAAATGTGTATACTGTATATAATGCATATATTGCTCTAATGGGGTACAAAGCACTGTGGCCATGTGGGAAGGCCTCTCAGAGGAAGTCATCGCTTTTTGTTCTCTGCCTCTTCGATTTGAAGTAAGCAGAATTCACTGTGAGGGGATCCCACTTAGAGAAAACAGCGAGTGCAAAATCATGAGCTATGAAAGAGCTCTTGTGTGTTTGGGGAATTTTAAGAAGCCTTTCGTGGCTGGAGCAGAGGGTGCGTGGGGTAAGGCTTAAAAATGTAAGAAAACTGAGTCTTATCAATAACATACTTTTTTAAAGGTTAAAAATAACTCCCCCTGCAAACGTGCAAGCTGCTTCCCCGTTCGCCTCCTGCCTCTCTCTGAACAGCAGGTAGGCGCTCAGGAAATATGCTCTAAGTGCCACGTGCATAGGTTAATGCAAAGACACGGTTTTGAGAACTGCGAATATGGCAACATTTTAGCACGTATTAAAAGATTTTTTAAAATTTATTTTTCATATGTAAGGGATTGACATTTTGCCCTTTTCTTTGCTTTCTGCTCGTTACCTGTCAGTATTTACCCAGCACGCTTACAGGTTTAAAAAAACCAGTTTACACAGGCCAAAGAAGAATCAAAAGATCCGAGGAGTTGCTGCAAGAAAGCCGAGTACAATCACACCTTTCCCTGGAAGGAAGTTGAGTCAAGTCTGAAGTTTCTACAGGAGTGAACCCCGCTGAGCAAGAAAGAATACAAGAGTCTTGCAATTCCAGGATCTGCCCTTGACTTGACCTGAAAGTAGCCTGAATACAGTGCTGCTGACCTCAAAATACCTCACTGGCAGTTCTAATCCACCAGTGACACCTAAGGAGAAAGAGGAACAATCTATTCTCATGTGATTTATAGCATTGGGACCTCACTGGAGGGTCAGCTGTGAGCCAATCCAACTCAGTAGCAATGATTTTTAATACCCACCCCCACACTCCCCAGTTTAACGAAGGGCAGATCCCTGGTTGTGCAGTGTGCCAAGCATCGCATTGCTAACTGAAAAATCAGGGTTAGGAACCCAGTGAGATCTCCATAGTAGAAAGATGAGGCCATTTGTTCAGATAAAATTTACAGCTTTGAAAGCCATCTGGAAGTCCTGCGAGCTTAGCCTGGGTCACAAGGAGTTAAAAATGGACTTCACAGCAGTGGGTTTGGTGAGTTATGTAATAGCAGGCTCTAGAAAGAGTTTTTCTGTTATAACCTAGGAATATGGGGTCCCTAGAAGGATTCTGGGGCTTGTCTGACATACTTTGGACGTGTTGTAAGGAGAGACAGGTCTTTAGAGAGGGACATCATGCTGGGTAGAGTAGAGGGACAGCGCAGGGGGGAAAGACCCTCTATGAGGTGGATTGATTCAGAGACTGGGGTAATCGGGATGGGTGTGTCAGAGACCATGCGACTGGCACAGGACAGAACAGGATTTAGGGCTGTTGTACAAAGGGTCGCTATGAGTTGCAAACGACTCAACGGCACATAACAACAACAGAGGGACACAGATTTTGTTCTCTGTAAATTAAAATAATCTATGCAAATGTAAAAAAGGAGAGCTTTGGTGGCCAAGTGGGAAAGGTAACCACACTGTCAACCCAAAGGTTTATGGTTCAAATTCACCAGCTGCTCCTTGGGAGAAAGATCCTGATGTGAAAGAACTGAACAGAAGATTTCAAAGGGCAGCTCAAGAAGACAAAGTATTACAATGGAACGTGCACACAGCTAGAATTGGAGAACAAAAGGGAAGAATTGTCTTGGCATTTCTCCAGCTGAATGAACTGTAAAACATGTTCAAGCCTCATACTGCAATATTGGAAGATGCTGTGGACAAAAAGGTATTAGAGTCAGTGCTGACTTGAGAGCACATAACAAAAACAGTAACAAAACTATTGAAAAAGTCTATCTTTTTCTATGTATATTCGGAACAATAGCAAAGTAAAATTTTAAAAGAAAAGGTAAATATAGACCTACCAAATTGATTAAGAAGGGGAAAAAAGGTTGGTGTGCAAACCTCTCAGTATCAAGTTTGTTACTTAACAAGGGGAAAAAGTATTAGCAATATAGAACCTTTTTTTCATATGTTTTGTATATATGTATACCTGTGTGCTTTGAACCACAGGTTTGAACATCTTTCTTTTCTTTTTAAGCTTTATCTTTCATTTTCTAAAAATTGTTTATTCAAACTATTTTTTTAAAATGGTCTTTTGAAATCATTCTGTACGCCTCTTGGGCTATAATAAAGAAAAAAATAACCATAGCAACAGGAGTAGAGGAAGACTCATCATCAATAACCTACAAGATGCAGAGGGCGTAATTTTACTTGCTGAAAGTAAATAAGACTTTGAGCACTTAACCCAAGGCAAAGACTTCAGTATTGATCACATCTCAACAGAAAGCAAACAAACATCCTTATTACTGGCCAGTCCACAGCATCTTGATAATGAATAAAAGGCTGGCGTTGTCAGAATTTCATGTTCCTTGGATTCATAATCAACACCCGTGAAAGCAGCATTCAAGAAATCAAATGATCACCTGTATTAAGTAAAGTTGCTTCAAGGAACCTCTTTAAATTGCAAAAGAACAAGGATGTCACTTTGAGGACTCAAATGGCCACAATCCAAGATAGGGTATTTTCTTTCATTCATTCATGACATACATATGGCCTGTGTTAGTCAGACAATGAATAAAGAAAATGAAAGAAGAATTGATTCCCTTGAATTGTGGTGTTGGTGAAAGCTATTGAGAATTCTACGGGCTGGCAAAGCAACATTTTCTTAGAATATTGGGGGGACGGGGGGAGGCAAGAAGATTCCTTTGAAAGGCAAGGGTAGTGAGACTTTGTCTTGCATACTTTGGGCATGTTATCACGAGAAGTCAGTCCCTGGAGAAACTCATCATAGTTTATAAAGGAGAAGGCCAGGGGTAAAGAAGAAAATCCTCAGGGAGATAGATTTACACAGTGGCCGCACCAATGGTATCGTTTGAACATATCAGTCCTTGTGGGAATGATGCAGGACAAGGCTCGTTCACTTTAGTTCTATTGTTTACACAGTAGCTATGAATCGGAGTTGACTTTACCTAATAACAGAATAGCAACAATCTCAACCTTTAGGGGTGAGCACTGTGAATCTTACTTCTATTTATATTTTTTCTTTGTTTTTAAACAAAGCATAATATTTAGCTACACACTTAGCTACAAATGCCAAAAGATAACATAATGAGAAGTCTCTATTCCTCATGGTCATGACTAATGAGGTTGATCTAGTGGGAGGCCAAGGACCAGATTATCCAAAATAGCACACTGTGCAACCTCTGTCACTTAGCTGATTGCTGGCCATATGATCATTTCTTCTCTTATAAAAATTTCTCCACCCTAAAGTTCTATTTCAAGATACTACATAGTTGTCTGCGTGGAGAAGGAAGTTTGCACTGGGCTCAGATTGGTGCATTTCCTCAGGTAGGTCCTAAAATATCTAACTAGAAATTATGTTACTTGTGTTACATCAGGGGGAAGCAACATTTAGAGATACTGTGTTTAGAAGCTTCTTGGTATTGTGGTTCAGCCAACAGTCAAGAGTAAAGAAGGCAATCCAGAGGCATGTTGTTTAGGAAGTGGATGCCACTCCTGCTTCCAAGAAGCCAAACAAAGCCTACATAAAAGAGTATTCAAAGATGGTAAGAGGACAGAATGAATGCAAGAACCAAGAATTGCATCACTTGTTTGATAGCTGGGAATTCTTTGAAGTCACAACTCCTGGTAATAGATCCTTGACAATTTACTCCAAAAGCATTATTAAAATTGAAGTCTTGTTAAACCTTTATTTTCAGTATCGTGTAATTATCCTCCATTTTGATATCTGATGTGTTGTAAATCCCAACTTCTATTGTATCAATAAAATGGGCTTTTAGGCAGTTATGTTCATGAGACAGGACGTAATCTACAGTAGGTTCTATCCTGAGTCAATCTCTTTTACTATGTAAAATAACAGGAAAACAATTACCACCAAAAAGGAAGAACTAGGAGCTACTACATTGTTTGGAGGTGGACTCTCTGCTGAGAACCTGCTAGACTCAGGACTTCAATAGGACACACTGAGATGTCCAAGGAATGGTTGTTGTTGTTGTTATGCGCCGTCAAGTCGCTTGCGACCCATAGCAAGAAATAGTAGAGCCACAGATATAAAGAGACAAGGACATTCCTCCAGGGCTGACACACAGAGAGAGTCTTCCCCTAGTGCACTGGATTGGCACTTCTACACTCACTGAAAAGCGAGAGAATAAGTTTTTGTTTGTTAAAGACACTCATTTGTGGCAGCACTAGATAACCAAGACACAGCTCTTCACAGATATATTTGCCTGTACAGACAAGATTGTGTTCACTGTCCCTGAACACTTTCTTCCACTGCTCTCCCACACGTGTCTTAGAAAACTCAGAAACATGAGTGGAAAGTAGATATCAACTACCATTTGAAGCCAAGAGTTCAAGTTTCTTTTTTCCTACTAATGCCATGAGATAGATTAGATAGATAGATAGATAGATAGATAGATAGATAGATAGATAGATAGACAGACAGATGGATGATATCTAGTTGTGGTTGAGTCAGTTCTATCTCATGGCTACTTCATATGCGACAGAGCACAGCTGTGTTACCTAAGGTTTTCAATGAGTGATTCTTTTTTTTGGGGGGGGTCCAAATTGCCAGGCCTTTTTATCCAAGTTGCCAACAGGTGAATGTGAGGCGCCACCTTCTCAGTCAGCAGTGGAGTATGCTCACTGCACCACTCAAGGATGCCAGATAAATTAGCAACTATCTTTTGGTTGGTTGGTGGAATCTATGAATTATAGGAACAGCATCGCACACAGTGCCTTTCTTGGTACACGAGGACTCTGACAACAGTTTAACTGAATGTTTGCATAATAGAAACTGCCATACTTGTGATGATGAGTTATGTATAAATAGCTGTAATAACAGTCCTCTTCAGATTATTTTTTTAAATTTTATTTTATTATTATGTGTGTGTGTGTGTGTGTGTGTGTGTGTGTGCGCGCGCGCGCGCGCGCGTGTCTATACCGCCAAACGGATCTGACAGGTACAGGAGGAGATTGTCCCTCCTTCTCCAACAGAGCATCTGGTGGATTCGAACTGAGCACTTCTGCACCTTCTTGCCACTAGGCCACCAGAGCTTGCTTTAAACACTCTTCAGATTCTTAACCTGTTATATTCTTAACCAGTGTGATTCAAATTTTCAAGAATAATTTAAAGACATGTCCTAAAGAGGAGAAATAAAAGTTGTTTACTACGAACTCAACCATTTAATCCAGTGTGACTCAATACATCAAGTGCCTGGGCTATGTGATAATTACACAGGTAGCTAAAAATATCTCAGTGACTTCTCCCTCTGTTAAACTCAAAACAGAAATTTTGAAAGTTGCCCCTCTTTGTTATTGTTATTGTTATGTGCTATTGAGTCACTTGTGACTCATAGCGACCCTATGTACAAGAGCTCTGAACCCTGCTCTATCCTGTGCCAACCTCACTGTCTCTGACACACCAACCCCCATGACCCCAGTCACTGAATCAATCCATCTCCTTGAGGGTCTTCCTTTACACTTTGAAATAATCTCTATGCAAATACATTGTATCTTATTTTCTCATTTAATTTTATCTCACATCAGTCATCACTCTATAAAATGTCTCATGTATTGTCTTAATCGTCTGTTCTCCTTCATTCTCTCTCTAGACTAGAAAATGCATTTCATGTGTGCAAAGAATTAATGCCGTTTTGTTTACTATGTTATTCTGGCTCCTAAAAGAGTGCTTTGCTCCAAGTAAGTAAACACTGTTAAGTTACCAGATGAGTAAATCCTTTCTCTCAAAAGGGTGGGTGAAGCTAAATAGAGCATCTCCTTTTAAGTTGAGGGATTTTGTGTGTCTGTTTGTTTTATTGTTTTAAATTAAAATCTAACGTATGCTGCCTATGTGTTTACCTTCTCAGGGAGCTCTGGTGGCCCAGCGACAAGGAATTAGACCACCAACCCAAATACATGTGGTTCAAATCTACCAGACACTCCGTGGGAGAAAGATGGACAGTTTCGCTCAGTGTGATATACTTCCTGTGAAAAGCCACTGGAGGGGCAGCTTTGAGTTAGTTCCGACTCAGTGGTGCATAACAACAACAACAGCATGGCTATAGACTAAATGTGATTTGTACTTTAAGTCTTAAAACCCAGTAAAAATATATAAGGCATATGATTATTTTTATGTACATTCATCTTGACACTGTTAGGTATAGATAATTAATGGGAGAAGTAATTCACATACTTTGTACAAAGGGTATTTATCACCTGTATCACAGAAATTTAGAACAAATAGGAGATAAATTCTTTTTATGTATATGGCTTTTCTCTCTCGGTCGCTCTCTCTCTCTCTCTCTCTGCGTGTGTGTGTGTGTGTGTGTATAAACAGAGGTAAAAGAAATGGCTGCATACATGATTGTGAGGACAAGTGAACCTGAAATCTGGAGAGTGGACCAGCATGTGGGATCCTTGGAATCCTTGGTAAGGATTGATGCTTTCAATTTTAACTACAATTTCCTGTTTTCTGGAAATCCCTTGCTTTTGTACTTAAATCTCTCAAGGGATTAAACCAAGCACACCCATCTTATTGTGGTTTCTCTCCTTTAGTTAAAGGCAACTAATTATAGCTGTTGATATGCCCTGCAAAATGTCTAAGAAACAATACCTAAATTAGAATTTTATTAAGAAGTAGTCTAGTCAAGTAAACTCATAAAATTAACTATTATGCTATCAAAAAGGAAGAAACATTGGAAATGGCTTAGAACATAAGTTGTTCCTCTTTGTTGTTGTTATTGTTATGTACTATCGAGTCACGTGTGACTCATCGTGACCCTATGCACAACAGCTCTGAACCCTGCTCTATCTTGTGCCAATCTCATTGTCTCTGACACACCTACTCCCACTACCCTAGTCACTGAATCAATCGATCTCCTCATGGTGGGTCTTCCTTTACACTTTAGAAATAATCATACAAGATAAAGGACCAAAGTGCATCCTAAAACAGGGAGAGATTCTTAGTAAATTATAGCATGTAATTCAGGCACAACATTTCTTAGACTGGTTGATTTTCTCCATTATTTCTTCTGAGGGAGCTCTGCTGGTATAGCAGGTAGATAGTTGTGTTGCTAACACAACCAATCTCTGGCAGATTGAGCCCACTAGTGGTTTCATGGGAGAGATACTGATAACCTTCTCCTGTGAGACTCACAGCCTTTGAAAACCTACTGGAAGGCTAGTTATGAGTAGCTTCTGAATCTCCAACAATGAATTTGGAATTTTTGTTGTTGTTTGTTGAGCAGATTATCATTAAAATACTTTCATTTTCAAATATATATGGGAACAAAATAAGTGTTTGCTGTTGTATGCCACTAATCAAAACCAACCCATAGCTGACCACCAAACCGGCTTTCAGGGGCAGGAAATCACACAGGAAGAGACTGCCTATCTTCTTGTGGAGTAGCTGGATTTGAACCATGTGCCTTTGGAATTGCAGCACAGCTTTTTACTTCTAGGCCACTAGAGCTCCCTACCTTTTAAAAACAACACAAAACAAAACCCCAAACACCTATTATGTAGGTCTCTACCTTTCCACATAATGGAGATAATCTGGTAGCCTATTTGTAAGGAGTTGTGCTGTAATCCCAAAGACATGCAGTTCAAATCCACCAGCTGCTCTGTGGGAGAAGGATGGACTGTCTCCTCCTGTGGGATTTACTGTCTCTGAAATTCTGCTGGAGATCTCTATCTCTATATATCTAGATATCTAGATATCTATCTATCCATATCTATCTATATCTATATCTATATCTATCTATATATCCATATCCAAATCTATATCTATATCTACATCTATATATCTGGATCTATCTAGATCTAGATCTGTGTATCTATATATTTATCTATGTCTATCTAGATCTATATCTAGAGCTAGATAGATATAGATATATCTTGTTTTTAAATGTTGATTGGGCCTGAGGGCCTGGTGTTATCATTTTGGGGGAACATTCTTCTAAGTTGTACAGCAATCTTATGTCAATTTTCTGTACTGAGGTAATCTGGATTTGCTGTGAAGCTGAACCTTGCTTGTGTCATTGGAGGTCACAGGCCATAATGGCTGCCTATGGTGGATGGTGTTTGGTGGAACACCAAGTTTAAGACTAGTTTGGAAGTGGGAGTGGCATCCACTTCCTAAACCATGTGCCTCCAGAAACTCTATGAACCTGGAGAATCAATGAAAGTTATAAAAAGACTTCAGGTCTTTGGTTCATAGGGTCACTATGAGTTGTGCTCACCTGGACAGCAATGAACAACAACAACAACAATATTAAAATAAAATATGTTCCCTACTACAAACCATGGTCAAAAACAAATTTAAAGTGCAAGTTAATCAGGATTTTCTGATACTGAATAACATTTTAAATACCTTAACTTCTCCGTAGGAATCCTGAAGGAGTCATTAAGGACACAGTTACCAATACTTGAAACCCAGCAGCCAATGGAGAGGAGAAAGACATGACAGTGTGCTTCTATAACGATCCCAGCCTACAGTGGTAGCCCTGCTGAACCCGGCACAATTGTTGGGAGTTAAAAGTGACTTGACAGCAATAAAGTTTTAAACTTGACTTCCATAGAAATCAATAACGTTAATGTAAAAGAAGAAAGCTGATGCATTTATATCAATCTTACTGAAGATATTCATAGATTTTTATGGCAAAAACAAGGAACAGTTTTTAGAAAATGTAAATTTCTCCCAACTTTACAGATTTGGCTTTGCTCATACCCTGTTATTTTAAGGATTCAAATATAAATTCAATCTCACTGCCATCGAATCTATTCTGACTCGCAGTTACCTTCCTTTGGGTTTCTGAGGTTGAAACTCTTAAGAACATGAGGGTGTCTCTCTCTCTCGCCCTCTCCATGGCCCTCTCCTTCTCCCTCTTCCTCTCTCTCTCTCCCTCTCTCCCTTTTTCTCCCTCTTTCCCTCTCTCCTTGCCTCTCCTATGATGCTACTAGTGGGTCTGAACCTTTGGAGATCAACAAGGATTTGGTTAGCCATACAGTACGCTATGGGACATGCTTTGGACTACAATTCCAGAGCTCAATATTTTCAGTATTGCACAGTTACCCAATGTCATTTCTTTCTACATATGTCATTGCAGAATTTGAGTGTGTCCCTTTAACCTATGATTGTTCTTTTTGTGTGGGGTGGTATATTTTGATTAACATACAAATTACAAGTGGTATATTTGGATTACTATATTAAATGAAGCCTTCTTATTTCAGATGGTTCTGAAGAAGAGTCCTTTCCTTTAAAAATAGTTACTGATGTTGAATAAACATGTAAACACCATAAATAAAAAATGTAGTGATTTTTTTTTACCTTTTAAATTTTTATATTGGTTTGCATACAAAATTCATATACCTTGTGTTTCATTCATGTACATTGTTTCAAACATTCCTTCATTCACAGTGTGTTTCACAGGTTTCTTCATTCCTACATTGTGTTCTATAATATTAAACACCATTGAACTCTACCCACTGTCATGCTGTCTTTTAATGTCCCCACTAGATCTTCTGCAATTCCTTCACCCCTCCATCTGCCCACCATACTCTGCTACCCTAAATCCCTGTGTACCTCAAAACCTTTTTCTAAAAGGATGAAAAGAAAATCTACTGATGGAGAAAAATATTTGGCAAGACCATCTCAGACAAGGATTTCATAACCAAAGTTTACAGACTACAACAGAGCCTCCATGAGAAAAAGACTGATAACTCAATCACAAAATTGACAAGAGACATGGAAAGAGTTTTCACAAAGGAGGAAATTCTAATGACCAACAAACACATGAAGAAATGCTCAAAATCACTGGTATTAAGAGAGATGCAAACCAAAACCACAATGAGATATCATCTCACCCCAGCAGACATGGCAAAGTTTAACAGGGCAGTGAGCAATAAATGTTGGAGATAATGTGGAGAGATTGGTACTCTCATACATTGCTGGTGGGATTGTAAAATGGGACAGCCACTCTGGAAGGCAGTTTGGCTTTTTCTCAATAAGCTGAACATAAAAATTCCATATGACCCAGCTATTCCATTGCTAGGAACATACCCTGGGGAAAATAGAACTGAGCTAGAAATGGAGATTTGTACACTGACGTTCATAGCAATGTTATTCACAATAGCAAGAAAATGGAAACAGTCCAAATGCCCATCAACAAGTGGATGAATTGAGAAATTGTGGTATATTCACCCAAGGCTAACTTTTTAAATGCATCTTACACTGTCCAATTTGAACATTACAGGCAAACTCCTCCATTAAAGTTCTCATGTGTTTCAGTAGTTATATTTGACCACTCATTATCTTCAACTTTTGCCAAATGTGAGTTCTTCTTACACAGAATTCAACCATCATAATAATACTGCCTAACTTTTGCCTAACTATTATTATTTTATTTTTAAAAACAGAAATCTATTAGGTTCAGGAAAACCAGCACACAAAATCCCTGGTGAGATTTTTCACTTTCTCATTTTTCCTGTATGTATGACAGAGGGCAAGGGACACAGTTCTTATCAGAGGTCCAAGTCAGCTGAGGATTTTCAAAATTTATCTTAAAATACGGACAGAACTAGATGGCTGATACCATTACACCTTCTCAATTTCTTTTTAAACTTTGAACTTGAACCCCAGCGGTCACGTTTAACTCTGAAGCACAAACACAAGGAAGGATCAAGAGAATCTCAATTGCAGGAATGTATGTCAATAAACCACACGACAGCTACCAGTCATCGTCATCTACCAGCAGAACTCCAGGCTAAATAGTAATAATTTAAAACACAAAATCTACATTTTTTTCAAACCTCTTTTTAGAAAAAAAAATTGCTGTTACTCTGAAAAAGTACCTAATCTCTTAATGTAATTTCACCTTTAGTGATGGTTAACATTCACACCTATTTTATTTCCATTTATGCCACCAACAATTCAATTCATTTAAGTATCAGTAGAAAAAATAAAAATATCAGAGATGATGGAGGGGAAAAAAATTAAGTTCCTGGCTGATGTGTCATTGAATTGTGGCCTTTGCAAAGAATATCGAAATTAAGACTGCCAAAGGATGAACAAATCATCTTCAAAAGAGAGCAGTCAGAGTGCTCCCTAGAGGCAAGATTTATGAGATTTCCTCTCACACCCTTCAGACATGCTATCACGAGAAGCCAGTCCTTGGAGGGGAAAACACGATACTGGAAAAAGCAGAGGTTGAGCAAAAGAGAAGAAGCTCCTCAAGGGGCTGGAACGACACAGTGACTGCAGCAATGGGCTTATTCAACTCAGGGA
Source organism: Elephantulus edwardii (assembly GCF_000299155.1). Classification (NCBI taxonomy): domain Eukaryota; kingdom Metazoa; phylum Chordata; class Mammalia; order Macroscelidea; family Macroscelididae; genus Elephantulus; species Elephantulus edwardii. The sequence goes on along the minus strand of NW_006399751.1, from coordinate 10,698,078 downwards.
TTGTGAAGATGGCACAGGGTCAAGTGTTGCACATGGGGTCACTATGAATCAGAGTCAAGTTGATGGAACCGAACAATGCATTGCAGAACTGGTATTTCCAACCTACCTAACAGCACGATTGAAGAGAGGCCTAAATGATCTCTGCCTGTACGACTGCCACCAAAAAGGTTTAGAGAGAGCTGTTCTGCTCTGTAATGCATGAGCTCACCATGTGTCAGAATCAAAGCCATGGCGATGCGTTGAGAGAGAAGAGAGACACACTCCTCAGGTAGGACATATGTATGATTATTTCCTAAATGCCCTTGAATGACACTCAAGAATTTTCAGACAGAAACATATGACACTGAAAACAGGATGCTTATGACATCTGTGAGGAGTTGGGCAGCTGACTTTGGCCAAGTGTCACATTTAACTCATCAGCCAGAATGAGACGTTACACACCCCTGATACAAGAAAATTGAAGAACATCTATTCTCATGTAAAAGGAAATGAGACTCATCTCTCTTCTTTTTTTCATCCTGGAGAGGGTTAAACCAGGCTGCTCCTTGGAGGCAAAGATTCTGGGGCTTCATCTGATGTACTTTGGACATATTGTAAGGAGGGACAGGTCCTTGGAGAGGGACATCATGCTTGGGAGGGTGGAGGGATGGCACAGGAGGGGAAGAACCTCTAAGAAGTGGATTGATTCAGTGACTGGGGTAATCAGGGTGGGAGTGTGAGAGGCAGTGCAATTGGCACAGCATAGAGCAGGGTTTAGGGCTGTTGTACATAGGGTCGCTATGAGTCGCTAGCGACTCAACGGCACATAACAACAACAACAACAACAACATTAATAACTCATACAGTGTTGTGGGCAAAGGGAGGCATCAAGATACCATCACTACGGCTTCCATTCCAGAAAATCCCATTTAGGATAAGTTGGATCACTTAAGTGGCAAAACCTTCCATTCTGATACCAGGTTGCCATAAATTGGAATTTACTTGTTCACAACTGGTAACAGTAAAAGAAATCCTTATTGTGGTGTCCCATAAGATGTTATTGAAGAGATTCTGAGCAAATGCTTCTGATGGTCTCTCATTTGGCTGCTGTATTCTTAAAACGTACTAATCAGAGGATTGATGCCTTGAATCACCCAAAGGCGTTGCCAAAGCAAAGAACTAGTGATTGCTTTCTGTAAAGATTTCAGCAGAGGAAATGCTATGAGGGCTGAAGGATCAGCTCCAGATCAGCTCCAACTTAAAAGCAACACATCAAAAAACTATCACCTGGGTCAAAATAGATTTTAAGATACACAACAGCAAGATGTTTAATTGCCTAAAGTGCTTCCTTCTGGTCCTAATAATGTGAACAAGACTCATGTATTGAATAGACATTTGACCAATGGAAACCTATTACTCATCTGACTTATGACTTATCTTCTGTAACACGTGAATAAGATAATAGCAGTAGGAAGTACTTTAAAGGAGGAAAGGTGATCATTGTATGCACCAGACATACTCTTCACGGATCCAGTATATATGCTTTATAAAGTTCCTTGTTTGATTGAACTAAAAAAAGCACTCCAAAATATTAAGGAAATAAACAATTACTAAGACCTCAGAGTTCTATTACAAAACAACTCTTTTTTTTTCTTTTTTTTTTTTAATTGGATTTCAACTGGTTTACACTGGAGATTACCTCTCGTGCTAGAAAATGAATTTTTCCCTCAAAAGAAAAATGGAAAGCAATGATATGATCATCATGTTATTGGTTCATGCTTTTGTTTCCCACCCACCCCCCTCCTTTTTTTAATCTTTCTGTTCTAAATTAGCTACATGGCATCAGTATGATTTTTCTCCTGTGTAGGAACAGAGCTAACAAATCATTTCTTGGTTTTGAACAAATATTGTAGTGAACAATGCTGCTGAGAAGAATCTTGCCTCAAGGGACTACTTACTGTCAACTAGCTTCTGGAGTAACTGAAATACGGTTTTACTCAACCAATATCACCATTAGCATCATGTTCTTGAAGGTATAGATGTAAACACAGGCTATGTCTTACTTATCTAGTGTTGTTATAACAAAAAAATCAGAGTGAGTGGCTTTAACAAAGAAATTTATTTTACCAAAGTTTAGGAGACTAGGAGCCTGAATTAAAAATGTGAACTATCACCTACAACCAGGAGAAGATAACGTAGATGAATGGGATCTTCTAAGACACAAATCCCTATGCACATCCAAAAACTTCTCCAACAGGGTAAAAAGGGAGGCCACTGACTGGGAAAAAGTATTTGGTAATGACATATCAGATAAGGGACTTGTATCCAGAATTTATAAAATACTTGAGCACCACAACAAGATAAAGGTAAATAATCCAATAGAAAAATGGGCACAGGAAAAATGTGAACTATCAAGAAAAGATTTGACTTTGATTATTGGATGTGATGGAAAGTCCTTGTCTCTTCTGAGCTTCGACTTTTATGTAATCTTCATGTGACTTCTTACCCCTCTTTCTTGTCTCTGCTTCTTTCCTTTATTTGTTTAAATCTTATATTTCAGAAGAGGAAAGAGTTCTGGTGATATATGCAGAACAGATCATTCAGGCGGCTAGACTTTATGAAAAGGAATGTGGCATCAGGATTGGAGGAAGTCTCATATACAACCTTTGCTATGCAGATGACACAATCTTGCTTGCTGAAACTGAGGAGGACTGGAAGCATTTGATGTAGAAGATCAAGGACTGCTGCCTTCAATATGGCTTGAAGCTCAACATTAAGAAAACAATGATTCTCACCAGGGGGCCAATAGGCAGCATCATCATAGATGGAGAAGAGATTGAGATTGTTAACAATTTGTTTGGTTCCATAATCAACACTTTTGGAACAAATAGTGAGGAAATCAAAAGACAACTTTACATTGGTAAGACCTGCTGTTAGGGATCTCTCCAGGGTACTGAAGAGACTAAGATGCACCTGATCCAGACCATGATCTCCTCAATCAACTATCAGAGATTTGGACAATGACTAAGGATGATAGAAGAAGAATTGATGCCTTTGAGTTGTGGTGTTGGAGAACAGTGTTGAACATCTTATGGACTGCCAAGAGAACAGACAGTTCTATGCTGGAGAGGGTGAGCTCAAGCTTCTCCTTGAAGGTAAGGACTTTGAAGCTCCTTCTCACATAATTTGGGCATGTTGCCAAGAGGGATCAGTCTTTGGAGAACGACATCATGCTTAGAAAGGTGGAAGGACAGCACAGGAGAGGAAGACCCAGGCTGAGAAGGATTGGCTCAGAGACTGGGATAATGGAAGCAGGTTTGTCAAAGAATGAAATTGAGGCCAGAAATAGGGCAAGGTTCAGAGATATTGTACATAGGGTCACTATGAGTCACAGGTGACTCTGCTTACCAAAGGTCTCATGGCTCTCATGGTTCAAGTTCACTATTTGCTCTGTATGAGAAATATGGGAATTGTCATCTAACATTGGAGATCAAGATTTATGGCCTCAGAAACCTGATAGAGGGGGATAAGATGCATAGCCTACTTAAAATACATAGTTTTGGAAACTTGATACAGGGACTTCCACTGGAGAGTTGCTCTGAGTCAGATTTTGCTGCAGAAGATCAAGGACTACAGCCTTCATTATGGATTACATCATGGAAGCAATGCTCTTCACCCCCGAGCTAACAGGTCATATGATGACAGACGGAAGAAAGGACTGAAGTTGTCGATTATTTAATCTTGTTGGCATCAACAGTCAACAACTCGTGGCACAAGCAGTCAGGAGATGAGGAGATGTATTGCATTGGACAAGGTTGCTGTCAGATAATTTTCCGAAATACTTAAGAGCAATAATATTAGCTTAAAGACTAAGGTGTGCCTGATTCAGGTCATGGTCTTTTCAATCACTTGCTACAGAACCCAGAGTTGGACAATGAATAAGAATGACAGAAGAAGAATTGAGTTAGCGTTGCTGCTGTTGAGAAGACTACTGAGTTATGTTCTGCCAAAATATCCCATGAATTGCCAAAAGAACAAAAAGGGTAATCAGAGTGCTACTTAGAGGGGGAAATGGCAAAGTTTTGTCTGGGAAAGGGACATCATATTTGGAAAGTTGGACAGTCAGTGAAACAGAGGAAGTCATGCTCAATGAGGTGGAGTGATGGAGTGACTCCAGCAATGGGCTCAAGTGTGTCAGAGATGATGAGTGTTCAGGAGATAGGACAGGGTGCCTATGAGTCATACTCGACCCAATGACACCTAACAATAAGTCAGAACTAACGTAAAAGTCATTAAGGTTTTTTGTTTGATCTCAAAAAAGAATGACTGAAAACACAAACTAAATTAATCTCATACCAAGGAAACCCATACTCAAATGAGATTATAATCTCAGGAACAGAAGTCAGGATGTACAAAAATTTTCTAGGATACAGTTTAATCTATAATATTTCATGCTTTGCTCCATTATCACTCCCCGCCCCAAATACATCTTGTGACATGCAGATGCAGCACGCACTGAACACCATTACAAAAGTCTTAAATAAATTTCAAATCCAAAGTCTCATTTTCTGAATTTTTTTAGAAAGAGTGAGACTCTAGGCATATCTCATCCTGGGGCACAATTCCTCTTCATCAGAAAAACCTATGAAATCTAAACTACAGGTTATCTTTTTCTAAGATCAATGATGGAGCAGCCACCAACAGACTGTTACAAATGAGATAAAGTGGAGAGAAAATGGTCCAATAGGCACCAAGATAAAACCCAACAGAACAACTTCTATTCACTCTCATGACCTGAAAACATGCCTTATTATTTGCAACCATCCAAAGAGCAATAACTTGGTCAAATGATATTTCTATTACCAAATTTCTGAGGAAGCACCAGGCAGACTGCCTTCCTTAGTGGTTGTACCACATTCAATCCCCCCAGCAGTTTCTAAGAGTTCTGATCTCAGAGAGCTCTGGTGGCCTAGTGGCAAGAAGCTGCACTGCAATCCTAGAGGTATGCAGTTCAAATCCACCAGATGCTCTGCTGGAGAAGGAGGGGCAATCTCCTCCTGTACCACTCAGACCTGATTTGAAGGTACACGCACACAAAATAAGAAAATAAAATTTAAAAAGAGTTCTGATCTCTCAGCATCCTTGCCAATATTTTGTTTGCTGTCCTGTTGAACTTTGCTATTGTTGCTGGGTGAAATGAGATCTCATCGTTGTTTTGATTTGAAACTCTCTGACAGCTAGCAATTTTGAGCATGTTTTTTCATGTTTGTTGGCCATCTGATGCTCTTCTTCGGTGAAGCTTTTATTCGTCTTGTTTACCCATTTGAGACCTACTTGTCTTTTTTCTTGTTGATGTGTTAGAGTATTCTAGAATATTTCTTATGAGCTCCTTTTCAGCTATGTCATAGGCAAATATTTTTTCCCCAATCTGTGGGCTTCCTTTTTTAGTTTGATAGAGACATTTTTTTTATGCAGATTAGGATTTGTTTTTTAAAAGGTCCCATTCAGCTATCCCACTACTGAGAATATCCCAAAGAAATCAGAGCAGTGACACAAACAGATACATGCACACCTATGTTTATTGTAGCATCATTCACAATAACAAAGATATGGAAATAGTCCAGGTGTCATGAACCAATAACTGGATAGAGGAAACTATGATATATTCACACAATGGAACACTACATAGCTTTGAAAACAATGAACTCAGAAAAACACTATAAAGGGTGGATGAATTTGGAAAACACTATACTGATTGAAATATCATAGGAACAAAGGGACAGATATGCATAAGCCCATTATTGCAATAATAGCATTGAGATAGGAGGAGGAGGGAAAGAAGGAGAAGATAATGAATACTGCACTAGAACGAATGAAAGGGCATCCTGAAAGGACTGGATGATTAGAAAGCATGAGTCACTGTCTTAGAAGGAGAATTAAGGGAGAGGAGAAGTGGAGGGAGGAAAGTATGCAAGAATGAATGAATAAAGAATAAAACTCAAATGAAATAAAGAGCATGGCCCTGCCCTTTACGTTCCGTTTGTTGATCATACTCTCTGGATTCTGAATGGACATCCCTCCCCCCTGTATTTTATAGTTCTAAATTTCAGGCCCACTGAGATGATAATTTTACTCTACTGGCCTGGGACAGCTGTATTCTCCTAACCTATTTAACAACTCACAAGTTTAATTCTTGAATTAAACTCACAAGATTTAACTCTTTGCCCTTTATGCAGGCAGACAACTCTACTCCCTTGGGTTGGAATAGGAACCTTGTCCCCTTGGATTAACTGAATGAAGTCCCCACACTGTGGAAGCAAGTGAGTGAAGAGCTGACTCTTTGAAACTTAGGAGACCATGACTCTCCCCTTTGCCATCGCAGAGACCATGGCTTCCCGTTTTGAAACCAAAGCAGCTCTGCTTCCTGTGTGCCTTCTGACAGTTTGCTAATCTCTGAATGGTGCGAGGATGATTCTTTTCTCTTCTTGGAGAACAGTAGATGGAACTCCTCTGGTCTGTTCCTTGCCTGTGGAATTTAAAGAGGCAGAAATCTTCCTAGTTCCTTCTCGGTTTCAGCCAGTCTCACAGGATGGGTTTTCTGCCATAAGTGTTGACTGACTCTCTCAGTTACAAGCTTAATCTCCTTAACAAAAGACGTGTCATCAAATTCCTGGTGAACATTCTAGGACACAATCCTTGCCTTGTACAACAGAAGTTTTCCAAATGTTTAATTTTTTAAAGGAGTTTTCATGGCTCATTTTAAAAGTTATTTCTTTCCTATCACTTTTTACTGTATCATTGAGGAACAAAAATCACATAGACCCCTTAAGGCTGCCTAAGAAATCTCTTTAATTAGACATCCAAGATTATTACTTAAACATTCTACTTCCTACCACATATTTGAACCTAAGTCAGACAAGTTATTCGCCAATGTATCCAAGTCTGAACAAATTATTTTGTGACTGAGATCAAACTCTAAGGTTATGTTCCTGGTTGATACGGTAGGGAAAATGTTGGGAACATTTATTATCTTGCTGACAAGGCCATGCTGAATAAAGTATATTTGTGAAAACAAGGAGGCTGGCCGTCTGTGAACCTCTCTCTCACTGCCATCAATCCATCGCTGAATCGCCATCATGTTTTCAGAGGCTGGAAATCACCTAGGAGATTACTCCTCTTTGTCCCTAGAAACAGCTGGTGGATTTGAACTACCAAAGAGACAATGCCTTTGGGTTAGTAGTGGGTCTCCTTACAGACCATGCCACAGGGGCTGCCTCTGCCCAACTTAAAGGAAGCAAAACTTCAGAAACAAAGAGGAAGTCCTGAAAGAATCTGATGTCTTTGTCCTCTAATCCCTAACGCTTTAGAAAGTTAGTAATAATAGACTGCAGTGTCCAGTCTCTATTCAATAGTGCTTGATTTTTAATGGCCAGTATAGCCCTGGTGTACAAGTTGCCGTCCCGCGGTCACTTGTGGTTGCTGTGAGGCTGAACACTGTGACACTGATGTGTCAAATGCGTTAATGGTTGGCTACCCAACGCGGACTGAGAGTGGGGTGGAGCTCCCCGATTGAACAAGCGTGGAAGGAGGAGTGGCGTCCACTTCCATAATAGCTTGCCTCCGGAAAACCTATGAACCTGGAGAGAGGATGAAAGGCACCCAAGCGTCGAGGACTCTCCTTCATAGGGTCAAGCCTGCGACTTGAGGGCACTTAACAACAACATACTTAGCAGACAAGTAGAGTTAGCTGACATGTGCTGAACATTCATTGGTTCCTCAGTACACGGGCAATAACATATTGGAGGACAACGCACCAGGTCATTTAGACCTGTGGCTGTTTCAGTATAAAACAAGCAAAAGAAGTTTAAATTACATTAGAACTAAACAACTCATGACTGTGCAATTGGTTCTCATTCATAGCAACCTTTCGTGAGGTTTCCAGAGGTACACATTTTTATGGCAGGAAACTGCTTGTCTTTCTCCTGAGGAACCGCAAGAGCCTTCAAACTCCTGAGAGAAGGTGAGCCTTTTGTTTAGCGGTTTAGACCCACACCAGAGCTCAGCAATCACAGAAAGCGGAATACTCGAACTCATTCCCACTGAGTCAAACAGACTCATAGCTAACTCTGTGTTGGATTGTTGCAGGCTGAAATTCTCCTGGGAGAAGATTATTAAAACTCTCTCAAGGAACAGCGAGTGTGTTTGAACTGTCAGAGAGATGCAGCCTTTGGATTAACAATGTGACTCTATGGATTGCATGAATCCACTGTTAGTTTGATAGCTGGTGTGTTGTTGCCATTCTGGAAACTCTGAAATGCTGATTTTTCACATATCATCAAAAAAATCCTTCTCAATGGACTGGTTTCGGCTTCCATACTAAGGCACACTTGGTGACCTACTTTAAAGACTAGTCAAAGTTAAGTTTCTTTGGCCAGAAGAGAATATTGTTCTATGTAGAACTGGAAGACAAGCCCGACCCTTTGGGAGGAGGCTCTAAAAACACAGAGTGGCTGCAACAATAGACTAAAACATACCAAGAAGCATAAAGGCAACAATAGTACATTATAGACATGGCCTGGGAAAAGTCTGTTCTGTAAGCACCTTCCAAAAATACCAACTTTATCACACAAGGCAGCCCTTGAATAAAAGTAACTTAGAAAAGAGTGAAAAAAATGTGACCCTATATTAATGTCTGATGAAAGTAATTATATTCCTGAAACCACAAGACAGTTTTTTCAAGATTCACTTGTTTTAATATAGTCCAGGAATTTTATATAACTGACTTCCAATATAGTTTCAACAGCCTGGAAGTAATTTCATATCTTTTCAAACTGAATGCATTTTGAAGAGAGAGCCCTCGTTTAAAACTTTTATTTTGGCTAATTACTTGAAACCTGAGTTCTATTATTTTATAAGGATGCCTTCGATGCTGAAGCTTTCTAAATGAGGTTTTTGGGCTTATTTTTTGGTTTCCTGAAAATGAAGTTTTACATTTCATATTTTTACCCAAGATTTTATGTCATCCAATTTTTTGTTCTCTTCCAACTTAAAAGTTTTGCAATTATTGTGGAAAGAACTTTACACAACAGGACATGTGATGTCGTTGTTGTTGAGTCCCATCAAGTTGAAATGACCCACAGCTGATCCTCCAGAGGGGTTTTCAGATGTCGTTAATTAAACAGGAGGGAATTGTCCATCCCTCTCTCCTAGAGCAGCTGGTGAATTGGAACTACAGGCCTTTGGGATTGCAACACAGCTTCTACAACTAGGCCGCCAGAGCTTCCTATAGTCAAGTTTTAGGGGGTCAAAAATATGAGAAAAGACTAAATTTTAGTAATTGTGTGCCTTTTAAAAGTCTTATTTCTTCTTATAGGGATGAGTACTCCAGTGACTTAATGGTAAGGAGTTACACTGCTAACTCAAAGGCACTCCGTTTGAACCCACCAACTGCTCAAATGGGGAAAGTTGGACAATCTCTTCTGCTTTATTGCCTCTTAAAACTCACTAGAGGATCAGCTATGGGTCTGTTCTAACTCTCTGGTACATAACAAAACTGTAGTGATGAGTTTTCTTGAATGCATAAAAGTACTCATATTTAAAAGGCCAAAGTGAAAAAATTTGCATTATAATGAAACTGGTAACTGTCCAATATCTTATTCTAAATTACTGAGTTCAAGCAGTTTACCTTCAGGGGCAAGAAGTCAAATTCCCCACCTAAGACAAAGACTTGAAATAATCATCAAATTTAAAAGCCTTTCATTACAATTTTTTAAATAGGTGACTCTCATATTTCCTTATTTCTACATTGTCTTCATCAATAGAAGTCTGTGACATAAATTTTAATGCATGATTTATGGTTACAAATTCATTTTTTCATTCTCATTTATTATGAGGTGTCACATTTTATCATGCCTGCATTTAATCATCTGTCTGCATATTAATAGTTACAAATATGATACCTACATAGACCCAAGAAGCCAGGAGCTTAGCTGTCTCTGAGTGTAATGGTTGAGTGCCTTGAAAAGTGGGGTTGGGAGAAAAAAAAAACCCACCCAACTTTAGATGTCTCTGTGCATGCATATGCATTATAAAATAGCTTATGCCATGAAAAAGAGGGCTTTCTACTGTGTCGAGTCAATTTGTATAAAATGATTTTTCATAAGCCCCCATAATTTGTACATCCATAACAGTATTGAACATATAATAAGCCTCGTGTCAAAATCTAGTGAGATCATAAGCAAGACATTGCTAAGATTCGGTGTCAAGTATAGACTTGTAGACATTAATGCCTCACTGGTACTTTCATTCATTTAGTTTTGTTGTTGTTAAGTGGTGTTGAGTCACAAGAGCCCCAAAACCTGTGCTATTCTGTGCCAATCTCACTGTCTCCAACACACCTACACCAATTACCCCAGTCACTGAGTCAATCTACCTCATAAAGGGTCTTCCTCTCGTGTGCTACTCCTCCACCCTCCCAAGCAATCATGATGTCCCTCTCCAAGGATTGGTCCCTCTTTGCAACATGTCCAAAGTTATGTCAGATGAAGCTTCAGAATCCTTGTCTCCAAGGAACAGCCTGATTTAACCCTCTCTAGGACAAACCTGTTTATTTTCTTAGCAGCCCATGGTATATTCAATATTCTTCTCCAACACCACACCTTTTAAGCTGCATTAATTATCCTAATCTCATCCCTAGTCCTTGTCAGGCTATCTGTCACATAGCAAGTGATTGCAAAGACCATGGGCTGTATCAGGCACACCTTAGTCTCCAGAGTGAAACCATTGCTCTTCAGTACTTTGGAGTGGTCTCTAACAGCAGACTTTCCCATCACAATACATTTTTTGTTTTCCTGGCTGCTGGAGCCAAGAGTGTTGACTATGGAGCCAAGCAAACTAAAACTCTGAACAATCTCAGTCTCTTCACCATTGCCTAAAATGTATAAATGGGGGAAGGGGGAAGTACGTTTCTAGGAAAATAGGGCTCAGTTGAACTTGATGACATTAAGTTTTGGAAGCTAAATGAGAAACGTGCAACAAAAGACAAGTAGGAAAACTTGTCTTTGCTATCAGACTATGGGTGCTTGACAAAGATGTTCAATATAGTTATTTTTTATGAACAAATATTTTCACTCTTTTGTCAACACATAGCACATGGGGACCACTTCTGATGCTGGAGCAAATCGGTCTGGAAAGAGTGTAAGGAGGCAGGTGGATAGATAGCCCTTGAGCCTAAGAACATCAGGGTCGAGTCTTCCCAACTCCAAGAAAGTTATGTGGTTATTGCATGATAGCAACATCGAGTTGGAACTGACTCTAACTGACCCTCTAGTGGGTTTTCCAAGGCAGTAAATCACACAGGATAAGACTATTCATCATTCTTCTTTGGAGCATCTGGTGGCTTCGAACTATATGCACGAGCTACCAGAGATTCCAAGAATAGACGTGATTCAAGGGCAAAGACTTAGGTACCAAGAACAAAATAAAAAAAAAAAAAAACCAAAACAAGGAAGGGGGATGGTGAACAATCTACAAATGCTCAGTGAACAAAAGGAACTATGACACTATGGAAGGGAGGTAGAAGAGAGAAGTTCAGGGTGTTAATATAATCAGAAGGGGGTAAAAAACAAAACTTGTGATCGGTGACAGTGTGTGCATTGCTGACTATGCAAATTGAGGTTAGATTTGAGAACCCAGGAGGAAGAAGGGAGCATATTAACGAAGAGGAATTGCACGCATGATTGGTACTACACTAGAAAACCAGAAATAGGATAAAATGTCATCTGTGGACTCGGTGACGGCTAAATGGGAGGATCATCTCTCTTACAAAGAAAATGAAAAGAGAAAAATCATCAAGGACATGTTAACGTGTGGAAAGGAAAAGAGAAAGAGGTTTTCTATAAAAATCTCTGTGGTCGTCTTCATTTCTTGAGAATAGGTACTTGCTTTCAGATTAGGATATTGACCTTCACATACCCTCCAAAATTCATGATGTTATTGTTAATGTTACCTTTGTTTCAAAAAGAGAAAACCTTCCAGAGAGAAGTTTCATGGTAGACAAGGGAGATCCCCAAACAAATTTTCACTAATGCCATATTTTCTGTTATTTTTGACAAAATTTCAAGTTTTAAACATTATACTGTAATATAACAAGGCTTATGGATGTTATCATTTCACTCCAGTCCCAAATGGTAGATGGCTTAGATAGAAGAGAAATGTCTGTTTTCTTTCCCCAGAGGTTCGAAATATAATTCTACCCTTTTCAGGCAGTAACAATTCCTCCTTGAACAAAATTGAAAACAATTCCGTAAGGAAACAAATTCTACAATTAGAAATTTCAACATCTACTGAAAGTATGACAAGGATAATTGTTCTTTAACCTGTGAGCCAGTTGCCATCAGATAGTCTCTGACTCAGAGAGACTCCCTCTACATCAGGGTATAACTTTACAGCGCTTCAAACGTAACTCTAAGAGAATTGACGTACCTAATTTTGAAGGTCAGAGGAGCTGTGGGATGCTATCAAGAATATCATCCATGAAGGGAGCAAAATGTCATTGCAATGACACAGGAGAAATGTGGGGGAAAAAAACCCCAAAACCCTAAACAATACCAAGAACAAACAACCTATAGTGGAGGTTAGAAGAGACTGGAAATTGCAGTAGAGCAAAGAGAAGCCAAAATAGAGAGAAGAGAGGCAGAAGGGAAAGAGCTGAGAAGAAAATTCCAATGGGCAGCTCAAGAAGATAAAGCAAAGTAGTATAACTCTAGCTACCCTTGCTATTTCTGTTAAGTGTTCTTGAATTGGTTCTCACAGTTCTGACTCATACTGGCCCTCTGTATGTTGTTGTTGTTAAGTGCCACTGAGTTGTAGACAACTCATAGTGACCCTATGAATGAAAGACCTGACCACTTGTATAACTTTGATTGTTTCTCCAAGTTCATAGGGTTTTCCAGAGGCAAGCTATTTTGGAAGTGGATGCCACTCTTGCTTCCAAGCTTGTTTTAACTGGGGAGTTTCACCAAACACTGTCCACCATGAGTAACCATTATTATGTTTGACACATCAGTGTCACAGTGTTTAGCATCAGAGCAACCGCAACTTACTTCTGTACAGTGAATGGACAGACAAGTACTATACCACTTAGAAGAATTAAATAATTCCGTCCCAAAACAATTAAATAATTCAATCCAAAAACAATTAAATGTCTATTCTGTGTATCCCTGAAGTAAATAATGCCTTGCTGTGTCTCATTCTCACAATCTCTTCTGTGCATGGGCCACTTGTTGTAGCCAGTGTGTTGATTCATTTTGTGGAGTGTTTGCTTTCTTTTGTTGGTCTTCTATTCTGTTAAGCATAACTTTCTTCAGTGATGGACCCTTCCTAATGACACACTTCTAAGGAACACTTCTTCTAAGACAGATTTGTTTGTTCTTTGGGTGGTCGTGATATATTCGGTAGTCTTCATCCAATACCACAGCTCAAAGGCATGGAATCTTCCATTTACCACTGTCAACCTTTTGCAAGTAAATTAAGTCAGTCAAGTATTATGACTTGAGTCAGACACATCTTAGAGCTCAACATGACACCTTTGATTTTTAACACCTTAAGAGATCTCTTGCAGAAGAGTTGCCTATTGGAATATGTCCTCTGATTTCTTGACTGCTGCTTCTACAGGTGTTGACCATGGATTCAAGTAAAATTTCCTTGACAACTTCAATTCTTTCTGCATTCATCTTGATGTCGAGGAGTGAGGATTTTTGTATCATTTATGTTCATATGTAATATATATTTATAGCCTTTGATCTTTATAAATCTTTCAAATCTTCTTAACTTTTAGCAAGCACAATTGCATCATCTACGTATCATAGGATACTAATAAGTCTTCCTACAATCCCGATGCCATCCTTACTTTTATATCTTATATCACTGTCTCAGATTTACTCAGCATAATGATTAAATAAGCATGGTGAAATAATACAACTCTGATGCATGTTTTTCCTCTATTTTAAGCCATGCAATACCTTCTTCTAGTATTTGAACAGCTCCTTCACAGATCAGGAAGCAGGTTCTGTAAAGTGGAAATCAAAGTGCTTCCATTTTGCCAACCTTCTAACTCTACCCAAATGCTTTTGTATATTCCAGAAAACAGTAAATAATCTGATTGCTGACATGGTTTTACAACCCACTCCAGGAGACAGCTGATAGTGTAAACAGACAGTGCTGAAAAATGGGAAATGGCCTCATGCTCTTGATACTACTCTGACAATCCTCAACCTGCCAACTTGGAATGGAGAAATATCCTACTTTCTCCTTTGTTTGGCATTGATGCTATAGTGAGCCTCAGACCTTTTTCACCAAAATGCACATTTTCTTTTTAAGATATATACAAAACTTAATCAAGGAAACAAAACCCAAGCCATTTGTCCTGAGCAGATTCTGACTCATGACAGCTCATATGTATAAAAGTAGAACATGTTCTAACACAAGAACAATTTCAATACCTTGGTTTCCCCCTTTTGAATTGTTGTGGTGGTTGTTATGTGCTGTCGAGTCATCTGCGACTCATAGCGACCCTAGGTACAACAGCCCTAAGCCCTGCTCTATCCCTTGCCAATCTTATTGTCTCCAACACACCTATACTCATTACCTTTTTAAATTAATGTTTTTATTATTAATATGTACTATGCTCCATGTATGCAAATTGTATTTTATACAAAAGAAAGATGGAGAAATCTCCTCCTGTGCAATTTCCTGCTACTGAAAATACGCTATGGGTTGGTTCTGACTAGATGGCACACAAAACCAACACAGTGCCCTAGTAAATAGGGTCATACAACCAAAAGGAGGTTCAAATCTACAAGATGCTCTGCAGGGGGAAGATAGGCACTCTCCTCCCATGTAATTTACAGCTCTGGAAATCTGCTGGAGCTATGAGTCAGTTCCAACCTGATGGCAATGTGGGAATGAGTGGTGTATTTATTATTAGCTTCTTTTGAGCCGGCCTCCAACTCATGGAAAACCATGTACAACAGGGTTGGAACTTTTGAACACATAAGGCTTTCAAGAGATTTTTTTTTCCATAGGAGACCACCAGACCTTTCTTCCTATCTCAGTCTAAGAATTCTATTGCCTGGCCAACTGACTGGAAGAGATCCATATTTGTTCCCCTTCCAGAAAAGGATGACCTAACAGAGTGTAGAAAATGATCCAACAATTCCACTGATATCACACACAACCAAAATCCTGTTGGAGATTATCCAAAAATTAATAGAACTGTATATCAACAGATAATTACTGGAAATACGGGCTGGGTTTAGAAGAGGCCGTTGAGTAAGAGACATAACCTCAGTGACTAGGATAAAGGGATTTGGTGTATCAAAGACAATAAGGTTGGCTCAGGATAAGGCAGGGTTCAGAGCTATTGTACATAAGGTCACTATGATTCAATGACACATAACAATACAAACAAGAAGCTATGAGTCAATTCTGACTCAATGGTGCATAACAATTCCTTAATAAGGAGGAACACTGATGGTATAGTGTGTAAGCAGTCGGGCTGATAACCCAAAGGGATTCAGTTTGAATTTCCAATCCCTCTCCATGGGAGAAATCTCTTCCCATAAATACTTATAACCTCAGAAATCTGATGGGAGGGAGCTATAAGCTGGAATTGACCCTATAACAGTTAGTAATTCTATAATAAGGAAACATATTCACATGTTGTGAGCTAATACTTTTGTGTCAGCATTATTCTTTCTACCACACTTGTTTATTTTCATTCACTCCACATCTCCAAAGAATATAGATTTTGGCAGAACAGGAGACTTATTTATTTCTAGTGCATCAGTATGGACGGTGAAGAGATTGAGATAGCTAACTGTTTTAGTTTACTTGGCTCTACAGTCAACACTCTTGGTAACAGCAGCCAGGAAATCAAGAGACGAATTGCATTGGGAAAGTCGGCTGTGAGGGACCTCTCAAGAGTACTGAAGTGCAATGATGTCAGACTGGAGACTAAGGTGTGCCTGACCCAGGCTATAGTCTTCACAATTACATGCTATGCATCAGAGAGTTGGACAGTGAATAAGTTTGAGAGAAAGAGAATTGATGCCTTTGAGCTGTGGTGCTGGAGAAGAGTGTTGAATATACCATGGACGGCTAGCAGAACAAACAGGTTTGTCCTGGAGAGGATGAAGCCGGAATGCTCCTTGGAGTCAAGGATTCTGAAGCTTCGTCTGACATATTTTGGGCATGTTGCAAGGAGCGACGGATCCTTGGAGAGGGACATCATGTTTTGGAGAGTGGAGGGACAGCGCAGGAGAGGAAGACCTTCAATGAGATGGATTGATTCTGTGAGTGGAGTGGTGGGAATGAGAGCATTTGAGATGGCTAGGTTGGCACAGGATAGAACAGCATTTAGGGCTCTTGTACACAGGGTCGCTATGAGTCGCTGGCGACTCAGTGGCACATAACAACAACAACATCTGTGTTGTTGCCAATCTGTCTGTGCACCTAGGCTTATTCCTTGTATAATCACAACTCAATCAGTATTGGTAGAATGTATCAAATGATGACCAAAACCGGACCAGCAGGCCAATATTCTAAAATGTAATCTGTTTCTTGAAATTAGGCCACAGGAACCGAAAGCTGTCCAAGTGTGGAATATGGACCAGCAGGGTCATTGTCATGTTGGAGGCTGTTAGAAATACAGTATCTCAGGTCCAGCTGGTAGATTGTTGAATCATGATCAGCATTTTTTACAAGATCCCCTTTGCTTCATTTGTATGGTGATGTTTGAGGAACTAGCGCTTCACATACTGAATGACTGGACACCTGTTTCCAGTGATCATACTCACACCTGTAAAACTGCCTTCAATTTCCTAAACTCCGATCCCTCGAAGGAGTTATGTCCAAAAGTTGCCTGACTATTGTTGGCAAGTCTTACGTAGACAACCACAACTCAACAACGAGAATGTCTCATAGTCTCTCTCTATTTGCTGGTATAAAGAACAGTGGCAAAAAAAAAAAAAGGGCATTCAGTACATAACAAGAATCTGAATCATTTCAACTCCTTTCCTGAGGGGGGAAAAAATTTTAAAACACAATTTTCTGAAGCTTTTTAACAGCAGCAAAAAGCTTGTGGGGGACTTTAAAAATACTATTATATCAAGGCTTAACTATTATAGACAATAAAGACATTTCCCCCCCCCAAGTACAGACTATTTTGGGGGAGTCTGGTAAACACGTATTTTAAAAACACAAGGGGGTGGGGGAAGGAGTGACATATAATTAGGCAATTTAGCAATAAAACAACTCTTCATTTAACTTGGCTCACAATGGGACTGTTTTTTGAGAAAATGTGATTACATTATTTTAAAGGAATTGATTGTCATGGCCTGAACACTTTAGCCTTCGGCTCTCCCCTGAGTAAATGGAACCAAGAGAGATTTCTCAAGGCTCCTTTGACTACTCAATGGATTTCATGATGCTGTTTTTTCTCATTAAGGCTAACTCCCATTTGATTTTCAAAAAGGCATTTACTCTGAAAAGAAGCAATATTTGGGACTGTATCCCTTACCACAACAACAACATGCCTTACCCCAAAATAATGTGGTTTAACTACTTTGAGGATATTGTTCTTGTTGTTATGTGCAGTCAATTTGCCTGCAACTCATAGTGATCCCATGAACAACAGCCCAAACCTTGCCAATCTCACTGTCTCTGACACACCTACTTCCATTACCCCAGTCACTGAATCAATCCAACTCATAGAGGGTCTTCCCCTCCTGCGCTGTTCCTCCACCCTCCCAAGCATGATGTCCCTCTCCAAGGACCGGTCTCTCCTCACAACATGTCCAAAGTATGTCAGATGAAGCTTTAGAATCTTTGCCTCCAAGGTTTAACCTTCTTCAGGATGAACCTGTTTATTTTCTTAGCAGTCCATGGTATATTCACTACTCTTCTCCAACATCACAGCTCAAAGGCATCAATTCTCCTTCTATCATCCCTAGATACTGCCAACTATCTGACACATAGCAAGTGACTGCAAAGACCATGGCCTGTATCAGGCACACCTTAGTCTCCAGAGTGACACCATTGCTCTTCAGTACTTTGGAGAGGTCCCTAACAGCAGACTTTCCCATCACAATACATCTTTTCATTTCCTTGCTGTTGGTGCAGTGTTGACTGTAGAGCCAAGCAAACTAACGCTGTGATCCATTTCAATCTCTTCACCATCCATCCTGATACTGTAAATTGGCCCAGTGGTGAAAATTTTTGTCTTCTTAATATTGAGCCTCAATCCTTATCGAAAGCTGCAGTCCCTGACCTTCCACACCAAGTGCTTCAGGTCCTCTTCAGTTTCAGCAAGCAGGGTTGAATCATCTGCATAACACAAATTGTTGATGAATCTTTCACCAATTCTGATGCCACACTTCTCCTCATACAGCTCACCCTTTCCAATAATACATTCTTCATATCGGTTGAAAACGTATGGAGATAGGACACATCCCTGGCGTACACCCTTCTTAATTTGGAAACAGGCAGTGTGTTTCCTTGCTCTGTTCTGACAACTGCCTCCTGGTCCAAGGTTTTGTATTATAGCACGATCAAGTGGTCTAGGATTGTCATTCTTCTCAGAATCAGCCACAGTTTGTTATGATCCACACAAGTCAAATACCTTTGTATAATCAATTAATCAATGAAACATAAATAGACATTCCTCTGGTACTCCCTGCTTTCACCTAAGACCCATCTAACATTACTACAATATACCTAGTACCATGACCCCTTCTAAAACCAGCCTGCACTTCTGGCAGTTCTTTGTTGATGTGCTGTTCCAATCATTTTTGGATAATCTTCAGCTGAATCTTGTTTACATATGATATCAATTATATTGTTTGATAATTTCCACACTCTGTTGGGTTCCTACTAGGTGGAGTAGTATTCTTCTTGACAGAAGAAGAATTGATGCCTTAGAATTGTGGTGCTAGAGAAGAGGGTTGGATATTCCGTGGACTGCCAAAAGAACAAACAAGTCTGCCTTGGAGGCAGCCAACAATGGCGATATTAGAGACACGGATGATGAAACTTGACCTCATATACTTTGGTTATATCATCAGAAGGGGCTAGTATTTGGAAAAGGATATAATGCTGAGAAAGGTGGAGAGTCAGAGAAAGAGAAGAAGATCCCCAACCAGATTGATTGACAGAGTGGTTGTAACATGGGCTGTAGCATCTCAGAGATGACGAAGACGGTGCAAGAAGGTACATTTCAGATATGTTGTTTCTCGGGTAACTAGACGTCAAAGTCAACTTGGTGACAATGAATAGCAAGCAACAAAAAATGAACAAAGAGGTGTGGCATTGCCACCACAGAAATGATATACTCGGGACAGATTAAGTTCAAACAGCATCACTCCAATCTAAAACAAAAAAATTCATAATCATTTGAATAGAGAAAAATGATTACAGCTTTTAATTTCTTGGTATATGGTAAGACTGATATCACAGTTGCATAAAAACTAGAAACATTTTTAAAACAACAACAATAGCAACAACAACAACAAAAAAATACCAACCTTCGCTATTGAATTCATGTCCCAAGCAGGGACTTTATTTCAGAAAAGAAAGCTTCATCTGTCAAGTAATATGCATGCTTTTTAATGTGAATTTTATTAATGTATGTTTTTGTCTATATATAATTGTAAATTTATGGTTTTCTTGTTATTTATCAGCTATACACCAATGAAATTTAGAATTCATTTCATTTGTCACATATATCATTTGATAGTGAAATTAACTGGAGCTAACATTGGTTCTGTTTTTTTCTCCTTTTTAAAAGAGAGAAATGATGCATTATTCAAGTTCCAGAAGTGTCCACATAGGTAGAAGGCGCTTGTTGTGTGTTGTCATTCTGACTCATAGAGACACCTGGCTTAGAAAAAACTGTCCCGAATGATTTAAATATTTATGTGAACAAATCTTTTCTCCTGTAGAGCTACTGAGTGCATTGAAATCATACACCTTATTTTAAGCAGCTCAGCACATAACCACAGTGCCCCTGGGGCTCCTAAGGAAATGCCTAATCCTTCCTAACAAAACAGATACCATCTTGAAGGAGGAAAGTTGACAGCACATATCTTGTGATGACTAAAGGGTTCATACAAGATGCACATCTTTTAGGCCAGCTGCATGTGCCTTGTGATTTGCATGTTGTTGTTGTTACTAAGTGCCTGTTGGGTCAAGTACAACTCATAGTGACCCTATGAACAATAGATCTGAACCCTGTTCCATAATTTACGTTGTTTCTCTAATGTTCATAGTATTTCCAGAGGCCTGTTGTTTAAGAAGTGGATGCAAAACCTGCTTCCAAGCCTGTCTTAATCTGAGAGCCCTACCAATCCCTGTTTACCATGAGTAACTATTATTTCAGTTGACATACCAGTGGCACAGCTTTCAGTATCACAGCAACCCCAAGTTATCTCAGTACAGTAAACTGACAGACAGTGCTTTACCACTTAGAACAACGTTCTCTCCAAACACAATTAACAGCAGAACCAAGGGCCCAATCAACTTTTAAATACAAAGGGACTTACATAATCTCTCTTTTTCCAAAGGGATCACTATGCTTTAATGAGTAAGAAATTGTGATGCCACCCCAATGGCAGGCTATTTAAGTCTACTAGTTGCTCTGCAGGAGAAATAGGAGAAATCCCCTATGTGATTTACACCCTCTGAATCCTTTTTTAAAGTCAGTGTTGAGTGTGTTCAAACCTAACGGCATATAAAACTCACAACGGCTCTTTTTCTAAAGATAAACCCTCCTTAAATCGCTCATTTACTGCCTTTGCATTGGATTTGACTCATGGCTGACCCTCCAACACATTTTCAGAAGTTGCAAACTGCCCATCTTTCTCCAAAGAAGCAGTATGTAGAATCAAACCCTTGCCTTTGGGTTGCTAGGGTAACTCATTACCCCCTAGACTGAATACAAAAGAACTCTGTCCCGTGCCCTAAAGCTAACTCACATATACCTCCTCAGAGCCTTCTCTTGCTGAGATAGATTTGGGAACTCCATATTCCCTCTCACCTAGTATGTCAGAAGAGATTCTGAAAATGCACCAGAGGATCAAGAATTCAAAACAAAGGGATAAGATGAGGGAGGGAGGGAGGGAGGGAGGGAGGGAGGGAGGAAGGAAGGAAGGAAGGAAGGGATGAAGAGAAAGATTTCTTTTCAAAGGGCAGCTTGAGAAGGCAAAGCATAGTATTATAACAGAACATGCAAAGAACTGCAATTAGAGAACAAAAAAGGAAGAATTCCCTTGGAATTTCTCAAGTTGAAAGAACTGGAAAACAAATCCAAGCCTCGAGTTGCAATACTGAGATATATTTAGGGGGAAATCTTGAACAATCCAGGAAACATCAAAAGAAGATTGAGGAAATACACAGAGTCACTGTACAAAAAAGAATTGGTGGCACAGAAGAATTTCATGAAGTAGCATATGATACAGAGTGAGTGGTGAGTAGAGAAGAAATTCAAGCTTCATTGAAAGCATCGGCAAATAATGCCCCAGGAATTAATCGCATATAAACTGACATCTTCCAGGAAGTAGATTTAGCCCTGGACATGCTCATCAGTCTGTGCCAAGAAATTTGGAAGACAGCTACCTACCTGGAAAGATCCATTATCTGTTCACATTTCCAAGGAAAGAGGTCCAACAGAATGTGGAAAATATCGAGTAATATAATTAATATCATAAGCAAGCAAAATATTGCTAAAAATTATCCCAAAATGGCTAGAACAGTGTATTAACAAAGAACTGACAGAGGATACCTTGGCACCATGGATATCATTGCTAATACTAAAAGGATCCTAGATAAAAGCAGAGAATACCAAAAGAATGTATATTTATACTTTCTAGATTATGAGAAAGTATTTGATTAAGTGTATAATAACAGACTATGGTTAACATTGAGAAGAAATGAAATTCCAGAACACTTCATTATGCTTATATGAAACCTAAAACTTAGACCATGAAGCTGTTGTCCAAACAGAACAAGGAAACACTGCATGGTTTAAAATCAGAAAATACGTGCATCAGGGTTGTATAGTTTCTCCACACCTATTCAATTTGTATGCTTGGCAAATCATTAGAGAAAGCGGGCTTTGTAAAGAAGAGTGTGGCATTAGGATTGGAGGAAGACTCATCAGCAATCTATGTTATGCAGATGACACAATGCTGCTTGCTTAATGTGAGGACTTGAGGTACTGGTTGCACGGAATCAATATGTATTCTATCTAAATATAAAACAAAGATGCTCATTTCTGAGCCCTTAGACAACATAATGACAAAGATTTCATCTTGCTTAGATCCACAATCATCATCCTGAGTCAGGAGATATGGAGATATATCTCACTGCGAAAGTCTGCTCTCAGATACCTCTCTCATGTCCTGGAGAGTGATGATGTCCATTTAAAGACTTAGGTACACCCGATTTAAGTCCTAGTCTTTCTAATCACCATCTGTGTATCTAAGATGTTGACAATGAATAAGGATGACAGGAGAAGAATCACTACATTTGAGTTGTGGTGTTGAAGAGGAGTGCTGAATATCCCACGGATTGCCAAAAGAACAAACAGATACATCTTAGAGAAAGTGCAAACAGGGGGCTTCGTGGAGGTAAGGATGCTGAAGCTTTATCCCCCATACATTCAGCATTTTATCAAAAGAGTCTATTTCCTTGGAAAAGCACTTCATCTTTGTGAAAGGTGGAGGGTCAGCAAAATATCTGTGTCAAAGGGCTCAAGTGTGTTAGAGACAGACGATAAGGGTATTGTAGGATAGGACAGAGTCCAGATGTGGGGCTCTTATGGTCCCTCTTAGTCCTTATTTGACTCGACTTCACTTAATAACAGCAACATCTCTTATATGTAGACATGTAACTTCTGCTTTAGTAAAATAAAAAGTGTTTAACTCACTATTACCAATTCTGACTTGCTGCAAACCCCCCCCCCCATCAGTTTCCAAAGTTATAAATCCTTTTAAGGGGAAGTTGCCCATCCTTTTTCCTCTGAGTGGCCATTGAATTAGAACTTCTAACCTTTGGTTAGAGACAGAACATATAACACCATACACCACCAGACCTCCCACAAAGTGCTTAGTAAATAAACAATCAACTGAAGTAGGAGTGATGAGTTTGTTCCTCAATTTTCTCAACAACAAGCTTATTTCCTTCTCACTATGCTGTACTCTCTCCAGTTTGAAATTAATTGACTCTTGTCTCTCTAATTCCCTCTTCTCAGTATCCACCCTCTCCATCTCTGTCTCCTGTGCTTTATATATCGTTAATCAGGAAAAATTTACCACAAGTACTCATTACCATTTGTGTTGAACTCTTGTGAAGTGCAGAGTCTTTGTGATCTCACCTTAGGACTAACCTGAAGTTTTGGGTGATGCATATGGTTTGCAATTAGCTTTTAATCCAAAGGTCGGTGGTTTGAACTTACCCAGCAGCACTGCAGAATAAAGAGCTTGTGATCTATAAACATTTCAGCCAAGAAAACCCAGTCACTTTCCCTTGGTGCTGAATTATAGTAAGATTCTCAAACAAACTCATTGGTTAACTTTCAGTATGCAACAATTTGCTCGGGAAACATTGCTCTGGATATTAGTAATTGTAGATCCCATGCATTGCTTATTAATTTAACCATCAGAATTGTCAAAGTACTTGCTTTTCCAAATATTTTGAAGATTGCTCTTAGCCTTTATTTCATTAGCTAAAAATCTTTCTTTTTTTAAAGCACCATTTTCATTTAAACTAATACAAGGATTGTTCAAAGCATGGCACTTTAGTCTCCAGACTAGAATTTGATTCTATTTCTCTTCTTTCCCCTCACTTTCCATTCTGATTTACCCTCTAAACAGAACTGTATTTAGCACTAAAAGTTGACACAATCATGGTAGGATGATGCTTAGAAAACTTTGATGATTGTCTACTCCCTACATAATGAAACGTAAACTTCTTAACCTGGCATGTAAGCCTCTTAAAAATCTGGCTCTAAGGTGTATGTTTAACTTTACCTCCTGCTTATCTATCCCCTTACTTATGGAGTTGCATATGTGTTCTCCAACAAATCAGCTAACACATGCATCCCTGATTTTGCAACAAGATGTTCCTCTGTCTAAGATGCTATCTATCTTCTTCTCCAGAAAAATAATGACTTACAATTTGGAACGTCATTTAAATGTCAGCTCCGTTAAAGAGACTTTTGAGTATGCATGTAGACAGTTATTCCCAAATATGTGTTTTAGTGGCTCAAAGATTTTAAGGAATTGAAAATATATCTATTTTTTGTTTTAATTTTTTCAAAATTATGTGGACTCTTTGGTCTTAGGAATTTCTTTTTTGCTATTGTAATTGAGAATATATACAACAGAGCTCTGAGTACCAACCAGTGGCATGAATTATATACTTTGAGTTATGCAAACTTACATACCCTCCTTTATTGAGTTGTTCCTATCGCATCTGCCCCCTAAAGATTCTATTGCATCTTTTGTATTGTTGCTTTCTATTTAATCCAATATAGAGAAACCTTTAAAAAGCATAATACTTAAAGCGTATTTCATTTTCTACTTAAACTATTGGTTCGTTCTAAGATATCAGTTGATGCTATTCAAGGACTAAAGATTTTCTCAGGGAAATAATTTTAGAGGTTTATCCAGCCTCCATATAGCTCAAGAGATTCTGGATCCTTGGAAATTTGAAATTCTGTTCTGCATTTCTCTGCTTTTGACAAGAATTCATCTATGTGATCTTTTAACAAAATGTTTAGTAATGGTAGTTGGGCATCATTCAGTTTAGCTCTCATGGCAAAGACTTTAGTTTAGCATAGTTACCCACACATTCCATGTCTCCCTCCTACCCCTGACTTTCCTTTTTCTTCTTCAGAAAAATTAAACTCATACTTCAAAGATCATTTGCAAGTTTTAATGACTTTAGTCACTGGGCACAAACTATGAGGTAAGAACAGAAGAATAAGTACTGTATTAGAACAATTAACTGGAATGTCTCATGAAATCATGATCCTAAACCTCAAAACATTTGCACTGTGAAAATCTGCTGTCAAGGACCTCTCCAAAGTGCTGAGGAGCAAAGATGTCAGTTTAAAGACTGGGAGGTACACTTGATTTAAGCTATGCTTTTTTAAATTACTGTCATGTTTCTGAAAGTTGGACAACAACATAAGATGACAGAAGAATAACTGATGATTTTGAATTGTGGTGTTGAAGAAGAGTACTGACTATCCCATTGTCTGCCGAAAGAACAAACAAACACGTCTTGGTGAAAGAGTAGCCAGGGTGCTTGTTGGAAGGCAATGATGATCAAACTTTGTCTCGCATATGTTAAGCATGTTATGAGGAGGAACCAGTCCTTGGCAAAAGACATCTTGCCTGTTTAGTCCCCATTCATTCAAAGATGAATGAGTAATCCTTAATCTAAGTAATATTATAAAAATAAGGAACAGGCAGCTACACAATCACAATAGAAGCTGCCTCATACATACCAAAAAGAACCCCGCATAATGTTAGGGAAGCAGCAGTCAAGTTTAAACATTATGAAAAACAAAATAAACTTCAAAAAAGGAGACTAAATAATGGGCCTACTGAGTATCCCAGAGACAGAAAAGCAGAAAGCAAAAAATATACTGATATTAAATTTCAAGGATTTGTATTCATGAAATTACAAATTATGGAAGAAAAGTTTGGAGCCACAAGTAAAAAGGTACAAGAAATTTTTTCTAATCAAGATAAAGAGGGTACAACCAACAGGATAGCCCAAACAAGAGAAAAAAAATCATGAAAATGCATTCCAAACAACAAAATCAATACGAAGGAAGTTTTCAACAAGTGAGAGTAGAAAAAATAACAGGATAGAAGAGATAGAACAGAAAGTTAGTAAGTTAGAAGACAAGTCTTCCAGCGAGAACTTTCTGATTGAAAAAGCAGAGAGAAGACTGAAGGAAAATGAAGCAAATATAAAAATCATGTGAACATATAACTACAGTGTGTCCGCAAGAAAGACTGAAGACCCAAATATAAAATCATCAAACATGAAAGTTCTCCACACCAATGAGTATCTTCAGGTGGCCACTAGCAATTAGAAAGATGCAAATCAAAACAACAAAGAAATACCATCTCACCCCAGAAGCAATCGTAGTTTAACAGGAGTGCAAACAATAGATATCAGCAAAAATGAAAACTCTCATGTGTATGAAACTCTTATGTACTTCTTCTGGAATTGTGAAATGGTAAAAATCCCTGTGAAAAACGATTTGATGTGTCCTCAAAAGAGGTGAGTATAGACATTCCATAGGGCTCAGTTATTCCACTGCTAAGAAGATTTCTAAGAAAGTGAGAGGTCAAGCACAGAGATCTGTGCACCTATGATCCTCATAGTATTATTCGCAATAGTAAGAAAATGGAAAGAGTCCAAATACCCATAAGCAAATGAATGGATAGAGAAATTGTGGTGCATTCACATAATGGAATAACTATTTAGCAACAAAGAGCAATGAAGAATTCATAAAATATGATACAACATGTGCAACTGTGGAAGACATCGTGCTAGTGAAATAACTCAGTCACAAAAGGACAAAGACTGCCTAAGACCGTTATGGTAGTGATAGGGGAAAAACTTGGGAGTTGGGGAGTGGGGAAAAAGAAATATCACAGGCAATAATGAATCATCTGAAAGATTAGGACAAAAAAAAAGATTAGGACAAGGGAGGGTCAACTTAGATAGAATTGATGAAAGGACAATATGGTTATTGCAACTAGCAAATAAGTAGGAACAGAAGAGAGAGATAGGTAGGTAGGTAGATAGATAGATAGACAGACAGACGGATGGATAAAGGGAGTGAGGAGGGGGTGAAGGATGACAGGAGAAGGAGAAGGGGTAAAATCACTACGACATCAGATATTTGTGGATGGATAGGGGATGGGTGAAGGAATAAGCAAAGTGCAATAGATACTTAATGAGAAGAGATGATAGTAAGTATTTATATACATAACAATGTATATGAATGATGAGATAAAACACAGTGCACTTTATTGAAACACAATGTTTAAGAATGCACAAAATCAGTTGTTTTAAAAAAAACAAATGTTTTTCTGAAATAAAAAGAGTACTTAAATTAGAAAATTATTAAATAAGAATCTTGTTTTCTCTCTAAATTTCACCTAAAGCATAATAAAATATTATGTTCAAAATCAATCAGCCATAAATGTGAACTTACTGGCTATAGACTCTTAGTACAAGAAAAGTGACTCCCTAGCTCATAATAGTGCCTCACATGTCTGAAGCACCATCAGCCTGTGGCACGTATGTATGGAAAGCCTCACAGTGTAGGAAATTGTGCAGTAACCTACATAAACACTCTGCACTTGAGATATTTGTGAGAAAATGCAATATATGTAGTAAGTTATTTGATTATTCAAGTGTAGAAATAACTGAGACAGTGCATAACAAGATGGACAATGTCTTAGCAAAGGTATCGATATACGAATTCCATTGTTTGGAAAGCTCTGGGGATTTCATATTGATCTTGCTTAAAATCTTTGCAAATTTAAAAAAAATAAACTCAACAAAGTTTATTGATTAAAGAATACAAGGGTGCTGAAGAGGACAGTAGAGAAACACACTTATCCTTATAATAAGATCTCATTTCTGATGAACAGCAACTGGTATTTAAAAGATCTTTGCAGCCTAATTCTAACACATTTCCACTAGAAGCCTCGCTAAACAGCTCAAAATATTTTCCAAACTGTTTAACTGGTATCAAGGAGAAATCAAGGGAAGTCTCTGTTGGGATGATTTGTTTTTCCTTTTTTTTTTTATAAATATTGTTTGCCTGATATAGACATTCCCAAGTTCTAAATTAGTACACAGACGTGGGAATTGTATACTAATGAAGGAATTTTTTTTCTTTTTTTTCTCTCTTCGGAGGGGGAAGCGAGCTGGTGGGGAGGGGTGGGCAGGGAGAAAATTGTGGCAATGAATGAATGGAAATCCAAAACCTCTGTAAAAAAAAAATAATAAAAAAAACCCCAAAAAACTAAGTTCCTTCTTCATCCAATAAAGTCATAAAGTAGTCCACAAAGTACAGAACTGTAAAGGGTCTCACATTGTTTTTATCTGAGAATTTTGACATTATCCAACAGCCTACTGATGAAGTGTCATCAGTTAAATTAAATTCTGGATTATTAGAGAGGCAGATGGGGAAATGCTTACTTTGCATCAATCATTTTTAGCGTTTCCAACATAGCAATTATTCTTATTAATAAACCTTTTTCATAGAATATAGCAAACCTAATATATATAGCAAAGAAAATAACTGCCATTTTGGACATAAACCCTTCTCTCCCATTCTCCTTAAAATGTTCTTTCTTACTTGTCTCCTCTCAAACGTCACAAAAACAAAATGACATTTAAAGTTCATTCTCAGATCTAGGGGATACCTCAAAAGTGTTTAGAAGCTGTTAGTGCATTGGAAGCAAACACATTCAAAACAAACAAACAAACAAAAAAGACCCCCAAAAACACACCACAGTTAAGTGATAGAATACTTGAAATTTGAGTAAAAGGAACCAGAATGAAAAAGTATAGTTTAAAGCAAAGGAATGAAAAGGTGTGGTAGTTCCTTTTAGGAGTGTGTTGTAAGAGATGGGATTCTTTTTTTAAGAGAAAAGATATATATTGTCTTAATTTTACAATAATTATACTGTATAGGTCTTTTTTATAGCTTACATTCTTTTTACATTTTTTAAAAATTTTAATAATTTTAGTGAACATTTACAGAGACTTTGGATTTCCATTCATTCATTGCTGCACTTCTCTCCCTGCCCTGCCACCTCCCTCCCCCCCTCCCAGTTAGCTCCTCTCTTTGAAAAATAAAAGAAAAACTCCTTCCCTGGTACACAATCCCCTCGCACCCCTCCCACCATATTCCACTATGCAACCTTAATTGTGGACTCCTGTGATAACCATAATACCCTATCATACATCGCTTTTAAATTATTCTCTCCCTCATCTGTTTCAGTGCCATATACACAATTTATCCAGTTTTTCTCATTCTTACCCCAACCCCTATATCTGTCCCATTTTACAACAGTGGCACCATGCAATATTTGTCCTTTTGCAACTGAGATATTTCACTGAGAATAATGTCCTCCAGACTCACCCATATTGAATAATATTGCATGAGTTCCTTGTTTTTCAATGCAGCATAGCATTCCACTGTGTGAATATACCATAGCTAAGAGATGGGATTCTTGAAATGACAGACATTCTGAGCAGCGTGGTCAGTTGCTAGCTTTGAGCAGATCATTGTTGTTTCTAACTCTGCAGTCCAAGATATTTGGTTGCTACAGAAGGTGCATGATGTTCTTGTTTCTTAAGAAGGAGATTAATAAATTACACCTGGCTTGGTGTGTGTATATCTAATTTTTCTCAGTTTACATTATTCCTGTTCATCCTTATTTTACAAGTTCAAGTTCATTTCAGGTTTGTTTTGTGAGCCATAGCTGAACCAGGTAGAGCTGGTTCAGAGCCCTGCCTGGAGGAGCACTGGTTATAGAGTAAGAAACAATGTGCTTAAGTGAATACCCTTTTCCCCCAAGACCCAGTTTCTTCACTTGAAAATACAGATAATAAATAACGTATTTGCAGTAAATGCCAAATCTTTCAATAATAATTTATGCTGAAGAAATTATTAAATTAGTTACAAATGTCGTATTATTGGTATAATTCCAAAAAGGTACCGGAAAGTGATGGGTTTCTGTTCATATATGAGCTTTCTAGCCTTAGGTTTAAGATTCTGCCAAGATGATTTACCAGCCCACATCTTACAAAGATATGAGGAAACTGACAAACCCCGAGGTAAAAGCAGAGTGCCTTTATTTGAATAGTAAACTTTCAGACCCAGGCAAGAATTTTACACACCCTATTTTCAGAGTTAACAGCCTAAACTCTTTGTTAGTCTCAAGAAAACTTAGGGAGACCTCATTACCATCGAGATGAAGAATCAGTAGTGCAGTACATCCCTTGAACCCAGAGATGCTGCATTTAGAGGCTCCTAGACTGAGAGTTGTTGTAACAGAGTTATAATGCAAGAGACTTCACAGCAACCCCCTGAGTAGAGGCTATGATACGAGATGCTGGGAACCAGTTCAGTGTGAGATGATTACAGTGAGCTTCTCAATCCACACAACAAGGTGTCTTCAGTAGACTTGTCAACGCAATTAGGTTAAGAGAACTGAAGAGAAATTTTCTAGTGGAGTGGGGTGCCTTTGGGTGCTTGATGACAGAGCCCAAACAGCATGGACTAGCAGCTGAATCCAGGCCTAAATAAAGACCTGGTACGGAGACCTGAGTGAGGCGCGCAGACATTAGAGCCACTTTGGTTTGAAGTTGTCCTTATTAATGAGCTATATCCCATCTACTGAGCTATTCCTTTAACTTCTAAGCTGGACTTAAGCCAGAACTGTAACCGTTTTTTCTTCCTGAATAAACCCTGTAAAAGCTCTTAGGGTTCTGTATGGCCATTATAATAATTATTAGTCTCAGAAGAGAAATAGTCTCATAGGAGAGCGGGATGGTGCCAGAACTGTTTAGAAGGTCAAATGCTTCCACCTCACAGCAATCAACCCCAACCTAGGCCATCAGTTATGCCTATGTCCCCTATACTCTCTATTATTCTCTTGCAATTGCAATGACTCCCCTTATACTTAAATCTCTCCAAGTACTTCAGACAAGCCAGAAATTCACAATCTAGAAGCTACTTGCTCATTTTGTATATGTATTCCCCCTCTTTTTTGAATAGATAGCTAGTAGTCTGAGAAATCTATCACAGTCACATATTTCCATCTCCTTTGTTGACTTCTTATGGGTCACCCTACTTACCTCAAAGCTTTACCCCAGGTTTCCAGAATGTCCGATTTGTATCTCTGGAAAGACCATCAACTATTTCATAAAATTCAAATAGAGTTCTAGGAAAGCCATTCTTCTCCAATGTTCACTACTGAAGCATTCAAAGACAATATTTGAAGTCTTCTAGCTTCTTCTTTCATAGAAGAAAAAAAATCTTATATCTTCTATCCTCCAAAGAAATAGATCTTGACATCTCACTTATTCCTCCAATCCCTGCTCCCCAGAAATAAACCATTTTATTGCTCTGACTTCAAGCCGAGCTGAGAACTATGTGTTCATTTTTTTTCCCTTCACTTTTATAGCTCACACTAAAGAATTCATGACAAAAACATCTTCAGAAAGGTCTACCACCATCCCACCCTATGTTGTTTCTGGGAAGCTGTACTTCACACATTGCTAGACACATCCCTAGGAATGTGCATCACTCACTGCTGTCATCTGAAAGAGCGCTTCCTTCAATTTTTCCAAGCCACAGGCTTATAGAGCACTGCTTCAAAGAGGCTGAAAACTCTTCCTTGCCATTAGTGCTAGGTACAAGGAAAATTGGCAGGGAGAACACTGTTGGAAGAAGCAGTTCTAACAGTTGTCACAAAAGCAATGAGGAAGGATTGTCTTATTTGCAGGGGAGTCTCCAATCCAGGATATCAACCCCTGATCACCAATGAGAGTAAAGGTACAAACGACTAGCTATGATTTGTGATATTCTTATTGCAGGTGTTCATCCTGCAAACGGAATAATATTACGCTAATTATATTTAAATGGCTACTTGATAATGCTGGATGGCTTTCCAGTAATTTTCCCAGCTCTCTATCCAAATTTACGCTTGTAGAAGAGCATAACCACATAACAATGCAATATGTTCTTTGGCATGAAGTGACCCAGTGATTATGGTAGCACAGGTACCATTAACATTATACAGTGAATGGGGAAGTTAAGCATTGGCTACCTTGTCATATGTCCCTTTGTTCCCAGTGAATATTGGCACTAGTGCCCAATTAATAGTGACACAGATATAATCATATGAGTTTTTGCTTTCATTCCAAACAGCATGATGGGTCCTTAAGGAGACCGCCCTCTATGATCAGATCAAAGCCCCTATACCATGAGTCCTTTCAGAGCAGGGCAAATATATAGCTGGCCCATAGCTATTTGATTTTAGCTGGCCTGGCTGAAGCACCTAATGGGGGAAAGTAATGGGCAGGGGAGGAGGTAAGCCAGGCTCTAAATAGGTTCATGTTACAAACCCAACAAGATCTATCACACTTGGTAACACATGCTTGCAATTTCTGCTTTATAATCTTCTCACAGATATTTAAAATTAAATCGGCACACTTCTTTTTTAATAAGATATGAAAGTCCTCTATGGTCAGGATGCATAGCACATTAACTACAATTACATCAATATATCTTTCGTTGCTTCTTTATTCAGTTTCTACTTTTTTTTTTCTCTCTCTCTACAGTCTCCTTTTGGGAACTCATAGGAAGCAAATTTAGCTAATAATTAATAATAGGAATATTTTCCTGAGGAAATCATTTGAAATCATTATGGTCTCCTAATAAATCATCATTTCTGAATTCTAATCAGCAAATTGTGGACTCCAAATGTTAGTAATTACTGTGACCCATTATATCTGGATTGATTAGTATGTAAATTTAACTGATCCTGTCTCTAATAGTCAATATAAACTAATATATATACACATTTGCAGAACAGAACTTACGTGCCTGCAAATGTTGAAAGAGAGTTGTGTACTGAGTTAATAAAGGCATACCTTTTCATCTGTTCACAGATGCCTGGATTGAGGCATTCATTTCTTAAATTCAATTACGGTTTATTCTTTCACTAAAAGGTCCCTGAAAAGTAAAAATTATTTACACTCAGTATTAACCTAAAAGTTAGCAGTATGAATCTATTTAGCGGTGCCACAGAAGAATGGCCTGGTTATCTGCCTGCATAAAGACCAGAGACACGGAAACTCTACAGAGCATGCCCACACTCTGACTCAAGGCTAGCATAGGATGGAATTGACTTGAGGGTAATGAGTTAGGTTTGGTTTTACTCTTTTCCAGGTCTCTGGTAGAATTACTTAAAACACCTGGGCTCTTAAAAAAAAAAGGTCACACACTGGGAGCTCTGGTGGCCTAGTGGCAAGGAGCTGCAACTGCAATCCCAGAGGTGCACAGTTCAAATCCACCAGACGCTCTGCTGGAGAAGGAGGGACAATCTCCTCCTGTACCAGTCAGATCTGATTTGACGGTACACCCACAAAAAAGAATTTAAAAATTTAAAAAAATGTCTTGTGGTCACACGCATTCCATTCCAATCCTACTAATATCTCAGTGTCAGAGATGAATCCCTCAATAAACAAGGTAAGAAGGTGCTTAGGGCATCAACAAAACTGGGGCAACAGATTCCCACAGCAAAGATCCAGAAAGGACAAGCGGACAGGGCACAAGGAAGAGTGAGATCCACAGTGCTAGGGAACTGGCAGGGCAGGGAAGTAGTTGATGCCACTTTATTTATACATTGCATACACATGATAATTAAATTAATAAAATGCTATTTTTCTTTACATTTTTGACCAGTAAAGTGTAATTCTACATGCCGTTCTGTCTTGTAGACCACATAAGAACACACCAGCTGCATTTTACTCACATTAACATGTGGCATATCTGAACCTGTGCAAAGTGAACCAAAACTTATATCTATACTGAGCACACCCTTATATTTGTAATGTGTTTTTAGCCATTTGAATCCGTGAGAAAGTCTGCAGGAAAAAGATGGGCAATTTCCTCACGTGCACTTTGCAGCCTTCAAAAGCCATTGGGGGGTCAACTCTATTGATTCCAGCTGGCCAGGACTATGGATTTTTGAGTTCTTTGTGATCTATCCCACACCCAATATGTATCAGCAGTAGTCCAATCAACTGCAAAGACATAATATTGAATGATGGAAAGTGAGTGTGTATAATTTTAAAGCATTGTTTCAAGATGAAAACACTAATGCAGATCTAGCAAGGGCTGGCCAACAAACTTGTAAGATGACTGAATGAAATTATTTTCCACAGCCAAATTAAAGCCAGGAAATCTAAGATAGACAATTCACCTCAATCAAGCATAGATGGAAAAATCTCTCCCATCTCTCGTTTTAGTTAAGAAGTGAGCCTTTTCTACTCTTTTGTGCCTTGTAGCTTCCCATCTCTTACAAGTTACAAACTTTAAAGCTTTATATCCAAGCATTATTTCACAACATATTATCAGTAAGTTCATTTTCAGCTGTCTGTGAATGGACTGAGTAAACTGGGGGCGGGCCTCGGTGACACAGATGGTGAAGCACTCTACTCCTATCTTAACCCAGAGGTTGTTGGTGCTTTGAGTATGTGAATAAGTGCCTTGGAAGAATGTTCTGGAAATTTAATTCTGAAAACCAGTTATTGAAAACTCTCTGGAGCATAGTTGTATTCTGACACACACATGTGATTCCCAGGAGTCAGAACTGACCTGGCAGCAGTTTGTTTTTTAAAAATCACAACAGTAAGCCAGAAGTTGTCAAAACCAGCTGGGTTTTCAAGCCACTAAGAGCTGTCTGACAAAATAGCACACAAGGTAGACCAGCCCGTCAGACAAAGCACAAGTCAGGGGATGAGGAAAATTGAAAGAATTTGTTCTTGAAAACAATGTAAACAAATTTTGTAAATAAACTAGTAGAATTTTTTTTTTAAGAGAGACCAACTGAGGCAGATGGGGCTGATAACTCTGGAACTTTGAATTTCAAAGCAAAGGGCAGTGTGCCAAGCATAGGTTAGAATAAAACTGAACAAGAGCAATGAGCAAGGGAAAAACAGGGAAATAAATTGAAACCCAAACTGACAGGGTAGAGAGATTTCAAAA
This sequence comes from Elephantulus edwardii, assembly GCF_000299155.1. Classification (NCBI taxonomy): domain Eukaryota; kingdom Metazoa; phylum Chordata; class Mammalia; order Macroscelidea; family Macroscelididae; genus Elephantulus; species Elephantulus edwardii. The sequence goes on along the minus strand of NW_006399751.1, from coordinate 10,663,217 downwards.
TTATGCCACAAGTCTTCAAATCTGCCCTGCAACCCTATAATCGGCTCTGATCACACAGGATCTCACAAATGCCCACACCAGTGGCTGTGGATGAGAAAAGAGTGACCCTCTCATTGTCATTATTTCCTGCTCCCTCTTGGTGACAGGAAGTATGGCCATGCCTGACCACCACACTTGGGCCTACGTGGAATCCGTCTTCTGTGTTACCAATACTCTGAGTTAAATCTGGCATCAGGTCTATGCCGTCTCCGTGTTGGTAGACATACACTCTGTGCCTCATCGATAAACTTTGTTATACAGCCTTCCTTGCTGGAAGTGAGGAGGACTGAAGCACTTGCTGCAGAGGGTCAAAGACTGCAGTTCAATGTAGATTGCTTCTCAGTGTTACGAAAACAAAAATCCTTGCCACTGGACTGATAAGCAGCATCATTATAAATGAAGAAACGATGGAGACTGTCCTTCTTTCATTGCCACTGGCTCTTGTTCATGTGGTTATGTCTCGAATTTTCAGTGTCAACCAATTATTTTTGGTAGAATAATTCTGTGAAATATTATCTCCTAAATAAGAAATCTAGATATTGCATCATGTATATATGTATACATGTCTTCTCAAAGCAACTTCTAAAATAAATATTATCATGCATGGAACCAGTGTTTTTAACACTGTCATCCCAAAACACACCACATAATTCAAGAAATTGAACTGAAAATTGTGTCTTTAATAAACCTTCTAAAGCCTTTCAATGATGATCTGAATCACTTAAGGCTGACAAATTTGATTTTTATCTTGAAGTGTCTTCAATCTAGCTGGTATTAATAGCTACAGGTTTTCTTTGCTATCTATAATAAGTACGTCAATAGTGCATGTTAAGTCTATTCGTTCAACCGTATTATCTTTGGAGTAAATCTCTGGTATATCTATTACCAATATGATTTAAAATGTAACTTCTTACCCTCTAACAAATGTACCAATCGTTTTTACCAACCAAACTAAAATCTAAACATGGGGACGCTCAGCATCTAAGTCAGTGATGTAAGGGAAAAAATAAAAAAGTACATTCTGTTGATTACTTGTAAAAAACTTAAATCTGCTTGGTAGTGAATCCTCTCTTCCCCTATATCAGGCCATCTATTTCCCCCCCCCTCCCCTGTACTTATATGCCATAAACTTGTCAAAGCAGACAGACAGGCAAACAACTCTGCCTCGTAGTCTTAGTAACACGCTTGGGTTGCTATGCTTGAGGTGCATTGGTTGAGAATACACTGTCCTTCCTCCATCGCCTGATACATGAAGTCTAATCCCTCTGGATAAAAGGATTATGCCCTTTGGGGTTAACATCAAGGGCCAGAGGGATTCACTGAGAATTCAAGTTCCACATAAAAGGTACTCTAACCCCAAAACCTCACTTATTGCCCTGGAGTTAAAACAAGCTCAGAGCAGCCCCACCATTAAGTTGCCAAGCCTGTAAATTACAAAGGGAACTTCCCTTTCTCCCAAAGAGTCACTGGTGAATTTGAACTGCAAGGGAGGTCTGGCCTTTGGGTTAGCAGTTCAACTCCCTGTAGGCTCTTCCACCACAGCTCACCTTGCAAATGACTCTAGTCTAAGAGTAATTCAAGAGAGTGATGGATGAACACGTCATTCAGTAATGCCAACACAGAGGACATGCAAGACAAGAATATTCACAAGCTGTAAAGAAAGAACGTTAAAACAAAAATAAAAGCAAACACTTGTGCCCAGGAAGTTGTTGTTAAACTCACAGAACTTGATGAACCATCATGTCTCAGAGTTTTATTATACAATTCATTTACTAAAGTATATAGTATAACTATTAATTGCCATGACAATGATCAAGATATAAATAACAGCTCTGGTGGGTTAGTCCTTAAGGAGTTTTGCTGCCAACACAAAAGTGTGCAGTTCAAATCCACCAACTGTTCCGTGGGAAAAGTTGGGAATCTCCTCCCATCCAATTAACTACCTTTGAAAACCTGCTGGAGGTCAACTATGAGTTGATTTTGATGCAATACTGCACAAAAATAAACATTAAAGATTATTTATTCACTCAAAGCATTATACAACATTGGGAAGCCTGGAGGACACTATGGTGAGTTGAATATCTAGTTACAAATGGACAAATACTGTAAACACTGCTGCTATAAAATAGGACCGACCAGGGTGAGTGGGCATAGAATTGGAAAAGAGTGGGTAAACAATGAATACTGCAGTAGCACGCATGAGGGGAAGAACTGTCCAAAAGGAATGTATGATTAGGCATTATACATACGATAACAATCTGTAACAAAGGGGTGCTTTGCTGGGTGGGCTGGCAGAGGAAGGAGGAAAAGAGGGGAAGAAAATGTGCAACAGAAAAAAGGAAAAAATTAAATAGCCCCATTATTTGTTAATAAAAAAATTCTGGAAAAAGAGTCATTGCTACTGTACACATTTTATAGCTTAAATGGAGAGAAATTAGTAATATTTTCAGGGTCATTCAACTATTCAGATTGAAAATCTTGGATTCATATTCTGTTTTCTCATACAAAGATTCATATTACTCTTTCTACTCTTTTGTAAGAAAGTAGGAAGTCTTTATTATTAATATCTTTTCCTCCAGAAATAATAAATTATATTATTTTGATGCTGAAGAACTAATTAAAAATGATGTACAACAAATAATCACCTTTAAATGCAGCTAATTCATTAATAATTTATAATGGAAGATTTCCTAATCAGGTGTATTCTGCATTTAAGATAGTCCTCAACCACATCTCCCTTTTAATTTTGTCAAAACATTTAATTACAAAGGAAAAGGGTGTTGGAGTGGCTAAATTAATTTCTACTTAGCCTCTGATAGCACAACAAATGAAACAACCTTGGTTGCTGAAAGTGAGGAGGACTTGAAGCGTTTGTTGCAGATCAGGGAATGCAGCCTTTGGAATGAACTGCATCTCGTTGTCAAGAAAACAAGGACTCTTACCACTGGACCAATATGCAACATCATGATTTGTGAAGAGGAGATTGAAACTATCAACAGCTTGGATCTTGTTTGGATCTATAATTGACACTCTTGGTACCAGCAGTCAGGAAATAAGGAGAAGCATTGCACTGGGGAAAATCTGCAGTTAGAGACCTCTCCAAATTATTACGGAGTAATAATGTCAGTTTGAGGACTAAGGAGCGTCTGATTCAGGCCATATTCTTTCCAATCACTTGCTATGCATCTGAGAGCTGGACAATGAAGAGGGATGATAGAACAAGGATTGACACCTTTGAGATGCGTGGTGTTGGAGAAGAGCACTGCACATCCCATGAAAGGCCGAGAGAACAAATAGATATGTCTTGGGAAGGAGTACTCTCTAGAGGCAAGAATTATGAGGCTTTGCCTCACATACTAAGGGTACGTTTTCAGAAGGTGCTATTCCTTGGAGAAGAACATGATGTTGGGAAGGGTGGAGGGTCAGCAAAGGAAAAGGAGACCCACAGCCAGATGGATTGACATAGTGACTGCTACAATGGGCTCTCGTGTGTCAGAAAGTGTGAAGATGACACAGGATAGAACAGGGGTTGGGTCTTTTGTTCACAGGGTGGCTATGAGTCGTATTTGACTCAACAGCACCTAACAGCAACAACTTGGCCATCTATCTGCAAAGGTGGCAGGGACAGCAGGGGTACCCATCACCCTGTTCAAGAAAGTCCTTGTTCTCCTTTTCAAAATTACTGCTTTCTTAAGATGGCAGAACAGTGTAGGACATAATACGATCTTGATGGGTATGCAATATTTTCACTTTTTGTAATAAAATGTGGATATAAATCTAGCTCATCTTCCAAAGCACAAGATTCAACGTGAGAAGAGCCATGATCCAGGCATATGCACCATCTTATTAATAGAGAGTGTGAAAGTGGCCACGTTTTTATGGCAAGATCTTTTTCTTTCTTTTTTTTAGGTTATGCCATTGTGTCAACAGGGGTCCATTTATTTAGGAAAAACCTCATGAAGTTTACTAGCAATGCTCCATATAAATAAACAGCAACCTCAGTTACAACTTTCCATTCAGATGTCACAAGCGGGTTAAGGTTGAAGTGGTATAAAAGAAAATTTCAAACCATTTCAGTTTCATTTTGGGCACTGCCTTCTGCACCTTGCACATTTTATTTCTCTCCTATATTGAGTGACTTTTCAAGTGGTCCTGCTGTGAGCCAGCAGAATTACTAAGAGGTTTCTGATTTCATAGCTATTTTTATTATATTTGGAAGCTGGTCTTAAGTAGAGCTAAAACTCCAGGGCCACTATTTTAGTGTGGTAAAGATTGACATCTAAATTATGATCTGAAGAAAGTACCAGGCCATAACTTTCATTGAATGTAGAAGAAAGAAGTATTAAAAAAAAGGGGGGGGAGGATTTAATTCTGAAAATGTTGATTATTTTACAGTGTTGAGAAATTTTCAAACATATTAAATTTAAAATTTCAGGAATGTAATTGAAATAATCATTTAGCTTACATCTATAGATCTGTGTTAATAATCAAATTTCCCCACATCTAGCTTTAAATAAAACTTGTTTTGTTTTGCTTTGTTTTAGGAAACTTTACTCATATATATTTAAGGCTATGAAGTACATGTTATAGTGATTAGCAATGACTAATAATAAGACAGTGTCTTAGTTATCTAGTGCTGCTGTAACCGAAATACCACTTAACATCAATCTTCCTCTCTCTCTAGGAGGTTTGCATCACAAGGATTTGGCTCTAAAACAAGGACTTAGCTCCAAAAAAAATGAACATTTCTCCCTGATTGTCTTCTTGGTGGTACCAAGATATCCTAGTCTCTAATTTCTTCTCTCTCTCTCTCTCTCTCTCTTTCTCTCTCTTTTTTCTAAATCTCCTGTAAGAGAAAAGATTGCATAAGCCACACCCTAGTGAAACTGCTTCTATTTGAGATCAGGCTGTAACCCATGTAACTTTTCCATACTAAACTTAACCAGTCTCATTCATGTCACAAAAACAATCTAACTTTCACCGGGGTAACCTAATGCAGCTTCAGTCAGAGCACTGACTCTCCCATGGTCTGCTAAAAGAACAAACAAATATGTCTTGGAGTGCTCAAAAATGCTTGATGCTATGGAGCAGCCAGAGTGCTCTCTGGAGGCAAGGACAATGAGGCTTTGTCTCACATACTTCAGGCATGTTGCTAGGAGGGGCTATTCCTTGGAATAGGACATGGTGGTTGGAAGGGCAGAGGGTTGGTGAAGGGAAGGAAGACACTCATCCCTGCAGGTGGATTGACATGGTGACTGCTGTGATGTGCTCTAGTGTGTCGGGAAGTGTGAGGACAGCACAGGATAGGACAGGGTTCAGATCTCTGCTCCTAGGGTCACTATGAGTCATACTGGACTCAACGATACCTAATGAGTACAACAATCCAACTCCCTAATACATGGAGTTAGGATTTAAAATATCACACATGGAAGATAATTACATCAGATCACAGCACACAAGATTGCGTTATTATATAAGTAGCAAACCACAAGAATCATGAGCCTGTCAAAATAACATAACTTAAGAGCACATAACTTAAGGGGCACAATTCAACCTATAGTCGACTTTATATGCAAACATGCTATAGGGATTTATTGCAAAATGAAGTGGGGAAATAATCTGGTATTACTTTTTTATTCAGTCCTAGGTTTCAGTCTTAAAACCAAGAAGTTTCCTTCTATGTAAATTCGACATTATAGGAAGGAGCTCTGGTGGCATAGAATAAGACAGATTGGGCTACTAACTGAAAAGTTAGCCAGCAGAGGAACCAAGATGGTGGTGGCAGAGGAAGCAGTGTGAGGAATTGGCGGCGCAGCAAGCCACATTAAAATAGGCCACTGTGGCCCTCCACAGCCCGCAGTTTATGCATACCTAAACAGCCAAACAATTGACTACTGGTCTTCAATATGGACTGAGGCTCATCATCAAGAAAACAAAAATTCTCGAAAAAACATGGGTGAATTCCTCCTCCACAGCCTTGACCCCACGGGGCTGCTGTGGCCAGAGTCCACAGGTCACCTAGCCTGGACTGAGTAGTGGATGCTGGACCCCAGGGCTGGTGCAACAGAACCCCGGCACGGCCAGCGAGAGAGACATGGGCCCCGAGTGTAGGAGGGAACAGCAGGGAGTGGGGCACAGTACCATCATGGAGCCACGGAAAGTGAAGGACTAGATACAGGAGAGCATCTCGCTGTCAGTGAAGATTTCCTTGGATAGGTCAGAGAAGAAAAGATCCTCAACACAATGGATCCGTATGGTGACTATAGCGGTGGGTTCGAGCATACCTCTATTGTGGGCATGGCGTAGGATAAGATAAAGACTAGATCTGTTGTTCATAGAATTGCTGTGAGCCATAGAGAGAGCTCTATGGGCCTAATGGATAGAAAGTTATGCAACCAAACCAAAGGTGGGTGATTATAATCTATGGCCCTCAGGTCTGGTTTGAATCGTTTTTGACCAAACACTCTTCTGAGTGGTATACCACTGGTCTGTCTGTTGGCTGTACAGAGGTAACTCATGGTTGCTGTGATACTAAATAAACGCTGCTACACTCATGTGACAGATGCGATGATGGTTACCCATGGTGGGCAGTGTTTGATGGAGCTCTCAGATTAAAATAAGCTTGGAAGTAGGAGTGACATCCACTTCCAAAACAGCTTGCCTATGAACTTAGAGAAATGGAGAAAGTTCATAGGGTTGCCAAGAGCCACCTATGACTCGATGGCATTTAACAACAACGATAGTATGTTTAACTGTCCAGATTATGTGTCCATGACATCTTGCATATGTGTTAGCATTTACAAACACAATTATTAAAGTTCATTTGTTTATCTGTACCACTTACTACTTAATCACTAACACCAGACAGGGCAGAAACCATATTTAGGGAATTTGAGAATTCTAGAACATGCCTTAATAACTGAAAAAGATGAATCAATTGATTAAAATGCTGTAACTCGAAGTCAGACACAGGCTGTGAAACTTCTCAGCCCTGTGCATTTCAAGGACACGAAGACTGAAATAATACTGCAGAACAACCCTCTAAAACTCACATAATATACTAATGGATTGGGCAGGATCAAAGAGGGGATTTCTTTGGCTGGGTTAGAAGAAAGTTGAAAGGCTAACAATGTCCCAAGACAGCTATTTATCCTAAAGCACTGCCCATATTAATTCTAAAGACAAGGATAGAAGAGAGATTCCCTAGAAGTCTAAGGCAAACTTACCTTTTGATTTCCTTAGTGGAGTAGAACAAAGTTGATTTGTCTTATCAGTTGTGCTATTCGCTTGGGAGGAAGGAGAGAGGGTTTGGGGGAGAGAGAGAGAGAGAGAGAGAGAAAGATTGACCTTCAACTGGCTGACACTAAACTGAGAAAATGAGAAATAAAGAAAAGTAACCACCTTCCTATCATCACAGAAAATGATTGTTTTTCACCAGGCACTTTCAACTTGATCTTCTTTTAGAAACATGGCAAATGATAAGATATGGCTTCTAAGTATACATATATTCAAATTATTCAAAACACATGGCATAAACATTGTAGGACTTAGGATATTATTGTCATTATTTCCATATGGAATACTGAGCTTTACATTATTGGTGCTGATACCAACTTTATTTATTTATGAGCAGGGTATGGCTCTAACTGCAATCCAAGGATAAACAGTCAACATGAAAACTCAAATACAAATGTAATTAGGAAGGGTCCCAGGGTGCACAAGAACTTAGTTCACGAATAAGGTGGTGCTGTTTGGACCTTTACCTGGTTAGGTGTCCTTTGCGTGGCTGCCTGAGAAGGCTGGAATGGGAGAGGCATACGTAGAAATGGCATGCTAAAGCAAAAACCAAACAGTATAACCAAAACCACTGCCTTCTAATAAATTCCAGCTTCTTCCATTAGGTTTCATAAACTGTAAACCTTGACAGACTAAAACTGCATATTCTCCTCACACGGATCGGCTGTTGGATTCAAACTTCTGGCCTTTCAGTTAGTTGTCAACCTTTAATGCACTATAGCTCCAGGACTATACCTCCAGGCCTCATCCTGCTGTGTTATTTGTAGGTGCTGATGAGTTGAGTACAACTCACAGTGACCCTGTGGACAACAGATCCGAACCCTATGCTATTCTGTTCCATCCTCACAATCTTTGACACACTCAAGACCAAGTGTCAGTCCAGCTGGTTGGGGGTCTTCCTCTCTTCTGCTGTCTCTCCTCCCTCCACCTCTCCAAGCATGATGTCCCTCTCCAGGAAATAATGTCTTCTAGTAACACGCCCAAAGTATGTGAGACAAAGAAAGCTTCATCACAAAATTTTAGCACAAAGTTATCGCTGGAGATGATTGTAGTGGTCGTGACAGAGGAGGAGGCTGTGCTGTGGTCGGGTTTAAATTTATCTGCTTAAAAAGTCTAATGTCTTCCAGTCTGATGCTATTTTTTTTTTTTTAGTAATGAGAATAAGAATAAAGTTTCTGCCATGTGATAGTTGAAGAAATAATGTTGTTTCTTCTCCAACTGAGGTATCAAAATACAGACATATGCATGCACATGCCCTACTTACTTTTTACATTATTTTCCAGGATATTTTTGTTGCTGTGGCCCAGTGGTAAGGAGGAGGGCTTCCACACTGAAAGCACACAGCTCGAATTCAGCAGCTGCTCTGCAGAGGAAGGATGGGCAATCTCCCCCCATTCGACTAACTGCCTCTGAAAACCTGTTACAGGCTCTGCTGTGGGTCAGTCAATTCTGACTCAATGGTATATAACAATTATTCTTTTTTTTAAAAAAAATATTTTTATGCAATATGTATATATACACAATTTATTTCATTTTTCACATTCATATGTATTGTTTCATTCACATACATTTTGTTTTATACAATCATTTCTATACATAGTTTATATAATTAACCACTATTGATCTATGACTTAAGCCATCCATCTCATCAAGTCTCCATTGCACTTTGTCTACAGACCAATTGTTAACTAAATGTGATACCATGATATCACGTAGGTGTTTTTGTGTAATAGTAGATCGGATAACTAAAACTGTACCTATTAAAGGGTTATTCCTTACTTGTTGCTTCTTGGTACTGCTAATGTATTGCTAATTTCAGAGAGATTTTTAATTTCTGCTAGCTATCACACAAGCCTAGTGGGACCATTCTTCTTTGCCTGCAAGAACCCAGGTTTTTTGTCTTTGTCTTTGCATAATTTTTAATACTCTTATCAATAATGAGTGTTTCCATTCTCAAAAGAGTCCGAGTCTGATTGATTAATTAAACCATCATTCTAAGTCCTAAGTATTCGGTACACTGTTAAGATTAGCCACCCAAATTTGCCCTTGGTTCGAGTGAAGACATTAAAGTAGAAATGATTATCATTTCTGAGACAAATTGGAAATATTCTTTTAAGCTATTTCTTGGGTCTAGGGTGGCTAAAGTAATATCCTTCGGATTATTTGTGATCGTTTCCTTCTTCTTAATCAGCTCTGTTGAAAGCTCTGATGACTTATTGGTTAGGAATTGTGCCGCCGATCCAAAGACATGCACTAGTTGATTTGTGGGAGAGAGATGGGCACTCTTCTCCCCAATGGTTTACTGTCTCTGAGTTCCATTGGAGGGTCAGCTAGCTATAAGTTGGTTCAACTTGAAGGGACTTAGCAACATCAGCAACATATGCTTTCATTATCTTAATTGTAGTATAATTAGACATTATGATTCTGATGCAGTATATAGAGTCTATAGCTACATCCTCTCATTCTGCCATTTGATAATATGACTTGTTACATATTCAGAAATATTTGAAATGCATAATAAAACAGGAACCAAAAAAGGTATGCAGAAATCCAATGACTACTTGTAAAAATATCTTTGGCATTTTCTTTGCAGTTAAAATACTTCTAAATGTAGCTAACACATTTCAATACCCAATTAAAAGAAAACAGTGTTGGTGACCTAGTGGTTAAGAAGCTGCACTGTAATCCTGATGCCGTGCTGTTGGAAGCAACCAGCTACTCTACAGAAAGATGGACATTCTCCTCTCTCGCTATCTCCTGCCTCTGAAAACCCACTGGAGGATCAGCTATGAATGGGTTCCAGTTGATGGCACATAACAAGAATGAAAAGAAATTTAAAAAATAGAAAGTGATTGCTGTTGTTGATGTGTGCCATCGAGTCGATTACTGCTCATAGCAACTCTATGAACATTAGCTCTGAGACCTGGCCTTTTTAAATAAATCTCACTATCTCTAATAGACCTGCCCCCAATGCCACTGTAACTATGTCAAGCCATCTCGTCCACGGTCTCCTTCTCCTGCGCTGACCCTCTATCCTTCTGAGCATGATGTCTTTCTCCAAGGACTAGTCCCTCCTGACAACAAGCCCAAAGTATGTGAGAGAGAGTTCCAAAATCATTGCCTCCAAGGAGCAACTTGGCTTCACCCTCTCCAGGATAGACCTGCTTGTTCTCTCAGCAGTCCGTGGTATGTTACTTGATATGTACTGAACATGATATGTTTTGTACTTTTCTCCAGCATCACAGCTCAAATGCATTGAGTCTTCTTCTGTCATCCTTAGTCATTGTCCAGCTCTCTGATGCATAGCAAGCAATTGAGAAGTCCATGGTCTGGAGTAAGTGTAGCTTGATCTCTAGACTGACATTGATGCTCTTTAGCACTCTTGAGAAATCCTTGACAGTTGATTTTCCCTAAGCAATTCATCTTTTTTTAATTTCCTGACTACGGGTGCCAAAAGTGTTAACTGTGGATCTGAGCAAGAGGAAATTGCTCACAAGTTCAATCTTTCCTCTGTTTATCACGATGCTGCCAATTGACTGAGAATCTTCTTGTTTTTTATGTTGAGATGCAGTCCATATTGACAAATGCAGTCTTTGATCTTCTGCAACAAATATATTAAAACCAACCCAGATTCAGTGAGTAAGGTTGTATCATCTACATATCATAGTTTATTGAAGAGTCTTCCTCCAATCCTGATACTACATTCTACTTCATAAAGTCAAGCCTCCCACATGATCTGTTCAACATTTAGATTGAAAAAGTATGACACACTCCTTTCTTGATTTTGAACCTTGCTCTGTTTGGACTACAGCTTTCTTGGTGTAAGTATAGGTTTCACATGTTGTTGTTGTTGTTGTTATGTGCTGTCGTTGCTTGCGATTCATAGCAACCCTATGTACAACAGCCCTAAACTCCGCTCTGTCCTGTGCCAATCGCACTGTCTCTGACACTCCCATCCTGATTATCCCAGTCACTGAATCAATCCACCTCATAGAGGGCCTTCCCCTCCTGCGCTGTCCCTCCACACTCCCAAGCATGATGTCCTTCTCCAAGGACCGGTCTCTCCTTATAACATGTCCCAAGTACATTAGACAGAGCCTCAGAATCCTTGCTTCCAAGGAGCCACCCAGTTTAACCCTTTCCAGGATGAATCGGTTTATTTTCCTAGAAGTCCACGGTACTCTCAATACTCTTCTCTAGCACCACAGCTCAAAGGCATCAATTCTCCTTCTATCCTCCTAAGTCACTGCCCAACTCTCTGATGCATAACAAGTGATTGCGAAGACCATGGCCTATATCAGAGAACAGGTTTCACACGAGCACAATCAAATGTTCTTGGATTCCACTTCTTCTTCAGATTAGCTACAAATTGTTAGAATCCACACAGTCAAATGTCTTTGCATGGTTAATAAACCATAAATAGACATCCTTCTGGTATTCTCTGCTTCCAGTCAAGATTCATCTGGCATTGGCAACTTTATTGTCTAAAAGTAAGTATTCATTTAAACTTTTTAAACCCCATGATAGTCAACAAGTCAAATTAGCTCATGTGTCTTCATAGTTCCTAAAATACGAGCTTTAATGAAATATGTTATGGATTTGATTATACTTAAAAATAATTAAATAAAAAAGATGAAGTTTGCAATCTGCCTTTGCCTCCACAGTTCTTATGTAGTATATATATATTGATGATATACCTATCTAGATCTTTATCTCTTCAATTATAACCCAAACCAATTGCTTCTGAGTTAATATGGCATTATAACAGTGCTCAGTTGGGTTTATATAAGACTGACTCATCTTTCTCCCACTGAATATAGTTGGTGAGCTTGAACTTCTAACTCTTAGGTTAGTAGGCCAAATGCCACTAGTCTACCCAGACTCCTTAGATCCAATAATGCATCGACTGCTTTTCTGGAACGCCATCTTCTGGGCATCACCTTTTGCTCAATGTTGCTGTTGTTAGGTACTATTGAATCGGAATCATCTCATAGCTGACCCTCCAACAGGTTTTCAGAGGTAGGATATTGCACAGGAGGAGAATGTCTATCTTCCTTCATGCGGTAGGACGTGGATTTGAACTGCAAGCCCTTCGGATGGCAGGACAATTCTTTTGCCACTAAGCCACCAGAACCCCCTACTATAGGTTATCATGGAACTATTTTCACGTGGAGTTAATCACGTTGCATTGATTAAAGTGCTCATTTATTATTGAAGGCAAAGTGAAATAAGCCAAATGCATGCTTTGGGAAATGGGTTTACACACTCTCACCTGTCTGCCACAATCTACTTGTTCAACAGTTTATTATTTTATAATGAAACGACACTATCACTCAAAGTCAAATAATCTCATATTCTCATGTTATTTTCACTTTTTTTTTTTTGTTGTGGTAAATACACTATTGTTATCTTTGGACTGGATGACAGCTTCAGACAAGTGATACGACCCAAAGGACTAGCACTTTAATTTAAAAAGCCGGGAGGAAATGAGACAAGCCAAGCTTGGAGACAAAGACTGCATTTCACAATCACTAGCTGAACAAGGAGCCTCTGCTTAATCTCAGCTTGACTCCAATGCTGGTGTCATTTTTATAGCAAAATCATAGGAAATGGAAACAAATGGGAGAAGCCTCCTTAATGCAAGGTTGAGGACAGCATTTAACAAAAGAGGATGCCCAGAAGATAACTTTCCAGACAAATACATAAGGCAGAAACAGAAAAGTCTGACACTTCAGGTATAAGAAAGTATTTCCTCTCAGTTCTTTGAAGGTAAAATGCATTTATAAAAGAGTCTTGAATGGTACAGTTAAGATATTTGAATACTTAACTGCTACCTAAAATCTGGAATTCCCAGACATCTTGGAAGAAAGATTTAGTGACAAGCTAATTCCCAAACCATCAGTCATTCAAAACAATATATTGCATACTTCTTCTCTCCTCATCTATATGGAGGCCAATGAGTCAGAGTTGACCATACAGCCTCTTTCTCTACTGAGTGGTAACTACCTCACTCATCACCAACTTTTCATTGCACTTTCAAGGTCATGAATCACATGCAATGAGGAAAATCTTTCTCCCACAGACCCAAATTCAAACTCACCATTAAAGTGTGATCTTTGGGTTAGCAGTACCAGAACAACTTGTATTTATAAAAGAAAGCTAACATGTCTTACATGGTTCCGTCAATGAAATGAGCATCTCTGAACATCATGTTGTTGTTAGGTGCTATCAACTCTAAGTACAGCGGCCCATGTACAACAATTCTCGACTATGTATTATCCTGTGCTATCCTCATGATCTCTGTTATACTTGAGCTTATTGTTATAGTCACTGTGTCAGTCAATCTCACTGAGGGAATTTCCTCTATTTTCCTGGCCCCATACTGTTGCAGACCAAGGGTATTTTTTTAATTATTAATAATGAGACAGACTACCAGGAACCGGGGGCTAGCAGGTCTCATGACTGAAGCCCTCAAGCCATACCTCTCTGGGTATTTATTGAGAATCATAAGGAAGGTAAACAAAGGAAAATCATAAGGAAGTACAAAACAAAAACAAGGGATCATGGGGAAGTCTTGCAAATAAGGCCAAGTTCCTCTTTATGCTTATCTCAGGAGGGAGGAATTCAGTTAATACAAACTAAGAACAATGTTGACTCTTAGGGAATTCCTTAGTGCCACAAGGTGACCTTTAACTTGTGGTAAGCCTCCCTTATATCCTGATACAGTATTTGGTTTATAATTAATATTAAATTTGATATTCAGCTTCCCTCACTAAACCTTTCCTAGCATAAAGTCTGTCTCCAATAACTGGTCTCTCCTCACTGCACACCCAAAGGAAGTTGGAAAAAAAAATTCACCATCCTTGCCTCCAAGGAGCACCCTGATTGAGCTTCCTCCAAGATAAGACTCCTTTGTTATTTAAACAGTCCACAGATAACAAGAAATGTTCTAGTCTAAAGCTGAGCATTCATTCTAGTTGTCAAAACAGATAGTTTGGAATCAACAATTCAAATACATGCAATATTAATACAAAATTGTAAAGTCTCGCAAATAAGTTATGATCTTTTGGCAGTCCATGGGATAGTCAGTACTGTCCTCCAAAACTATAGCTCAAAAACATAAATTCTTCTGATGTCATCCTTATTCATTATCCAGATCTTAGCATAACATTGATTGAAAAGATGATGGCCCGGATCAGGAGCACCTTAGTCCTCTAACTGACATCATTACTCCTCAATAATTTGGAGAGGTCCCCAACTGCAAACTTCCCCAATGCAATACCTCTCCTGATATCTTGACTTCTGGTACCAAGGATGTTGATTGTAGCTTCAAGGAACACAAAGTCATTGACAATTTCAATCTTTTTTCTATCTTTCATAATGTTGCTTATCAGTCCAGAGGTGGAATTTTTTGTTTTCTTCATCTTGAGATGTAATCCTTATCAAAGGCTACAGTCTTTGATCTTCTACAGCAAATGCTTCAAGTCTTGCTCACTTTCAGCAAGCACACTATGTCGTCTGCATAGGGCAGGTTGTTGTTGAGTATTCCTCCCATCCTAAAGCCACATTCTTCTTCACAGAGTTCAGCTTCTCAAGTGATCTCAAGAAACTATTAGCTTAGTCATAATAAAATTGACAGTAATTAAGTATAGAAGGCAAGTTGGGCTAATTGTGGAAATTCCATTCTGAATCTAGGTATGCCTGGAACACAACTAGAGAAAAATGATAAATGATGATGGTAGAGGTGAGTATTGAACGGATGCAGCTAGTACAATTTCCAACATTCAAACTCCTTATTACTTTCAGTTACTGTATTAAAACATTTGCCGAATACTCAACTGTTCATTAATCTTCATGAAAAACTAATAAAGTAAATGAAAGTCCTTGGACACATTATCACTATTTTTAAAAGCCTTAAGGAGGCTCTCAATATTGTCACAGGAGTTAAATAAAATAGCATCTTTTGTATTTCAGGAGAAAAAAACGGTATCAATTCAGTAAGGAAATTCTGGTTATCGATCTTGTTTTAATTACTTTGAATGATGTATGTATATACTTTTAACAAATATAAATGGAAAGAAATAGGTATTGATTTTTAAAATGTGCTTCATTTGCTAAACAAAGGTGACAGATGCACGTTTAAAAGGCTATAAAAAGATCTTCTTTGAAGAAATAGTGGCCACAATGATGTGTGAAATCTGTATGTTCCCTACTATTCTACTTGTAAGCCCCCCAAATGAAAGCGACTTTTCTAAGTGCCTTCTGCAAACCAACAGAGTCAAGGCGAGCAGGCCTTAGAGTCTTCTAGCCTGTAACCTGCACCATCCGCTCAAATGATCTTCTTTCCCCAAGTTCTTAAATCAATCACTTATGTGTAGGTCACTGTTTATGAACTAGTCAGAAAAAGGTAATTAATTTTTCATTAATATCTGAAACAAGAAGGCCTCCTCGATTTGTGTTATCTTTAGTTACAAATTAGCTGAATAACAGAGGGCCTCTGACATGTATTCGATATCTTTATTTCAAAACGCAGCTTCCTTTTCTTCGCCCTAGCATGACATCGATTACTCTTTTCCTGCAGCCTGGTTCCTACCACATGGAAGATTTGTCCAGCAACTTCCCACTACCTTTGTTCATTCCTTCTCAGGAATGCAAAGCTAACTTATCTAACTTGTTGTTGTTGTTGTTGTTGTTGTTGTTATGTGCCGTCGAGTCGTTTGCGACTCATAGCGACTCTATGTACAACAGCCCTAAACCGTGCTCTATCCTGTGCCAATCTCATTGCCTCTGGCACACCCATCCTGACTACCCCAGTCACTGACTCTAATTTACACAACTTAATTTTTCAACTGTTAACACACACACACACACACACACACACAGGCAGGGAGAGTGAGAGGGAGAGAGACAGACAGACATCCATCAACTATTGAAAATACTTCCTTTTTCTTGTTGAAAATGTCAGCATCAGAAAGAAATACCAATAATTTCTACAAGTAAAAAGTAAATGACAGTGCTTATAGTTTTTCCAACTTGGGCAACCATTCTCACCTCATTCCATATTATTCCTCACCTCTTAACATAAACTCAAAACTTGACACCCCCTAAATTCCTTATCTAACTTTTTCAGTTGCTGTAGTCAATTTGGTGGTTTCATGGGACTTTCTAGGTAATTATGCTAATAGTGTGCTTAGTGGCCTAATAGTGCAGTCAAGATGCATTGATAATTGCTGGTGATTGGGATACAAGAGTTGGAAAAGGAGAATCAGTGGGCAGAAAATATGGGCTTACTGATAGAAATGATTCCAGAAATGGCGTGAAAGAATTTGGTACGGTTGTCAACTTACTCATTGTGAAAAATCTTTTTTAAAAAAAGAAGCGTAAGCAGCTACACATATAGAACTCACCTGATGGAATATAGGAACCAAAATTCAATCTTGAGTATATACTCCCTGAATTTAAAGACTGTTCCAAGAATAGATTTCACGCATTGAATACTAAAGACAGGAGAACAGATGACTTAGGGGACCAAATCAAGAATATCCTTTAGACATTAAAAGGGTCCTTAAAAAGAAACACCAAAATGAGTATCAAAGAGACTCTGAACTTGCTCTAGAGTCTAGAAAAGCTAAAATAAAGAGAAGAAATGGTGACTTAAGAGAGTTGAACTGAAGATTCTGAAGGGCAGCTCCAGAAGACAAAGTGAACTATAATAATAAACTGAAAAAAAACCCCAAACAAACCTGGAGTTAGAAAATCAAAAGGAAAAACCCACGTGGCATCTCAGTAAAAAACTGAAGAAAAACTTAAGCCTCCAGTTAGTGAAGAATTCCATCGGAAAAATATCAAACAACACAAGAAGCACCAAACTAAAATGGAAGGAATACACAGTTGCAATATGCAGAAAATAGAATATGATAAAAAAAAATTTATAATCTCCAATGTGATTAATTGCCTCTGAAAGCATGCCAGAGCGTCACCTATGGGTTGGTTCCAACTCTATGGTACACAAAAACAGTAACATTAAAAGAAGACGTCCATGTTACTCCAAAAAAAAAAAAGAAGAAGACGTCCAAGTTGCACTGAAGGTATGGGTCAAAATAAGAACTTGAGGAATTGATGGAACATAAAATACAACAGTAAAACAAACACAGTGATTGAGGAGTTAACTCAGCTATGCTAAGAAATTAGGAAGACCGTTCTCTGACCAATTGACTGGAAGGATTGTGCCTATTAAAAAGAAAGGTAATTCAACAGATTTCTGACTTTAACAGTACACATTAATAAAATATTACTCGAGATAATTAAACAATGGCTGGAGTAGTAATCAACAGAGTACTGTCAGAGTTTCAAGCTGGATTCAGAAGGTATATTGTGGGTTTTGTGTGCCTTCAAGTCCACTATGTCTCATAGGGACCCCATGAGAACCATGGCTCTGAACCCTGCCCTATCCTGAGACAATCTCACCACCTCTCACATCACACACCTGACTCCATTGGTCATAGTCACTGTGTCTGGACACTCATCTGAGGTCTTCCTCTCTTGCATTAACACTCCATTCTTCCAAGCATGATGTTCTTCTCCAAGGACTGGTCCCTTCTGACAACAAAGTATGCAAGACAGAGTTTCAAAATTCTTTCCTCCAAGGAGCAATCTGCTTTTCTACTCTCCAGGACAGACCTGTTTCTTCTCTTGGCTGTCCGTAGTATGCTCAATACTCTTCTCCAGCACCACAACTCAGAGGTGTTGATTCTTATTCTATCATCCCTAGTCATTGTCTGGCTCTTTGGTACATAACAAACACTTGAGAGGACCTTAGTCTCCTGACTGACATTGTTACTCTTGACCACTTTGGAGAAGTCCCTGACAGCAGACTTTCCTAAGACAACTTGTCTTTTTATTTCCTGACTGCTGATGTCGAGGGTGAAAATTAGGGATCTGAGCAAGATGAAATTGTTAACCACCTTAATCTTTTATCCACCTATTATAATGCTGCCAATTGGCCCAGTGGTGGAGATCTTTGCTGTCCTGGTGTTGAGATGCAAAACATATTGAAGACTGTACTACTTGATCTTCTGCAGCAAACACCTCAAGTCCTCCTCAGTTTCAGTACTGAAGGTTGTACCATCTGCATAATGCAGAATGCAAGTTGTTGATGGGTATTTTTCCAATCCTTATGTCACATTCTTCTTCATAAAGTTCAGCCTTCCAAGTGATCTGTTCTGCATGTAGATTGAGAATATAGAGGATACACCCTGATGTACATTATTTCTGATATTAAAGTAAAAAATACTAGGATGACTACGTAAATGTTTTCAGTTGTGTGGATCATGATAAATTAGAGATAATTGTGGAAAAATGGGCATTCCAGAACACTTAATTGTGTTCATAGACCATGAGGCGGTCATTTGAACTGAACACAGAGATACTGCGTCATTTCAAATAAGAAAAGATATGCATCAGAGCTGTGTCCTTTCACCGTATTTATTCAACATTTATATAGAGTAAACCACCCAAGAAGTTGGGTATATGAAAAAGAATTGGCATCAGGATTGAAGGAAGATTAGTTAACAATCAATCATACGTTCTAGTGGCCCTAGTGGTAAGAAGCTGTGCTGCAATCCCAAAGGTATGCAGTTCAAATTCAACAGCTGCTCTGCAGAAGGATGGACAATCTCTTCCTGTGCAATTAACTGCCCCTGAAAAACTGTGGGAGGGTCTGCTATGGGTCAGTTCTGACTCAATGGCATGTAACAACTACATATGCAGATGACTTCTCTGCATTTTGAAAAGAAAGAAAACTTGAAGTGTTTATTAATAAAACTTAAAGACTTTAGTCCTGGTACAATCTTTTAACCTTAAACCAGAACTATTTTTTTTTAAATTTTTTTATTATTATTATTTTGTGTATGTGTGTCTGTGTACCGTCAGATCAGATCTGACTGGTACAGGAGGAGATTGTCCCTCCTTTCCCAACAGAGCATCTGGTGGATTCGAACCATGCGTCTCTGGGATTGCAGTGCAGCTTCTTGCCACTAGGCCACCAGAGCTCCCCTAAACCAGAACTATTCTTGAAAGTTGTCTTTAAACCAAACAACTTAGCTGAATTAGTAAAGAATGTCTGCCTTATGTGTCTTTCTCTTTTAAAGTACTATCTGTGTAGAAACAACTTGAAGAAGAGCCTTCCCCCCTTTTATTCTCTCTTTCCTCACATTAAAAAAAAATAAAGAAAGAACTTGGCCTAGGTTATTTAAACTCCTTTTTAAATGCTAAAATTCTTTGTCTTTTTACTCTACTAACTTGGCCTTAACAAAAAGATAGATGGAAATTTCCCCCTTCCTTCAGTGGAAGTGTCTGTCTTCTGTCCCATCATTGTGCCGCTCACTGAAACCCCTCAGCCCAGAGCTCTCTACTAGGTGGCAAGGTAATACCAAACAAGCGAGAGTTTTCCTGTACAAAATGTCTGAAGATGTTGGAACAACGTTAAACAGAGAACTGACATTTATGCAGAAAACGAACCTGTTTTTTTTTTTATTTTCTTTCTCCGCAGCAGCTGTTTGTTGTGCTCTTTGTCTCTCCTTTTCTGTATACTCAGTTACAGGAGCTGCGCAGTACAGATGGTTTGCTCCTGTATGGAAAGGTTGATGGGCTTCAATCAATCCTGTGACGTTGTAGAAGAAAAGGCTGAAAATCCCCTGCAATGATCACAGCCAACATAACCCTATGGAGCTCGCTTCTGCACACTGAGTCACTCTGTGTCAGAACTGACTTGACGGCTATGGACTAGGTTTGGGTTTGAATCTTCTCTTCATCCTCAGTCTTCGCCTCTTCCCCTTAGCCATAAATTTCTTCCTCACCCATGATTATGGAAATGCTATCCATTTTCCTATTCTTTAATGAAAATTTTATTTTGAGGTCCACATGGAGCTAGACAATAAATAAGTAAGGATGACGACAGAAGAATGGATGCCTTTGAGCTGTGGTGTTGAGGAAGAGTACTGAGTAGGAAGCAGACTTTCCTGAAATTCTTCAGCCACCAGAAAACATTTCCGAAATCAAGCAGCGAACAGGTACACTGCCAAATCTCCACCCTTCCTACTTAGAGCCTTGAAGCAAACTCTGCAGCAGAACCAATATCACTTTCTGTAAGTTGTTCTTGATACTCAGTACTTGAGTTGCAAAGGAGAGTCACTCTCAATCTTCCCATTGAGAAATTACAGCTCTTAATCTGCCCCACATCCAGCAACACGGGCCTCATCAGCCCTCAACAGGGCCACTCTTGCGTCTACCCACAATCCTCTTGGCCCTGATTCCACCCACCTACCCTCAACTGCAAGGGCCTCTTTTGAGCCGGTTGCCCACATGCTCAGCCTGGAACAGCTGCCAGTCTCCCTTCTGTAATTAAGCGGGCTGCTTTGGAGCCCACACCCACAGCTGATCTTCCACTACAGGTAGCAGTGCACTTGAACTACAGGAGGAAAGCACCAGATCCCCATTTCCAAAGACTTCACTGAGCCTAGACTGCAAGCTCCCTGCCCAACCCAGAGGATTCTGGGGCACTGGAAACCTGTCTTCTCCCCTTCAGGACAGATAGGCGTGTGCCATGGCTTCTGAAGAACAGCACCAAGGTTCCACTTCCAAAGACTTTTTACTTGGCCTTGGTCTCAAGGCTCCTCCACCTTCACTGTGCCACCCAAGTGAGCACTAGCCATGGTTGAGAATTTAAACTACAGCTTTACCTAACTCACAGAACACTGGGCCTACCTCACCTGGGCAAAGGGAGAGATCCCATACCCTACACCTCAAGTACAGCTAGAAGGGAAGTTTGCAGCCTGACTAGGGAATAGACTGCTGCTCGCCAGAGAAAATAGTTGTCAGGAAAATGAACAAGGTAAGAAGCTCTAAAATCTACAACCCAACAGGATGAGTCCACACAGTGACTGCAGCAATGGGTCAGAGATGATGAGAATGACACAGGATAGGATAGTACAAAGTGTTGACCTGTTGTTCGCAGTGTGGCTGTGAGTTGTGCTAGACTTGACAGCACCTAACAGCAGCAACGACAAGCATCCTAGTCTAGGATACAACGAGTTTCTGTTTGTTAAATCAAACCACTTGCAGTATTTTTATTATGTTGCTTTTGTTGTTGTTAGGTACCATCCAGTCAGAACTGACTCATAGTTGATCCTGCAGCAGGCTTTCAAGGTAGTAAATTACAAGAGAGAAGCTTGCCCAGCTTCCTTCTGCAGAGCAGCTAAAGGATTCTAACTGCTTGCTTTTGCTTTGGCAGCACAATTGCTTACACTGAGCCACCAGGGCCACTTACAGCAACACCAGATGACTAAGACAGTAGCGTTGTTGTTGTTAGCATGTGCCATCGATCTACTACAACTCATAGAGAATCTAGTAACTATGGCTCTGCACCTTGCCATCATTTCACCATGTCTGACACTCTGACTCCATTGCCACAGTCACTGTGTCAGTTGATCTCAACCAGAGTCTTCCTCTATGAGCTGACCCTCCACCTTTCCCAGAATGATGTCTTTCTCCAAGGACTGGTCCCTCCTGTCAATATGCCCAAAGTATGTAAGACAGAGTTTTAAAATCCTTGCCTCCAAGGAGCAACCTGGATTTCCCCTCTTCTAGACAGAACTGTTTGTTCTCTTAACAGTCTATGGTCTGTTGAATACTTCTCTCCAACACCATGATTCAAATGCATTGGTTCTTCTTCTGTTGTTAAATGGAGAAGACCATAATATTACATGGAATATATGTATTATGTTGTTGTTGTTATGTGCCGTTGAGTCGTTTGCGACTCATAGCGACCCTATGCACAACAGCCCTTTAATCATTCACATCTTTCTAGGCTATTTGGGAATGTTTGCAGTTATTTACTCTGAAATAGTTCTACTTTTTTTTTGTATGGACATCAATTTTTTAAAATAATTTTAATGAACATTTACAGAGAATTTGGATTTCCATTCATTCATTGCTGCACTTCTCTACCTGCCCAGACCTCTCCCCCCACCCACCCCCTTTTGCTCCTCTCTTTCAAAAGTAAAAGAAAGACTCCCTCCCTGGTACACAATCCCCCTGCACCCCTCCCACCGCCCCAAGTACATTCCACTATGCAACCTTCATTGTGTACTCTTGTGATAACCGTAATACCCTATCATACATCGCTTTTAAATTATTCAGTCCCTCATTGGACATCAATTTTTATAGTTATGGGATAAAGAGAATTACAGTTGCTGGGACCTACAATAATGGCATGTGTGCATATTAAAAAGCAAAACATAAATCCCACAGGTTGTTTTCCTAGTGAATATAGCAGTTTCTATTCTCAAAAATAATGTAGAAGTGATCTCATTATTCCACATCTTTGCCAACATTTGGTGTTGTCATCGTTATTATTTTTTACTGATTTATGCCATTCCGAGAGCTGTACAATGATAGCACCTTGCGGTTATTCCCTTGCATTTTGTTGACAGTAATCTTAAAAACTTTTAATATGCTTATTTGCCATGTAAATTTATGTCAACAGACATCAAGTTTAGCATAATGTATCATTTCTTCTGTTCTACCTATTTTCTTTTATTTCAGTGATGCACTGAAACAAGTACTTTGAACAAATATAAAGACACCATCTGAAACAGAAATCAACATCTTCACTGGTATAAAGATGACTTGCTTTATTCTGAACTACTCTGAAAAATTCAGTATTGGGGAAAAACATTGCAAATGTATTCTTTAATCTGGAATACGGAAATGGCAAATTGTGTATTTTGGAAATTATTTTTCCTACTAGGTTCCAACATAATAGAATTATCACAAATACTATAGGTTTATCTGGTTATTAGTTATCTAATGGAAACACTCCTGGTACCAGCAGCCAGGAAATTAATAGATGAACTGCATTGTTTAAGTCTGCTGTCAGAGACCTCTCCAAAGTACTGAAGAGCAACAACATCAGTCTGGAGACTAAGGCGGGCCTGATCTAGGCCATGGTCTTTGCAATTACTTGTTATGCATCAGAGAGTTTGACAATGATGAGCGATGATAGAAGAAGTGTTCATGCCTTTGAGCTGTGGTGCTGGAGAAGAGTGTTGAATATACCATGGACTGCTAGGAAAACAAACAAGTTCATCCTAGAGAGGGTGAAGCCCAGCTGCTCCTTGGAGGCAAGGATTCTGAAGCTTCATCTGACATACTTTGGATATCTTGCAAGGAGGGACCAGTCCTTGAAGAGGGGCATCATGCTTGGGAGGGTGGAGGGACAGCGCAGGAGAGGAAGACCCTTGATGAGAAGGATTGATTCAGTCACTGGGGTAATGGGGATAGCCATGTTGGAGACAGTGAGATTGGCAAAGGATAAAGCAGGTTTCGGGCTGTTGTTCATAGGGTCACTATGAGTCGCAGGTGATGAAATGACACATATCAATAACCACAAATGGAAATAACACAAATGGGTGACTTACCTAGGCAGGGATAGTCTGAATTCAAGGTACCAGTTCTAAGGTAAAGTTACTCTTTGTAAGCTTTGTGGGGCAGATTATTTTCTCCTTTCCAGGTCTCTCAGCCTGTCATCCCATTGAGATCTCCGAGTGTGTCCTGGCACTGATCTTCCCCTGGGTGCGGGAAGTTCTCAGGGTAGAGGTTGAAGGCTTTGCTCCATTCTGTCTCTTCTTTCTTGGTACCTCTGACATCCCTCCACCTCTGCTCATATTTTCCTCTTTTTCCACTCTAAGATAAAAGATGTAACAAGCAGCTCCCAAAGGCAAACTCTTTATGAGATCAGGGCTGTCGCCTGGTAAGGCTGCTGAAGTCCCCCCTTAATTCCCTAATAACTGCTTCAATAATAATTTGTTTTCTCTTTTGGGCTTTGGTGTATCTATGCATTATTTTTATAGTCATTCTTCAGTTGATGAACTGATAAATAGAAGACATCAAGCTAAGTTATACTGGTATAAGTTTTGATTGAATAATGCACCCTTTCATTTGTATTTGCTTCCAGAGACCAGCTCATATGTTTTAGGCGCTCTGGCATTCCCCACTTTTGCTTTCAAATTAACAAACATAATTTAATAATAGATTCCATGTACGTAGTTCAGCACTGATGATTCTGAGCACAAACAGCTCAAGAATGATGGAGATGAAGCACATAACCCAGGTGCCTGTGATGCAGGGTTTGAAACCCATCACTTTCTAATTCCTCCTGCAGAGCAGAATTTCTGCAGCACGAAGAGGAAAAAGAAGTGTCAACCACAATATTGAACTTTGTAGGTAACCCTAATGGGGTTTAAGAGTGTATGGCTGACTACCTGTATTGACCGCTTGGGTGACAATGGAAGATCCTGGGAAGAGAAAAATTGGAACATAACAGAAATTTTTTTAAAAGGCCAGACTTTTTGGTCTGATAAAGGCTATACAGCCCTGAGATTGTGAGATTTGAATACTCTTCAACCCTAGAACTTAACCTACCCATAGAGATGGGTCAACTTTCAGCCAAGTTAATAGGTTTATAAAGTGAACAATAATACTAGGAAGTAATGGATTCCTCATCAAAGTCAACCACAGGAGATGAAAAAGATAGCATTTGCTCAAAAACAAAGCTCAGAGGTCAGGAAGGGGTAGGAAGGACAGACAAATGGAGACAGGCGACCCAGGGAGGAAGTGAGAAGGGTGCTGTTGCATTGAAGGACTGAAACAGTATCACAAAACAAAATGTGTATAAACTTTAGCCAATTAAAAAATATCATTGGCTCTGCAAACATTCAGCAAAACTACGATTTACAAAAGAGGAAAAAAATCAAAGCTATAGCATTCACGCTAGACCTTCTGTTTTGTTTATAAAAGACATATTTGCCATACAATGAGTAGCTTAAGAAAAAAAGAAATTAGGAAGAGTCAACTTTGGGGGGAAAAATAGTTGGGTTATAAGCAGAGGCAAGAAAGAATTTCTGTTTGCTGAGCACTTTCTATCAGATTATTATTAACTTTCAGCATCTTTGGAAAGAGTCTTTTATCCCTTTTTCTCAGATAAGGAAATAATTTTGGTTTAAGATTTAAAGAGAACTGAGAGCAGCAGATTCAGGGGCTGATGGAGCCTACGTGACTCTAGAAAAGTGTGGAGTTGCTGAGAATTTGAAATTCTGTATTTTATCTCTGTCGATCAACATTTCTCATGGAACCCTTCATCAAAAGTTCATTGGTAATAGCCAGGAATTATCCAGTTCTACTCTCATGACAAAAAAAAGTGGTAACTGTTCAGAGGGAATAATTAGCTACACATCTCATATTCTCTTATTTCTGACTATCCTCTCTCCTTTGTTCTAGCTGAATACAGACCAATTGCCATGCCTTGGATTAGCACTAACAACCTTTTAAAACCCAAGGCTCTGTGATTTTTTTTTCCTCTGCAAAATAAGACCACTTTATGACAAGTGAAGCAGCACAAAGCTTTGCTAAACAAAAATTAATCACCTCTTTTAGAGTTGCTGCTGTTTAGACATACTTGGCAACCACTAGCCTAAACAAAATTCTAGGGGAAGAAATATTCAAGTATTAATTTAGAGGGCTAATGCAAAGCCGGGAGAACCAAATGCTAAGAAAGCGAAGATGGAAGGAGTACATGGAATATATGGAATTTGGTAAAATATTATCAGTGCAAGTCTGGAGATTGGCACTATCTGAACAATAATATAAACACTATCATAAATCAAATTCAGACAATGTCTGAATAACCATTTACTTGACTCTTACTGTATCTGTCTTCGTTAATCTTCACAAAGAAAAGAGATCTCTTTTTCTGTACTTTATGGCTGGAAAAAATGGAGGAGTTTGGCAAGGTTAATTGGTAAACTAGTGGTGTTTGTTGGTAGGTGTTGTCAAGTCAAGAAAGACTCATAGCAACCCTATGAACAGCCGACCTGAACCCTGCCCTCTCCTGTGCTCCTCTCTGACACATTCAAGCCCATTGCTGGAGTCACCTATCAACCCATCTTGTTGTTTGAGGGTCTTCTCCTTCATTGACTCTCCGTCTTTCTAAGCACAATGTCCCTCTCCAAGGAAGGGCCTCCCAGAACTACATATCAAGTGTATGAAAGATGAAGTTTCGTCATCTTTGCCTCCAAGGAGCACTCTGGTTGCACTTTTCCAAGACATATCTGTTTGTTCCTTTGGCAGTCCATGGAATATTCAGTACTCATTCCCAGCACTACAATTCCAAAGCATTTTTCACAAGTGTTCCCTTAGCTAACCCTTTAGCTAATGTTACTATAGGAATCTTAATGGTAGCATAGCATTCTTAAACACCAAATCATTTTCTCTACTAAGAAGATTAGATGACAATCATCATGAAGTGAGATACGTTTGATGGTGTTGGAAAATTCAATGACCTGGTCAAGGATATATTTGGTGACCAATTGAAAATCTGTATTTCAATTACTAGTGCATTGTATATCAGACTTCTAGTTGAAAGGATGGCAGTTCAAATTCACCAAGAACCCCAAGGGAGAACGTCAGGCTGTCTCCCTCTCTAAAGATTTACAACCTCGAAAATCTACCGCAGATTTGCTATGAGTGGTAATTGATTTGATGATTATGATTGGTAGGTGCCCCCAAGTTGAGTATGACTCATAATAACACTATGAACAGCAGATCTGAACCTTGTCTTATCCCAGGATACACCTCACACTTCACAAACTCTGACACACTCATGCTCATTGTCGTAATCACTGTGTCAAATCCACCTGCTGGAGGGTCTTCCTCTCCTTGAGGGCGGTGGTTTTAAATATCAGAAAGGATATTAAGAGGATATTGAAGTAACCCACATCTTTAGTGGAAAGAATCTGCTCTTAAATGCGATTAATAGGTAAAGAAAAGGAAAACCACTGTGTACCTGATAAGCTTCCCAAGTAAATGAATAGAACAGTCATTACAGAAACCTACAAAAATTACATGTGCCACCTTTGATGGTCTGAGACATTTTCCAGATAAATCAGCAAATCAAAGAAGAAAGCTAACATTTCAAAAGTGAGAGAAAATGTGAGAAAGCCTTCAGCCCTGCAAGCTAATGAATTTATCCCATAATGCAGTTTGAAAATATTTGGTAATTATTTCAAATTATATGAAAGAACTAGCTATAACATGATAGAATGCTTCATAAAACACTAGAAATCTCAGATTTTATTAAACACAGTGTACTAAAATCCCAAGTAAATATAGAGTTGTTATTAGGGTTAGTAATAAAATTTGATTATTTTTATAATATATGTTGATTTCAGCAATATCGATTTTGTTTTATTTGCATTAAGTAACTGAAGCTATACATTACTTACACTGCTTACTGTGCCAATTGGCATGTTTATACCCTAGCTTGTACTTATGTAATTGGTTTTATTTTTATTGTACTGCATTCCTAGGAAGTTTATTTTCTTGGTTGTTAGCTGTATTGTATAATGTATTATCCAGCAAGGAAAGAATGCTGGTGGGACAGTGGTTAAAGCGCTCAGCCGCCAGTTGAAAAATTAGCCAGAGGTCTGAAGCCATCGGATTCAGACGCCTCAGCAGAAAGACTTGAGAATATGCTTCTGAAAAGATTTACCGTCTTGGGCCATTTCAATCCGTCTTTATAGGATCACTGTGAATTGCAATCAACTTAACAGCAACAGGTTTGGGGTTCGGGATCTGGGGAATTACTAGACCCCAGATTAGACTGATGAAATCACTTACTGGTGAAAGAGGAAAAAGTTGCATAACTTTTTGAAATTTTCTATAGTGTTTCCTATTTTAATTTTTTGTCAAATTCACAGTCAGTTCACTCTAGCTAAGTGTTTACTCTTGCTTATATGGCAGGGATGTGCTCACTCAAAGACACTTAACGCCTTTTAAACTCAGCAGTCCTGGTGGCACAGCGGTGAAGTGACTCTGTTACTCCCCAGAAGGCCATTGATTTGAACCTACCAGCTTCTCTGTGGGAGAAAAATGTGGCAGCCTGCTTCCAAAAAATACAAAACAAAAAAACAACAAAAAACCCAACAAAACAAACAAACCCCAAAACACATCCTTGGGAAGTCTACAGGGCAGGCCTTTCTTGTCCTATAGATTGCTACGAATCACAATCAACTGGAAGGCTTATGTTTTGGCTTGGTTTATTTTGTAAGGAGCTGTTAAATTTTACTTAGTAAGAAGAACCCTGGAAACGACAATTTTTATTTTTTTTTTTTTGAAACGACAATTTTTGATGTTGCAGGAGTGGGGTTAACCCCAGACCAGATTTAAGAGTCTGGGGGAGAGGGGGAAGAGCCCAGGTAAGAACACCTGGCACTCATCGCAGATACACGAATATCCCTCTCCTTTAGTTTTCACCTTTGTTATGCACAAGCAGCTAACAAATATTGCTCAGAACAGTTCTGCAGGGATTTTATAAATTCTTGTGTAGAACCGATGACTCCAGTCAGTAGCAGTAGGTTATGAGAAGAGAATGTTTCCATCTGTGCATAATGCCTGCACTTTTTCTCTTGTGGTATTTAGTTTCTGCTGATCTTTAATTTTCCAAGTACAGTTCTTGTCTTTTAATGGAAAGGGGGGAAAAATACATATTGTTTGTCTTTGGAAACTCTATGAACTTGAAGAAGTGAAGAAAATTATACAAGTGTTCACGTCTTTTGTTTATAGTGTCACTATGAGCCTTCTACAACTTGACGGCACTTAACAACATATAAAGATATGCATGCATACACATACACACCACACGTGTGTGTGTGTGTATATATATATATATA
>NW_006399751.1:10598557-10633742 GCF_000299155.1 Elephantulus edwardii | reverse complement strand
ACCTGAAGCACTTGCTGCAGAAGGTCAAGGATGGCAGCCTTTAATATGGATTGAAGCTCAACATCAAGAAAACAAAGATTCTCACCACTGGTCCAATTGGCAGCATCGTAATAGGTGGTGACAGGATTGAGATTGTTAACAGCTTCAGTTTGCTTGGCTTTACAACCAACACTTTTTGGTACTAGCACCCAGGAAATGAAAAGATGACTTGCTTTGGGAAATTCTGTTGTCAGAGACCTCTCCAAAGTATTGAAAAGCAACGATGTCAGTCTGGACACCAAGTTGCACCTGATACAGGCCATGGTCTTTGTAATTACTTGCTATGTGTCAGAAAGCTGGACAATGAAAGAAGGAGAATTGATGCCTTTGAGTTGTGGTGCTGAGAAGATATTGAATATACCCTGCACTGCTAGGAGAACAAACAAGTTCATCCTGGAGAGGGTGAAGCCAGGCTGCTCATTGGAGACAAGGATTCTGAAGCTCCATCTGACATACTTTGGACATGTTACAAGGAGGAACCAGTCCTTGGAGAGGGACGTCATGCTTGGGAGGGTGGAGGGACAGCACAGGAGAGGAAGACCCTCAATGAGGTGGATGGATTCAGTGACTGGTGTAACGGGGATAGGAATGTTGGAGACAATAAGATTGGTACAGGATAGAGCAGAGTTGAAGGCTTTTGTGCATCGCGTCACTATGAGTCTCAGGCAATACGATGACACATAACAATAACAACAACAACATATATATAATTAGTAGTAGTAGTAGTAGAAATGTTGTGGTCTGTTCATTCTCTTAAATTCACTTTAAGAAAAATGTTTTACTATTATGCTAAGTGAACTAACTCAGTAGCACAAGGACAAATACCGTATAAAACCATTATTGTAAAATGAGTATGAGAATCCAAGGGAGGGGGAGGATGGAAACAGAGGGGTGAGGATGCGTGGGGTGGGGTGGGGGGGTGTTAATCATAGGGGTGCACAATTCAATGGATGGGGGAGTGAAGGACATGGGAAAGATCTTTTGTGAAAAACAGTGTATTCAAACTTTGTAAATAAATCAGGATACTTTTTTTTAAAAAAAGCAAATAGAAAAATACTTTACTTATATTACCAAAATGACTTTTCTTTTTTTAATACTTCCAAAAACCAAGAACATTCTCTTCCATGATACATGCTCCTGCTCCCTGTAAAAGTTCTAGGAAATATTTAGAACTCTGAGGCGCATGCTTTTTGGTTTGTTTGTATTTTATATGCACACTCATGTTTATTGGATAGAATTATAACATAATAACTTAGGTTAT
This sequence comes from Elephantulus edwardii, assembly GCF_000299155.1. NCBI lineage: Eukaryota > Metazoa > Chordata > Mammalia > Macroscelidea > Macroscelididae > Elephantulus > Elephantulus edwardii. Next base: position 10,632,442 of record NW_006399751.1, on the reverse strand, counting down.
TGGAAGCAGGAGTGGCATCTACTTCCTAAATAACATGCCTCCAGAAACTCTATGAACTTCGATAAAAGTATAGCTGCAGAGGGGCTTTGGAAGGCAATCAACAACAACAGCATGTTTATTACTGCATTATTCACAATAGCAAACAAAGAGATGGAAATAGCAAAGACAAGTGTTTTCAATTTGGGATCTGCATTGCCACAAACATTCTCTTGCATGAGAACAATAGGAATATGCAAAGGAAAGATCCATGGGCTCTCACTTGGATGGAGACAAATGATGAGAAGAACCCCTGAGGGGTACAAACAGTTAACACATTCAATTGCTAACTCAGAGGTTGGGTTGGAGTCCCGGAAGAAAAGCCTCAAAAAACCAAAACAAGGACCACCTGGTATCTCAGCCACTGAAAAGTCCACAAGAGCACAGTTCTGCTCTGACACAGAGTCCTTATGAGGCAAAATCAACATGACAGTATCTAAGAGAGATTGTACCTATTTCAACTACAAAACTAAAAGCAGTGGAATATCCTAGAGCAAGTTAAGCAATCATTTACTAGAAGCCAGGACTTTAAGGGTTTTGTATCATGCTTCGTTTCACAGTTTTTATTATCAGTTTCACTCACAGTGCTTTTATAATTTTCCATTTTCAATTATAATAAGGAAAGGGTAAAATAATGCATAGGCTTTTCTTTGGGGCTCTCAAGGAAGAGGAGATTGGTGAGACCCCATCTAAAACACAGGCAAGTGGAGGTGAGGTTGGGATAGAAGAAAATCTGAAGTGATGATAAATGGCGTGCTAAGTCATTGGTGACTAGATGCTGGGCTGTAAGGAAGAAAAGGAGAAAATAGATCGTTGGGCCGGGCCATAAAAGGTCAAGGTAACATCCTTTTGCCAGAGTGCTTTATTCTATTCATTTTGCCCAAAAGATTAACTTCCTTGTTTAGAGGTCAGGCAAAAAGAGGTTCATCAATTGTCAGGATCATGAGTTATTCTTGCTACTAAGAAAATATGACTTTTCCCCCTGTAGGTGTACTCAATTCCGTTTTTAGACACACACCCCAGGCTCTACATGTTAGGATAATGAAGCTTGCTCACAGAAAATGAAAAATGAATCAGGTTCACTTAAGTTGTTGTTGAGTACCAGCCACCCGAAGCCAACCCACAGCTGACCCTCCAGTGGGTTTTCAGAGACAATTTTAATCACAGGAAGGAGTGTACCCTTCTTGCTCCTAACAGAACTTCTGATGGATCAGAACTTCATACCTTTCCAGTTCACTTAAGACGAGATTCAAACAATATTTAAAATCCAACTTCCTGACTCTAAATTACTTCCTTATTCTATACCAGATTCATTATTTGATCCAACAAATTATGATTTGAAAAACTTTTATTGTATTTTTCCATGAACTTTTACGCTAAAAGTTGTTATTTTCTCTTAGTTGATTTTCTGCTCTCCATTCCCTTATGGCCTTTGAGTATGAGCTACAATTCTGGGCTATGGATTCTAAGGCAGCTGCTGCAGCATGGGGGTGGCTGAGTCTGACTTCTACCCATTTCATCAAGGGGAACTGTCGTCATCATCATCATAGTAAATAGGTAGCTGCTTGGTCAGACTTGCCACCTCCATATGTTCCTGCACCTCTTTCTACCAATCATTTGAGTCCTATAGTAAATTCTGTGAGGAAATAATGAATATAGGACCTTGTGCTACTGAGAGTGGGGTTTATTAGGAAAATAGGTTGGGGACCAGTGAAGGCAAAGAATATTTCCAATGGCAAATCTAGGTTTAGCCCAGCAAGCCCAAACCAAATTAAAAGCAAAACACAATTCATCAATTAGTAATAGTTCAGGTTCCAGTGCAGTGACAGATTAAGAATTTACTGGTTTCCATAATCATCCAGCAAGGTTTGCTTCAGAGCAGTTACAACTCATATTTCCCTTCAATCATCTAGCAAGCAAAACTCTTAACTGTGGCCTTTGTCTCAAGGCTACTTTTGGTTATAATTTGCCACAATCTCTTCACAGCAGTGCCACATTTTCTCCTTTCTCTAGCACTGTCACCAGGATCTCACTCTATAACATGGAAAGCATGCTCTTATATTAGTACCACAGCTGTGGATGATTTGCAAGACCATGTGTCTGCAGTTAAGACAGCTGGAAGTCAGCAGGGTCTAATGTGATGGCTAGAAAAACCACTTTAAAATGCGTGTTTTCTTCTTTCCCCCTCCTTTCCCCCTCTCCCAGTTCACTTTGCGACACATCTCTTGTTCCAGGTTGTTGTCATACTAACACCACACCTATCATTCTGGGATCTAGATTCTAAGGTAACAAATTCTTCAGGAAAATACACTGTAAATGCTAACTTGTTTGGTCATTTTTGTTTGCTTGCTTTGCCTGTTATTAAGAATTTTTATAATGCTACAGTGAGTGTACTGGAGAATTCACATTTTTCTCTTACATATCAGAGGTTAAGTACCTCCTCCCCATAACACACAGAGATGTACCGAAGGAAAATAAAAACTTGGAAGTCACAAAGCAGGGAGAGAAATTTAAATGCAAATGCAGTCAGTTTGACTTAAAAATATATTTTCTTTATAATTATATTATGGTTTTCCAAATAAAATATATTTACGAAGTCTTAGATGGGCAATCTCCTGCTGTGTGATTTATTGACTCTGAAAACTCACTAGAGATTCAGTTAAGAGTCAGTTCTAACTCTACAGTCAGAACTGCACAACAGCAAAGGTAAAATGGCCAAAGACCCAGATGCTAGTTAAAAGCCTGGGTAACCAAAACCAAACAGTAACTCTGTGAGACAAAGACCAGATGGTCTGCTCGTGTAAAGATTACAGAGTAAGAAATGTTATCAGGCAAGTCTGCTCTATCTCATGGGATCATTATGAGTTGAAATGGTCTCAGCAGCACCTAACAGCAGCAGCAGCAGCAAACACTACCAACAGCCACTAAGGACCATCAATAATAGCCACAAACAATCAAATCAGCTTAACTGAGCCAGATTCCCCACCCCCACCCCATTACTATCCATTCTTCTTTGTGCTGTGAGAGATCACCTGCCTAGAATACAGAACTGGGAATCCTTATCTTTGGATTCTTATTGGATTCAGCCAATGGAGGCTATTTTCAGGAGATGAGGAAATGACAAAGTGACAGACCAGAGTATTTATCCCCTCTACTCCTGCTCTATTGGGACCATAGGGTTTTCTTTCACGGGCTATGACTCCACTAAGAAGTAAGCCCCTTTTACTTGCCGAGAAATACCCTCCAATGCCCAATAACCAGCATCTCTCCTCTATCCTCGAGACTGCTAGCAGCATGACCTCATGGCCCAGGTATTTTCCATCATCTTCCTGATGATTAGCCAACACTCCCTTCAATCACCTTTCCAAGTTATTTCGAGTAAGTTTTCCTCCTCCTCATCACATTAAGTTGCATCCCTCATCTTAGTGTACACTCAATACTATATTCAAGAAGTTGTCTGCAATTTAGTGTCAATGGAGTGTTCAAAAATTTACAAATTAGGGTCGGGGGTGGCGGGGTAGTGGTGGTGGTGAACAGAGGTAAAAACTGGAATGCTAAAACAAAACAAAGTGTAGGTGTTATTTAATGGTTTTGAAACAGGTCTGCCATTAATATCAAACATCAAGACACAAAGCTTTTTCTTCGACCTTTAGAAGTCAAGACACTTTAATCATTTGACAGGCTTGTGACATCATCAAAGCTGCTTGTAACAAAATCGTATTTTTTACTAGGTGCTCCGTCTGTCCTTTAGGCATTACCTGTAATGGAAACTGACAGGGCATGGCAGGAAGGGTAAAGTCAAAATTTCAAAGCCATTTGTGAATTATAAATAACGTATAACACCATATATTGAATTGTCACCCCAAATCCCTTGCTCAATGATGATAAGGAGATCTGTGCCTGCTTTAACGTTTAATGCTGCCATCATCCAGCAAAAGTCAGGTTAAGGGACTTTACAGAGGGATTACCTACATAGCTGCTAACGCAGTCCGCATGGGCACCTATCCCACAGCCCCCTTCCCAAACCTTTGCTCCTCTTTTCTCCATCTTACATGAGCTCTGAATTGAAAAATTTATTGTCAAATAACATCTTCTTAAAAATTATTTTTGTTTTATCTGAGCTTTCATACAAAATGTGTATACAATTTGTTTCTTTTATATCCATTGTGTTTCGCATGTTCTTTCATTCACATTGTGTTTCATACATGGCGTTTTACGTGAGAATATTGTTGTTAAAATAGAAGGATAACTAGTTAGAAGTGTAAAAAAGCTCAAAGGGGGAAGGAGAGGAAAGATGAGATTGTTGTTGTTAGAGCCCATCAAATAAAGAACGACCATGAACAAGAGATCTGAACCTGTCCTGTCCTGGGCCATCCTCACAATCTCTGGCACAACAGAGTTCATTGCAGCAGTCACTATACCAACCTATCTGGTTGAGAGTCTTCCTTTCTTTCGCCAACCTTCCACCTTGCCAAGCATGATGTCCCTCTCCAAGGACTAGCCTGTTCTAGTGACATGGCTAAAGTATGTAAGGCGAAGTTTTATCATCCTTGTCTCCAAAGAGCACTCTGGCTCTGTACTTTCTCCAAGACATATCTGTTCCCTTGGCAGTCCATGAGATATTCAGTCCTCTTCTCCAGCAGCGCAGTTCAAAGGCATCAATTCTGTCTTTCTTATTCACTGTCCGGCTCACAGATGCATAGCAAGTGATTGAAAAGACCGTGGCCTGATTCAGATACACCTTAGTCCTAAAACTGGCATCATTGCTCAGTAATTTGGAGGAGTCTTCAACTGCAGACTTTCCCAGTGCAATATGTCTCCTGGTTTCCTGATTGCTGGTACCAAGGGTGTTGATTGAGGATCCATGTAAGAAGAAATCGTAAACAACTTCAATTTATCATGATGTTACCTAATGGTCCAGCGGTAAGATTTTTTTGTTTCCTTGATGCTGAGATTCAATCCATATTGAAGGCTCTATTCCTTATCTTCTGCAAAAAAAGGCCTTAAGTCCTCTTCACTTTTTGCATGCAAGGTTGTTTCATCTGCTTCACGCAGGTTGTTGATGAGTCTTCCTCCAATCCTGATATCACATTCCTCTTCATAGAGTGAAGGTTCTCGAATCATTTGCTCAGTATACATACTGAGTAGCTATGGAAAGAGGATACACTTACATACTACTCCTCTCTTAATTTTAAACCATATAGTGTTCCCTTGCTCTTTTTTGTACAACACCCTCTTAGTGCAGGTTTAGGTTTGCACAAGAGCATAATTAAGTGTTCTGGAAATTCCCAGTTTTTCTCAAGGTTAGCCATAATTTGCTGTGATCCACGCAGTTAAATGCCTTTGCATAAACTACAAATAGACTTTCTTCTGGTATTCTTTACTTTGAGCCAGGATCCATCAGACATCAGCAATGATAACCTTAGTGCCACAGCCTCTTATAAATCCATCTTGAAATTCTGGAAGTTCCCTATTTCTATACTGTTCTAGCCATTTTTAAATGACCTTCAGCAGTATTTTGCTAGCGTGTGATATTACTGATATGTTTAGATAATTTCAACATTCTACTGGGTCAACTTCTTTGAGGGTGGGAAAAATTACAGACTTTTCCCCAGTTAGTCAACCAAATAAATGCCCTAGCCTTGACTGGTGGATAAATGCTAATCAATATCTCATCAATTCTTGTGACCCTACCGATGCTCTCAGTGTAGCTACAACTTCTTCCTTACTTTGTTACCTTTGACTCTTGTTCATATGACCCTTCTTGAAAAGTTTCCATGTCAGTCAATTCATTTTGGTACAAAGACTCTATATATTTCTTCCATCTTTTGATGCTTCCTGGGCCATTCAACATATTGCATATAGCATCTTTCAGTATTGAGACTCAAGGCTTAAAGTTGTTTTTCAGTTCCTTCAGCTTGAGAAATGCCAAGTTAGGAGGGGGTGAAGGAATTAGGAAAGATCCAGTGAGAACGTGAAAAGACAGGGTAATAGTTGGCATAGATAAAAAATCACTTTTAAGTGATGTAAATCACACATTTTTTTAGTTACATTTCTCTTACGAACAATGCAATCTAGAAATGGGGCATTTCAGCTATCCTGAAAGTGCACACGTATTCACATAAGTATGTGTGTGCAGCTATGCATGTGTATGCTTGCTTAAAGATGTATCAGAAGTTCTTCATGTAGAAATTTCCTATTCCAAGAGATAAAATATTAAAATTTATTTGAGTAACCTTGAGAATCTCTGCCATACTTCCCTTATGCATGCACCAAATTAGTTCATTATTGCAGCTTTAAGGTCCACAAATTTTCATTTTACTTTAATGCATTTCTAGAATAAATAATGTGAATGTATTCTGACCAAAAGTAATTTCTATCAAAAATTGAGAATAACAATGCTAGCAAATGAAATAGGCTGTTTATTCATGGAATTTTAAGTCACTTATTTGCCTGTCATTTCATCAATATGAACCCATAAAAAAATAATACTGTAGGTATTCAGTGTCTATTTTGGTATTAAAGGTAATAAAAAAGTGTTGCTTATGGGAAGCAGGGAAATCTACTGACATCAAAAGAAGAAATAAAATAAGTGAAAAATGGTACTTTGGGAAGACACTGACTTGTGGACTTTGAAGCTTTCTCATTTATAAATATTTTTGCTTAATTAATTTGTATGTTTTTGTTATAGTTTCTTATTTATCTTTAAATAGTTATGACAGCTTACAAGTCACAAGGCAAAAATAACATACATATGTGATAGTATTTGTTCATTTATTTGACATATTTGACATATCTGTTAGACTGTGCCTAACAGATAACTTATTTTTGTCTCAACTTATATCCACTATCAAGTTGTAAATTCCCTCAGGGCAAGGTCTTTATTATTTTGGCATTCACCGGACAACAGAGTCTCATTCATAAGGGAAGAGGGAGGGTTCCAAAGAGAAACAAATAGACTGTCTATTGAAATAAACAATGGTGTATACAGTTAGGAGCCAAGAAGATGCAAATTGAAGTTCAAGAAACTTCTCAATCTTTGGTCCTTGTTGGCTTCTTAAAGAAATGAAGAAACAGAACTATTTTCTATGTGAGAGAATGCTGCATTCTGTGTCATGTAGGAGTAATTTATAATTATCAACTGTTGCTAATAAAGGCATTTGTTAGAAAACTGGAAAGTAGAAGATAAGGTATATAGAAGGTTAATCTGTGCGCCATCATAAAAAGGGTCATGAACGACATAGAAGCTGGTCATTTGGTTGTTACGGCAGCGTCGTTAAAAGGTCTGTGCGACGCTGAACGGCTTCATCTTTCCTAAGCACAGCTGGAGTCATGTGTGTTCTCAGCCTCACTTGTTGGTTGCCAACTCGAACCCTGTCCAACCTAGTCCATCTGTGGCTCCATGGGAGGAAATTCAGACAATAGCAGCCGAGCCCTGGATGTGGGACTTGTTTCCAGAAACTGATGGATTTTCATGTCATTTCTCTTCCCTGGGAAATGGCTCCTACCCAGCCAGGTGAATCAAAGCAGAGAGCCTTTTCAAGTTGAAATGAGCTTAAAAAGATTCAAACGTTGCAATTGTTCAGCGTTCACCTGGGTCTCTATACTAATTAAAACTTTATAACTTCTCTAGTGGTTCTGCATATTAAAACACAGGAGGCACACCTGAACTGCTTGTTCAAAACGGAAATTCCTGAGATTTTTATCTGATATATCTATTAGAAATCATGTGAATTTTAAGATGAATGAATTCTAGACTTTACAATGAAAAGCATGTGGGCTTGGCTACCATGGGGAGAACAACTCAAAGGCAGTTTGGTTTGGGTTTATTATTTAGAAAAGTCACTTCTTAATGGGGCACTCAGAGCTCATCGAAGTCATGTCTTAAACTCTTTTCTCTGATCCAAACCTCCATGAAGTTGCTAAAATCAGCTCATGTAACAGGATTTCAAATATAATAAATTGCTACTTTGCTAGGTAATTTGATTAGAAGCAAGTTATTAAACAAGTGTATTAAGTATTTATAAGTGCCAACTATGTGCCAGATTTCTTTTTATGCATTCATATGCATGTCTGCTTATTAAATCTTTATAATACTAAGAAATTCATTATTTTCTCTATTATACAGAAAAAGGACTTGATGTTGCAAAAGGTAAATGTGACACACTTTATTGAAGGTCCATCCTATGGTCAAACTGTGACAGTAGATCTTAAATCCAAGTTACTTTGGTTACAACCTAACTACTTTATCTTGACAGCAAAGCAGACATTCAGAACTAGTTTTAAGTTACTTTAAGTTACTTTGAAACTTCTTTTAAAGCATACACACCCTCACCATTGCCAAAGCATTCCCATCTTTATGTAAAAAGGATGTAATAATGCATATAAATTATCTTGCATTCAATAAGTGTTAGTTCTCCCACTTTCCTGCTCGCATCTGTGATATAGTTGATGATGGATGTTTGGGAGGTTGGATGACAGATGGGGGCCAACATGTCTGGTTTCAGATTAAAAATGTAAAATTGGAGATTAAAATCAAGTGTCTCCAAAGGGGGGATCAGAAATCATAGTGTCTGGGTAATTCTCTGATTCTCATCAAGATTCAATTAAATTTTCCCCATTTTAATTAGCACCTCTTTGGGATACAAATACGACCGCACCATTCATCAAAATGTTAAGTGGAAGATATTTTCATGATAATAATGTGATGAGTTCTTGGCCATCAATGTGGCCTCCAAAAGCCATCTGTTCGCAGAGTCAGTGAGCAGGAAGGATTTATGAACTACTCCCAATAAGCTCAGTGTGTGTGGCAGGGAAGGGCAAATCCAGCTGCTGTTTATTTTCATCAAGCATCTTGATCTGTTCTTCAAACACTGCAAATCTGATGAAACCCCAAATACAGTTTGTCAAACACTTTTCTTCTCTAATTGGGAAAACGACTTGAATGCTAAGAGAAATTGCAGAAGATGGTTCTGATTCACTCAGATTTACATAAAGTCACTAATGTACATCTTATCAATGCCCCATACTCCTTGCATCTGGTAAACAAACAAGGAAGGAAGAAAGGATGCGATGTGCACCAACTCACACAAACACCCAAATGTGTATTTCCTCTTCATCTGCCCAGAATTAAAAATGCATTTGAATGTCAAGAAATTGGGATTTGCTCCCTTTAATACATGCATTCCTTTCAATAACTACTTCATGAATAAGGCCATGATTGCTATTAATTACTGTTAATGTGCATTCAGCATTTTAAAAATTCTTTAAAATCTTTCTTGCATATTATTGCTCTGTTGACTAGACACAAAAGCAGAGTTAGAAAGCTATTAATGAAAGCTATCTAATGAGAAAGTTATCCAATCTTTTCATTTTTTAAAATCAACTGTCTGGAGATATAATTTTCATATAATGAAATGCATCTAATCTGACTAGAGTCTACGTCTGTTGACAAATGTAAACATCTTGTTGACACCACAGTCATGATATAAGACCTTCCAAACACTACAAGTTTCCCTTGTGGGCAATACATTGGCCTAAGTAGTCATCATCTGTCTTGGCACTTAACTAAGTCTAGTCTTTTTTAGAATTCTATGTAAATCTCATAGTCAACTTTCTATGTATTCTTCATCTAAATTTTATATCTTTCTCTATGTAATGTGTCAGATTGAGAAGACGGCACAGAATAGGACAGGCCTCAGATCTATTTTTCACTATGAGGTGTACTTGACTCAACAGCTCCTAACACAACACAACAACAAGTAGGCTTAAGGTCGCCGATCTAAAGCAAGTAATAGAACTGTTTGACATGAGAGATGTCCTGTGATGAACTTGAAAGAAATCATCTCAAATAACCCTCATATTGTACTGTAAGGAATTCTCTATTTCATCTTTCCTTTGTCCTTAACCATCCTTTACCCCAGTGAGGAAGACGTCTTTTATATCATCAGTTATTATCAAGTGAGGATTTTCTACTGCTGATGTTGATGGGTGACTTTGGGTTGATTCAAATGCACAGCAATCTCATGAAACAGAGAATTGTTCCATAAGCTTTTTGTGATTCTTAACTCTATGCAAGCAGATTTCCAAATCTTTCCCTCATGGAGTCATGGGGTGTATTCAAACCACCAACCATTTCACTTTCAGCTGAGTACCTAATTGTTATATGACATGTCTTCTTAGATTTACTACTAGAAGTAAGGAAAGAGTCATGAGAGAGGACTGCTTTCTTCTTTGCCTTACAGTACTTCAGCATGAAAAAATATGAAGACCCATGGGGACACAGGACATAGTTCTTATGTGCTTTGGAGTCGCCTGAGACTCATAGAGACCCTCCGTACAACAGCACGAAAGCCTGACCTGTCCTGAGCCATCTCCTTGTCTCTGACACATTGCTCCCATTGCCCCAGTTACTGTATCAGTTCATCTCATCTGGTGTCTTGCTCTCCTGTGCTGTCTCTCCACTCTTTTGAACATGATGTCCTTTTCCAAGGACTGGTCCCTTCTGGCCACATGCCCAAAATGTGTGAGATGAAGCTTCAAAATCCTTGCCTCCCAGGAGAAATTTGGCTTCATCTTCTCCAAGACAGACCTATTTGTTTTCTTGCAGGGCATGCTATGTTCAAGATGTTTCTCCAGCACCACAACTCCAAGGCATCGATAATTTTCTGTTATCCTTGGTCACTGTCCAGCTCTCTGATGCATAGCAAGTAGCCACTTACCATGCATCAAGACATAGTACCAGTATTTATTTTAAAATCATCACTTGCCATCATAAGTAATGCAAACCATGAGATAATATGTAATAGAAGATTAAAGATGGAAAAGCACCAAAAGAGTAAGAGAGAAGATTTCTGCAGTAGAGTAGAAGTACAACTAGCATAGTAAAACATCAGAGGAGAGTAGCAAAGAAAGATTTGTGCAATATTCTTGGCTCGGCCTAGATGCTGTTGTGGAAAGGGGCCAGACTCTATTCCCAACAAAAACAGAATTCAAAGAAAGAGTACCAACAGTGTATAAATTATTAGCCCAGATTACACATTTGTGGGATTAACTGTTTACTCTTAATTATTCACTTAGGTCCACAGGCAGAACCTGAACGTAATTCTACCAATCCTTTTTTTAACTCCGTCCAAATTGGTTTTTATCATTATCATTATTATTATTATTAAAGGATTTGTTTATCTAGCAAGGGAGAGGATTCAGGGACCTACTGTGATAGTAAAAAGACAGGCATACAGAATCAGTGTACCAGAAAGATAAAATTCTAACTATCAGGAAAATATAAAGAAAGATTTTATTTTAGTTTTGTTTAGATGTGTTCCACATGGCAGTGAGTATTGTAGTATTTTTAGATAAAGGAAGGTAGGTGCAAAGATTCAGAAATTTGAGTGATAATCTCTGTTGCTGAATGTCATCAAGTCAGAAACAATTCATAGCTAACCTTCCAATAGGTTTTTAGAGGTGGTAAATCATAACAGAAGGACATTGTCCATCTTCATCCCATGAAACAGCTGGTGGATTTGAACCACGTGCCTTTGGGTTGGCAGCACAGTTTCTTACCACTAAGCTACCAGCAAGGGTTCAAAATTAAGAAAAGAGGGCATCAGGGATATATCCTTTCTCCATACTTTTTCACTCTATCTGCTCAACAGATCATTCTAAAGACTGGTCTTTGTGAATGTGGTATCAAGATTGAAGGAAGACTCATCAACAATTTGTATTATGCAGATGGTACAGCCTTGCTCATTGAAACAGAGGACGACTTAAAGTGCTTGCTGCAGAAGATTAAGGACTGCAACCTTCAATATGTATTGCATCTCAACATCAAGAAAACAAAAATCCTCACCACAAAGCCTATTGGCAGCATCATGATAGATGGAGAAGGTAATGATTTCATCTTGCTCAGATCCACAATCAATACCCTTGGTTCCAGCACTCAGGAAATCAAAAGATGGGTTGCAATGGGGAAATCTGCTGTCAGAAGGCTAAAAGGCAACGATGTCAGTCTGAAGACTAAGGTGCTTTTGAGTCAAGACTTTGTCTTCTCAATTACGTGCCATGTATCTGAGAGCTGAATAATAGATAAGTATAACAGAAGAATAATCAATGTCTCTGAGTTGCTGGAGAAGAATATAGAACATAGCATGAACTGTCAAAAGAACAAGCAGGTCTGTTCTAGAGAAGGAAACCAGATTGCTCCTTGGAGGCAAGGATTTTGAAATTGTCTCACATACTTGGACATGTTGGTGTGGGGGTGGGGGGAGTTCTTGGAAAACATCATTCCTGGACGGGTGGAGGGTCAGTACAGGAAAGGCCAACCCTGGATAGATGGATTCACACAGTGACTGTGAGAATGGAGCCAAGTGTATCAGAGATAGTGAGGCTGCCTCATTATAGGGCGCGGTTCATTAGGTCACTAAGAGTCATAGTTAACTCCTCGAAACCATGTAGCGATAACAAGAAGCAACCAACAGTCCTTTAATAATCACCAGGAAAACAAATTTCATCATTTGATATTATAAGGACATGGATTGTACATAGATCAATCACAGAATTACAGATTTTTAAATTTACAAGAACCAAAAGTAATTTTTTTTTCAATGCAGTGAACCAGAAACAGAAATATGGAATGTTTCACAAAGCTGGATGTCATCCTTGCAAAAGTTATTTTTAATAGATAAAAAATCTGTGTGACTAAAAATGAAAACCTAACTTTTATTATATTTAAGGTCAATATATTTTACCCTCAAAAATAAACTTTAGCGAAACATATGATTTTGAAACTGTTTTCTAATGTTATATAGCTTTATTTTTGAAAATTTGAATCATTCCATGTGTAGATTATAATTTAAAGAAGAAATTATCTTTCTATTCTGGTCTGGATTACGATTATGAAATTTTAACCAAAAGGGGGAGAGGAATGTAGCAAAAATTGCAAAAACTTTAAAAAAAGACCACATTTGCAAGTCTAATAAACTGTTGACACCCACAAGACTATAACCCTTCAGGCCTGGAATAGAATCAACCCCAAGGGATGAACTTTCAGTCCAATAATAATCTCATAAGTGAACGCCAAGGAGAAATGGACTCCTTGTATAAGCGACTATAGAAGGAGAAAAGGCAACATTTGCTCAAAAACAAAGTTTAGCTGGCTGAGAGGGGAACGGAAGAAGGACAAAAGGCAACGGAGAAGGAAAGAAAGAAGTGGCAAGAGTGGTGTGGAGGGGATTACAAACAATGTCACAAAACAAAATGTGTATAAATTGTTAAATGGAGAGCTAATTTGCTCTGTAAACTTTTACCAAAACAACCATTAAAAATTTAAAAAAATGAAATTAGTTATGGAGTTCATTTTCAGTAAAGGTGTGGTTTACAAATTAGCAACATCTACTTCATTTAACTTCATTTAAAGAGTTGTTAGAAATGGACTATCCCTGAGTTCCACTCCTTCCTGATGATGAAAGAGAAATAGCATTTTAACAAGATATCCAAGGAATTAGTGTGTTTGTTAACATGTGATAAATACTTTGTGATTCAAATAGAAAGACAATTATTTAATTTCAAGGAATTTGTGATTTTATCTTTGATGAAATAACTCTGTCCTTTCTTCAAAAGAAAACCAATTTAAATGTGTATGCCTAAAACAGGTTTGGGAGAAAACATTCTTAGTATCCATACCAGGTGGGAATAAATTTCATTTTTATTTATTACCTGATATTTAAATTCCATTTTCAGGTGGAAGTCTTTAATTCCCATCACTCTCTCATTTCATAAACATAAATGTTAGCTGTGTATTTCTGAATCCATATCTTGGCATATTGTTTTCTCATTAATTACTTTCCCCTTTGCTTCATATAATTTCTTGAATATTTTTTTCTAGGTGACATAGATTCGATCTGTGTTTTCTGCCTTGTTTTAACTTTGACTTCTACTATTTCTTTAGCACAAATAAGTATAAATAAGTATTGTTGTTGTTGTGTATTATAGAGTTGGAATCGACCCATAGCTGACTCTCCAGTGGGTTTTCAGAGGCAGCTAATCGCACAGGAGGAGATTGCCCATGCTTCTCCAGTGAAGCAGCTGGTGGATTTGAACCATGTGCCACTGGAATTGCAGCACAGCTTTTTGCCATTAGGTCACCAGAGCTCCCTAAGTATAACTCTACGCATAAGTATAGATACATCTATTTATCTATCTGTCTGTGTATCTCTGTAATTACTAAGTTGATTCTAACTCATAACAACCATTCATTGAGTTTTTGAGGAAATAAGTCTTTATGGGGAGGTTGTTGTTGTTGATTGCCTTCGAGTTGAGCATGACTCATTGTGACTCTATGAACAAAAGGCTTGAAGCTTTTTTATAACTCTTATCATTTATCAAAGTTCATAGAGTTTCCAGAGGCATGTGGTATAGAAAGTGGAAGCCACTCCTCATTTTTCTCCCTTCGAGCTGCTAGTGTACTCAAACCATCAACCTCTGGATTATCAGCACAACACGTAAAGCTCCATGCCACCAGAGCTCCCTGTCCATCTCTCTTTTCTCTATGCATACTCTGATATTCATACTTGATATTTTACCCTACTGAAGAATCTGATTTCATCAAAATGATTAAAATCAACTTCCTATGTATGAGTTCTCATGGCCTAGTGGTAAAAAGCTGCAAATCCCAAAGGGATTTTTGCTAGAGGTTTGAATCTCCTCCCATGAGATTTACTGCCTCTGAAAACCAGCTGGAGGGTCAGCTATGGGTTGTTTCTGACTTGACGGAACACCACTATCTCAATATATATCTTTGTTATACATACATGCACAAAATTATTGAAAATGGAAGTCCTTTGTTAAAGAGCAAATTGCATTAGAAGACACTTCTATGATTTCCTTAGGTAATAGTGACTGGGGCAATTGAGTTGGGTGTATCGGAGATGGTGCAATTGGCACAGGACGGAGCGGAGTTTAGGGCTGTTGTACATAGGGTCGCTCTGAGTCGCAAGCAACTCGACGGCACATAACAACAAGAATATGGTACTTGCATATTTTGTGTGAAAATAAAAAAATTCTGTTAGTGTCGACTCTCCTTAGTGCCATTTGGTAGTTTCCTGGCACTTTTGTCATGAGTTTGAAAAAATGTAAAATTATTTGTTGGCCAAGTGGACACTTTCCTTCTGGTCTTTCTTTTTCCAGGAAGACCCTATTCTCCCAGGCAGGTCCTCAGCTGTAGCCTTGATTGAGGAATTCATCTCACAGCTAAGGATAAACTGGCTTTGAAATGCAGCTGGACTTGGGATTCCAAAAGACCACATTGATATACAAATACATCCATTCTTCACACAGGTGTCAGAAACCTAGCCAAGTGCCCAGACCCATGGGCTGTCAGAATGGAAGAGAAAAACATTTCTCAAGACTGATGTTTTTTCCAGTGTCATAACTTATTTGGACAATCCAGTAAAGACAAGAAGAACAGTCTAATCAATTGGATATTTTGGTTAAATTAAAGGGCTATTCTTAACTCTTTTACTCATATCATGATTATATAGAAAGATACATAAGAAATAGGAGTGGGGCTAACAAGAGTGAACAAAATGGAATTAACACAATCACTAGTTTATCTAGTAAATCTGACTATTGTACAAAGGGAAACTTCTGATTTTTTAAATTAAAATATCACATTTCTCTATATTTTTAGAACTTATGCTCATTAACTGCTAAAATGACCTAGTTATAATTAAAATCTTATGCCAAGTAACATTGATCATTTTGCATCCTATGTATTTTTCCTATGTGATAACAGGTAATTATAAACTGTACCAAATACTAATGTAATTGATTATACTTGCCTTTTGGTTTTTATGATAGTTGCATATATTTGTGTTTTGCTTTTTACTGGTTAATCTCTAACAACATTTGCTAGAACATATGACTTTCCCAGATTCCATCGGCCTTAGAGTGATGAGAAGGTTAGACCTCTGTCTACAAGACTAAAGGTAATGCTTTGGCTATGGTAAATTCATTATTTTTTTAAATTAATTTTGATGAAGGTTTACAGAGACTTACGGTATCCAAGCCTTCATTGTTGCACTTTTCTCCCTGCCCACCTCCCTCCCCCACCTCAATTCACTTTTCTCCTTGAAAAGTAAAAGAAAAACTCTTTCATTGTTATGCAATTCCTCCATCCAAGCCCACTCCACTGTGTAGCCTTCACTCTGGACTCCTGTCATGACAATAATACCCAATCACATATTCCTTTTAAAGGGTTTCTCTCCCTCATCTGCTTCAATGCAGTGTATGTACATCATTCCTCCCCTCCTCCTCTGTCTTCCCTCAACCCCGATGTCAGTACTCTTGCAAATAGAAATACCATTTGATCCAGCAATTCCACTATCGGAAATTTACTCTGAAGAAACCATAACAGCCACCCAAGCAGATATATGCACACTCATGTTTATTGCAGCTTTGTTCACAATAACAAAGAGCTGGAAACAGCCCAAGTGCCCATCAACAAACAAATGGCTAGAGAAGCTCTGGTACATTCACACAAAGGGATACCATGCAGCATTGAAAAACAAGAAACCCATGAAATATTATGCAAAGAGTATGACACTAGAGGATATTAGGCTGAGTGAAATATCTCAGTCAGAAATGGACAAATATTGCACAGGGCCACTATTGTAAATTCATCAAATTAAGATCATCTAGCCCTGTTGGACTGATAACTTAGGGATAAGGACCTAAAGGCATGATGTTGGAATTCACCAGCTGCTCTGTAGGAAGAGGAAGAGTCCCTGTGAAAAACTGAAAACTGAGCCTCTGAAAAACTGCTGGAGGGTCAGCTATAGGTCAGGTCTGATTCAACAGTAAACAACAACAACCACAAACTGTTCCTCAGAAGGACAGGCAGGCTACTTCTACATAGATTTACAACTTTGGAAACTCAATAGAGTTGACACCCACTCAGAGAAAGTGTGTATCATTCATTCACGGGAGGCTGTTTTCCTTGGTGATAAATGGACCATCATTACCACTCTTAGGTTCAGGAAAATAAAAAAGCAAACTATGCCTACAATAAAATAGTACACAAAAATCTACAAAAGTCAGACTTTATGCTAAGCCTACTATATTACAAACTCTATCACTCTTATCCAAAAGGATTTGAATAAATTGAGCATACATGAATTATGCTTAACAGTTACAGAAACAAAATGATTATCAATGGATATCTTGAAATGTCACTGGCCAGTATATTTATCATTTCTATATGCAGGATGTATCTTGTCTTATCTGTCATAATTTAAATTAGCTTAGGAGACTTTTTTGTGTCTTATCTCTCTAATCAGTGCAGCATTGACAGGACTTTATTGCTTCTCAAATCACAGCTCTAAACTTCTGATGGCATTATGTTTTGCTTGCTGATTGTTCCCATGGCAATCTTCTGCATAAAAGAATAATGCCCTTGATCAGAGGACCCTGGTTCTCATTTTAGGAGGTTAGCTGAGCAATGTTGTATATTACATTTGAAGCCATTTCATCTTAGAGGCACAGCTTGACTTTCAGCCATGAAACTTGACAATGAAAAGATTTTTTTTTCCTATATTTGCTGCTCTCTACTGAAATTTTTTGCCTGTTTCCTTTTTATTTAAGGAGTGTGTCATCCCACGTGAATAGTTGAGGAGAGTCACCTTTCTTCTAGTCAAACTTGGTTTAACGAAGGATCCAAACTGGGCAAAGAACAGAGGCTTTTTGTTTGTTTGTTTTAATTACTCTGATTTATTTACAGTTTGAATATATTGTGTTTCACAAAAGATACTTCCCATTTCCTTTACCTCGCCCATCCATTGAATTGTGCAACCCTATGATTAACACCTTCCCTCCCATCCTAACCCCTCTATTTCCACACCCCACCCTGAGCCCACCACAACTTTGGATCCACATATTCATTCTACAATAATGGTTTTATACAATATTTGTCCTATCGAACTGAGTTAGTTCACTCAGCATAATGTTCTCAGTCCCTCCCAAGTTAGGTAGTAATTTACAAAATGATTGCTCCTGCGTGCTGCATAGTATTCCATTGTATGAATGTACCATCACTTTTCAATCCATTCCTTTGTTGTTGGATATCTGGGTTGTTCCCATAAGAATGTTTTTCAACTTTGCTGTGTCACTCAAATAAATGTAAAGGTACAAAAAAGGCACTTTGAGAAGGGCTATTGCTGTGTACTGCCAAATCAGGACTGACCCCGAGCTGGCCTGACGGTGGGTTTTCAGAGGCAGTTAGTTAATTATTGCATGGGAGGAGATTGCTCATCTTTGTTTCACTGAGCAGCTGGTGGGTTCGAATTGCACGTTTTCAGGTTTGTGGCCCATCTTCTTACCCCTAGGCCACCAAATCAGTCTTTTAAAATTGTAGGAATCATAGAGATATAGATACCATCATCCTTCAAACGCCCACATCTTAAGGAATTGTCCTCAGCATGATCTGCATTGGTAATCATTTCTACTTCAAGATGTTTTAAAAAATTATTTTATGCCATTTAAAATTTATAACAAGTAAATACAGAAGGATGAAAGAAAGGAACAAAAGAAGCTGATTATAGCCATTTCCCAAACTACTACCATAATATTTCACTGTGTCCCTTCTTGAAATCTCTTCAAAGAGCCAAACTCTTTCTAGGTGGCATGGTCTATATTTTGTATTCTGATTATCCCTCATGGGTGTTCAGTTCTTTTATTATGTAGTTATCTTGTATGATAGTATGTCTAACTTTGATCTCATTTTAGAGAAGATGCCATGGCTGTTTCATGCCTTTTCTTCTCCCAAAAGGTGATACTTCTCTTACAACTTTCTAGACTACACAAGCTTCTGACTTTTTGTTTTCCCTCTAAATCCTAAAATTATTTCTTTCCAAGAAAAAAAATCAGAAGGAAAATAAGTTAAAGAGATAATGTATACAGGTGTAAAAGAAGAAATAGAGGGAATTTCATGTTACTGAATTTGAATTTAAAGTCATTAGTATAACATGCAAAGCTGGATCTCAAACAAGAAAACAATAATAATGAAACAGATATACATCTGCATATATATAAACATATATGTGATTATTTGAGCATATCAGGAACACTTAATCATCAAGAGGATCAAACTGCACAGCCATCTAAATATTCTTATATGCATAATTCTTAGCAACATTACAAACCAAAGGCAGGCATATCAGGAGGGTTTTCTAATCATACATACCAAATACTATAGGAATAGAAAGTTAAGCTCTTTAAACATCATTATTTTCTCCTTCAATTCAACTCAATCTAAGAACAACAATAATAACACCAACAAGCTTCCATTAAATGGTACTCACCATGTTAATATCCTGCACGCATCATCTCATTTCATCTTTATAGCAACTCTAAGTGGTAATAAAGACAGAAAATGAGGGTTATAGATATTTCAAATATTTCTAAAGGATGCTTCAGTAGTAAAGGTAAGCTAGGAGAACAAACACAAAGACCTGACCTGCAATTACCATACCCAAAACATCTTCTCTGGTTACTATACCAATTCTACCCATCTAGATATAATAGAATTTTCTATGCCTTTATATTGTATCATTGGAGAAAAGTACTGAATATCCTATGGACTGTGATAATATAGGTTTATTGTTCAGAATTACTTCCCAGTCATTGACTAGCTTCACCATGCAGATAGGTGTGAAAAAGAAAATAGTGCATGCTAGACTATCCAAAATGGGACTGATTAGACCCATCCACAAGGGAATTGGGTAGTCCCACCATTAAATTGAACAGATTCAGCAGCAGAATTAGGAGTACCTCACCACTGGCAAAGAAGCAAGAGAATGTTACATGTCTTTTGTGGCCAGAGATTCTTGTTGTAGCCAGACCAGGGCCTATAGGAGCAGCAGCCATAGTAGTCACAGGGGAGAACTAGAGACCTGATACAAGACAGAGCAGACTTAGGGTTCACTCAACCAGAGTTATGCACTTTTTGCCAAAGTTTATTAGAGGTTTGGGAGGTAAGAGCCATAATTGGCAGGATTAAACTTTGTAATGCTTGGCTAAAGCTGTGGTAAGACTGAAGGTTGAGGTATCTGAGAGCAGGTTTCAGAAGGCGCCCTGAGTGATTTTATTCTGTAGGAACTTGAATTACAGCGATTTGGCTTTCCCAATATGGTTTTGTGTGGTCTGCGAGCTATTGCAATGGGTTGTGAACTCAGTAGAATAGTAAGCTTGGTGCGGGGATGAGTAGAAGGTGTGGGAGTGTATGGGACATGTCTGACCTCAGGAATATTGGTTTCGTGTTGTTGGTCTTGTTGGTGGGGATAGTTCCTCAGTGTGGAGTTGGTAAAAGTCAGATACGGCCACCTTCATATGGTCCTCATTCCTTTTACAGTGACTAAAAGAACAAACATGTCCGTCTTTGAGGAATTGGTACCAAAGATCTTCTTAGAGGCAAGGATGATGAAATTCTATCGCAAGTACTTTGGGCATATTAGGGACTGACCAGTTCTTGGGATAAAAACATTCTGGGAAAGGTGGAGGGTCAGAGAAAGAGAGTGAGACCCTCAACAAAATGGATTGATACAGCGACTGTCACAATGGGCTCAAGCCTCTCTGAGGTCAGAAGGATGGCCCAGGATAGGGCTAGATTCAGATTTGTTGTTCCTAGTGTCCTCATGACCCACAGCCAGCTAGATGACATCTAACAACAACATAGAAGAAATACTCAAAAACACCCAATAGTTTTTAACCTTCATCCACTATTAATCTATTTCCTGTCAAGATGTACAATAGAGATCCTAAAAAAAAAATAAAAAAATTCATATGGATTTCCCACTATTTTTCTGAAGTCTATATAGTACTTTATAATATTTTAAGTAATAATAGCCTGTATGTTCAATAGGGCTTTTTTTGGTTAATTTTAATATTGTATGAACCATAAAAGTACTCCACAGTATTTCATCTTTTATTAACAGCATCAATTCAAGGAAAAATTATATTGTTACGGTTCATACTACTAAGAACCATTTATATTCATTCCATCTCCCTTATTTCCTCTAAATCCTATTTCTACACAATCCTCTGATCTTTTCTTGTTTGAAATATGTTATTTCTGATAAAGCATGCATATCTTTTAAATTATAATTGTATGACTTATATAAGAAATTTAAACACCACAAGTTGGTGAGAGCCAGAGTTTGAAGATGACATGGAATACAGAGTGTTTTAAATTTAGCCATGCCGTCAAAATGAAAGGCGCTGGCACCTGTCTATAGATAATAAATTGTGCCATCGAAATATTACTAGAATGGTGCATAAAAGCAAACTTGGTCAATAATTAGTATGCTACCACTCCGAGTGCGGATCACTTCATCTGTAAAACTACAAGTGTAAAATACTCTCTTGCTTCTACTTTGTATGTCTTTGACAGTGTATGTAATGCTAATGTTATAGCTGGTCTTTTAGATTTGATTGCATGTTAATTGCTTATCAATTTTAGGTGAGAAATCGTTTTAGGGTATGTATGTATATGTGTTTGTATGTATGCATGGGTTGCACGCATGTATATCTATGGTGTCAGTGTATGATATTTATGCAGTGATCTGTTAATGAAATCTTGCATATTTCTGTGATGTTCAATAGGTTTCTGAGGACCTTCCAGACGTAAAATGGACTAGGAAGTGAGATTCAAATGAAAAACTAGGTGCAAACTCTTATTTATATGTGTTCCCAATCTAGATTTCAAAGTTGTTCACAGCTTTAGTTTACTTGGCTCCACAGTCAACACTCTTGGTACCAGTAGCCAGGAAATTAAAAGGTGCATTGCCATGGGAAAGTCTGCTGTTAGGGACCTTTCCAAAGTACTGAAGAACAATGGTGTCTCTCTGGAGACTAAGGTGCGTCTGATACAGGCCATGGTCTTTGCAATCACTTGTTATGCATCAGAGAGTCGGACAATGACCAAGGAGGATAGAAGGGGAATTGATGCCTTTGAGTTGTGGTGCTGGAGAAGAGTATTGAGAGTATCATGGACTGCTAGGAAAACAAACAGATTCATCCTGGAAAGGGTTAAATCAGGTGGCTTCTTGGAGGCAAGGATTCTGAGGCTCTGTCTTTGGACATGCTGTGAGGAGAGACCAGCCCTTGGAGAAGGACGTCATGCTTGGTAGGGTGGAGGGACAGCGCTGGAGGGGAAGGCCCTCTATGAGGTGGATTGATTCAGCGAGTGGGTTAATCTGGATGGGAGTGTCAGAGGCAGTGCAATTGGCACAGGACAGAGCAGAGTTTAGGGCTGTTTGTACATAGCATTGATATGAGTCACAAGCGACTCGACAGCACATAACAACAACAATCACTGCCATTTTTGCGTGCTCTCAAACACGTTCCTTATTTTAGTAGCTTCTAAAACAAAAATAAAGACATCTTTTCAGTGGAGCTGTGAGAATTAAAAGATGTGGAGGAATAATAGCTACCTTGGAAAATTTGTTAAAAGGTTAGTTATGGGTTCGTTCAGTTCCCACTTGATGGTACACAACAACAAAAATACCTTAGAATTTGGTCAGAAATTCACTGACAACTATTCTAACTCCACCCAGGAACTATTCCCCGGCCTCTGAGATTTTCATCTATTTTGTAGTCTTTGGAGAATGATGTCATGTGGGAAAAGATTGAGGGTCAATGGAAGAGTAGAAGGCTTTCAAGAAATGATTGCCACAGTGACTGTCCTAATGGACTCAAGTATATCCGAGATGGTGAGGATGTCTCAGAATGGGTCAAAGGTCAGATCTGTTGTTCATAGCAGTCACTCTAAGTTGTACACAACTCAACGGCACCTAACAGCAAAAACATTATACATTATATTGTTTCCCCCTCACCCAGAAATTGACCTTTCCAATTTCTTCTTTTGTTATAAGCCTGTGACTGTGCTAGTTTCGGTAGATCATGCTCTTCTAGAAATTTGCCCATTCTGCAAGGTTTCCCAATGCTTAGAATTAATACCTCCCAGTATTCTTTAGAGCTTGTGTGTGTGTGTCAAAGTCCGTAAGGAGTTGCACTGCTCGTATCCACTAGTGGATCTAAGGCTGAAAATGGGCCAATCTCCTCTCCTGCACTTCATAATCTCCACAAACTCAGAGCAGGTTCTAAGTCAGTTTCAGTTGAAGGGCAGTGAGGTAGTTTTGGTTGGTAAGAGTACTCTATAGTTTGTTTTTACATTCTATAGGTTTTGGGGCTTTGTTAAAGAGTACTTCCCCTTATTTATTCCGGTTGCTTCTGTTGTGACATCACCCAACATTTATTATCCATGCTGTGCCTGGCTTCTCTTTCTTTTCTCTCCTTAACTTGGCCAGTGGTTTGCCAATACTGTCAAGTTTTTGAATAACCAAAGTCTAGTCTATTTATTCTCTCGGTGGATTTCTAGTCCACCTGGATAGAGATAGTATCTTTGCCAGGTTAGGAGATGAGCGCAGACAGGGTACCCCAAAAAGACAGCTATCACAGAGACCATCAGGGCCAATCTGAGATGGTCAAAGATGACGCGCTCTGTAAAACGCTCCAAATATGGCAGTGGAGTGTGTCACAGGTAGGGGCGTCCAATAAAAGGGAGGGGTCTCAGAGGAGATGCCCCAGTACATCTGAGAGTTGACTGATGGGCATGTGTGCCACAGTCTCCCGGAAGCCTCTGAGGCCAGCACAAACTCTGCCCTGGGCTCAGTGCTCCATCCCACGAAGTCTCCTAGACCAAAATAATATTCACCGAATATTCAAAAGAATGTTCATCTCAGTTACCACGCAGATGAGCAGAAATCTTACCTGACTGGGCACCACAACTCTAATATTCTGCTGGACTCGCAGACACATCATACCAGGCTTCACAGCTTGTGTTCTGTTTCCCATAGTATGTGTGCTTGTTTTACAATATTTATGTGCTTGTTTGTTTTAGAGTTTGCTCTTTTGAGTATGATACTTATGAGCCAATACCATAGTTTCCAATGACTTAACCTTCCAGCCTTTTTTCAATTCTCCATTCCAGTTGACAATAATTACCAAATGCTTTGTATATTTGATCAATTTTAGATCACAAGAGTTGGGAAAAATGCCTTCAAGAATTTTATCTTTGACATTAGTATTTGGTGCATAAGTCTGAGTAACAGTCATACTAACTAATTTTCCTTGTCCAATGTGTGACTACTTTCCATCACTGACTGTGCTTTACTTCCAGACAGATCACAAAGGTTTCTTTATGATGATAAATGTGATAACTTTCCTCTTAAATTTCTCATTTGTAGCATAGTAGATGATGTAACGATGTGATTCAAAATGGCCCAACAAGTTTATTTCTATAATTATTTTCTCTGCACCACTCGGCTGCCAGTTTTCCATACTAAGGTAAACTATATATTACTATAATGCTGGAAGACATGCTACCAATATTTCAAATATAAGTAAGGACACACATACTGGGCAGGTTTCATCAGAGCTTTCAGGCTAAGGCAAACTAAGAAGCAGAATTGGCCATCTATTTCTGAAATATCAGGCCTTCAAATATCCTAGGAAAAAAAGAGGGCTTTGGGAAAACAGGAAACACAGTACTGGAAGATGAGCCCTTTAGGGCAGAAGTGGGGGGGGGGAGTACTGGTGCATACTTGGTATGTGTACTTGAATTTATCAACATAAAAAGTATAGTGCTCCTGAAAAACAAAGAACTCATGAAATATTATACAAAATGGGTGACCATGGAGGACATTATGCTGAGTGAAAGATCTCAGTCACAAAACGATCAATATAGCATAATGTCACTATTATAAAACAAGACTGATATGGGGGCTGTGGGGAAACTAAGAAAAGAGGTGATAAATAATGTGCACAGTATTGGATCAGATGAGGGAGAAAACTGTGTAAAAGGAATATATGATCAGGTATTATTGGCATGACAAGAGACCAGAATAAGAGCTGCATAGTAAAGTGGTCCAGAGCGGGGATGACTGTATAACAATGAAAAAACTTTTTTCCCAAAAGAAAAAAAAAGCCAACTGAGGGGGAATGTGGACAGGGATGGGGAAACATGCAACAATGAATGACTGGAAATTCAAATTCTTTATAAACTTTCATTAAAATCTAAAAATAAAAAGTATGGTGAAACAACTGAGAACATGCATTAATAATTGGAAGTTGGCAAGTTATTGGTAAATTATTACCTTACTTTGGAGGGATTGGAGAGCATTATGTTGAGTGAACTAACTCAGTCCCACAAGGATAAATTTTGCATAAGACCATTGTTACAGAAGGGGTATAAGGATCCAGGAGGGGTGGGAGAGGCTGGAAGCAGAGGGATGTGGATGTGTAGGGAGAAGAGGGAATTAATCCTTGGGTTGTACAGTTTGATGAGTGAGGGGAATGAGGGAAATTGAAAGAATTTGTTCAAATTTGTATTAGAATTTTATAAATAAACTAGTAGAAAAAAAAAAATCCAAAGAAGACAAAGGGGGAAAAAGAAAGAAAAAGAAAATGAGAATGAATTTAAAAAAATAATAATAATTGGAACTTGGGATGCTCCAAGTATGAATCTCAGATAATTAGAAGGTAATTGCCAACTTTGCCTTCAAGGAACACTCTGGCTGCATTTTTCCCAAGACAGAGAACATTTCTTTTGACAGGCCACTTTAAAAGAGGCAAATACCCTTTTTAAAAAACAAACAGTAATGTTACACATGGACCTTACCTGACGGATTTTCGTAGAATCAGATTGACTACAGACCAACAAATACCTCGGCTCACTCCTGCCCTGTGCACATTCCTCCTGGGGTTCCCCACTGCTCTTAAGAACTGCAGTGCTTGCCATGGCTGAGGCCTGTTACAGTATGCTATAGTCCCTGGCCTACTACTTCTCCAAACACACCTTTTATTCTTCTTTCCCAACTATTTCTCAACCACATATATTTCTCTGATAGTCCTAGAACTGGCCAGGCTATTCCGCTGCTTCCGGGTCTTATCCTGCAATCCTGCCTTTTCCTCCAATAGAAATGTTGCACACATAACTCTTCTCCCATGACTCACGTCCGTGATGAAACATTACCTTCTCTTGTCTTCCCTGCTTACCTTGTGTACCGTAATGCCCCACTCCACTGTCTTTTGATCTTGTTTTGACTTTTCTTCATAGTAATTACAATTATATGAAGCTATGTGATTTACTTAGTTGTGATGTCTTGAAAAGAAGAGATTCATTCACCTCACTGATTAATAACACATCCATAGCAGATGGATGGAATTCACACTCGGTGACTTGTAAATCACAGGAGGGGTAGATGAGCAGTGTCTTCTCAGTCCTTTTCTTCCTCTCCTTACACACACAAATATACATTCCTCAGACTTCATTTTTCTTAAAGAAACTGTCCTGTCACAATTTGCATAGAGCATCAATGACGGAGCCATATAGTAGAAGCTGCACCAAAAATCTTTCTTGAAGGAAGTTCTTAGAGGGCCAAGCGTCCCATTCCGTGTGGTGACGTATTTCAAGGAACAGAGAAACTTAGGGACTGGAATAGAAAACCCACACTATTCTTGAAGACCACTTTATTTAGTGTTGAGGATCCTACAGGGATCAGAAAACTTGGAATAAAGGGATGTGTGAGGTTCAGAGAGGTGTTGCTTGACTCTGCAGTCTCATTTTGCTCTATGTAGCCGGGCTCTGTGAGACACCAGAGAGGAGATACCTGGGGCTAATATAGATTGTGTCTTCCCGGTTTCTTCCAGTATTGGGAAGTCCCATTCATTCTGGCTTCTTCTGGTGGCAACTGGCAATGATTCAGAGCACAAGCTCCTCTGCATTTACGTTTTAATTTTGATTACCAGAGTGGATTCTGCCAAAATAGGGTCTCTAGATGCTGAACAGAGGAGCATCAAGCTTTCTTCTAGGTGCATCGCAGCCCTGGATTGTTCAAAGGACCCCCTTATTTCAAACCTGTTTCTGAAGCTCCTAACCAATAGTCAGATGGTATGAAAGAGGCACTCTGGCTGGAGAAATAGTTTAGATTGTCATCTAGTGGGGGGAAGCTAGCCTGTTCTGAGAGGTGACAGTGATCTAAGAGACAACTGGCTCTAGGGCAGTGACCGTCTACAATCACATGATAGTTGGGAGTCAGAGAGCTGGTGTTAGATTTGTGTGGCCAGCGTTTTTTGTTTGGGTTTTTTTGTTTTTTTGAGGAAAGCCTGAAAGACAGACATGTGAAAGACATGTGGAGAGGAGAGGGAGAAAAACATTCCAGTCAGAAAGAGGTTTTTTAAAACAGGAGACTGTTCTCAAAGTTTCCCTACCCCCAAATATAAATTCATAGAGTTTTCACATTTTTAACAGTTGAAGACTCAAGAAAGCCCACAGGTTAATGGACCACTCAAGGTCACACAGGTAGTGCTGTGATGTTTTTCTAATGTTACGGGGTCACTGAGGGATTTATGTTGGGGTGTCAGGTTTGTAGGTGATAAGGATGTGAGGACCAGTCTGTGACATTTAAGGGACTTGTGACACTGATAGGGCTGTTAAGTTACTCTGAGGCAGGATGAGAGTCATGGCTAAATCCAGAATGAGAGCAGTGGACTCATATTAGCATGGCACTCAAAACCAATAAACTGACCGTTATCATTCTTTACTCCTCCACTCAAAATATAACAGTGACAACAAACTTTAGCACTATGAAAAGAGAAGATAAAAGCTGAACATTAGCTAATGTGGAAAATGATCATCAGTTATGAGATGCCTTAGAGGAAATAGTCAATCCTCCCCTTAGCCTGGTCAGGCCCACACCAAGGGACTAAATTTGAAGGAAACTTTAGTATAAATCAATATATAGCCAAATACTTCCTCATAACGAGATGGGATCCGGACATGGAAAGTCCTTCCTTAGGGCGGAGCTCCCTGCGGATGCTCTTGAGAAAGCAGAAATAGGACATCTGTTGACTACTGTAGCAGAGATGGGCTTAGGAGGCAGAGACTGTCTGGATGACTCTTTTGGAGCTTAGATAAACCTAGAAGAGAAGTACAACAACTTCTACTCCCTAAAATCCTTAAATTAGTGTGGAGTATGTTAGGACAGAGGGAAGACAGGACTTACTATTAAATGATTGCACTTCTAACTCAAAGTCATCCATTTAAATGCATGGCGTGCTTTGAGTGAGAAAGACGGACAATCTCCCCCAGTGGGAATTACTGCTTCAATAAACCCACTCGTCAGCTATGGGTCAGTCCTGACTCGACAGTACATGAAACAACAAAGCTCTGAGAGGTTAAGGAGACAGTGGCATAGCTGCTAAATATGTTGGGAGTCAAGTTGAAGGCTCTCTTTCTGTAGGTATTTGGCAAATGTGTAGTTTTGCATATGGAGCAGGCACTGCTTATTCTCTAACCTTAACTTACTACACTGCATCTCAAACTCTTTAAATATTAATTCTTTTAGAAAGCTAAGCATAGTGTCTTTTATGCAGTAGGCAATCAATAACCATGAGCTATAATAATGTTTCTGAATCTTCCTTCATCCTTTATGCTTAACCTTAGGGAGATCCAAGATTTCTGTGTTAATGGTTCATATGCTCAAGAAGACAACGAGGCAGAGGGAGAGGAGAAAGTTGGAAATCAGCAAAGTTTAGCCTTGTATCTTCTAACGCTAGGCACATAATGAGATGATTTAAAGTAAAAATTCAACATTAGTCTGCTGACTACATAAATGACCTGATACAAACTGGCTAGAGTTTTGTTGAAGAAGAAAAATCTCCACACTGTTAAGAGGAAGAGAAAATTCGTTTTGTTAAGGAGTCATACAGCTCGAGAGCTTGGGTGCATGAAGCAAAAATATAAAGCACACCACTGACTCTGTAGAGTTATGAGATTTTATACACAGAGAATAAAGGAGAAGTAGAGGAAGATGGACAGCAAACTGACAGACAAGCGCTGTATCAATTAGAACAACGTTCTCCCAAAACACAACAAACTGCCAATTTAGTTTGTAACTCTGATAAGGTACGTAGGATTCAGGCAATGGTCTTTCTGAACACTTGCTATACGTCTACAAGCTGGACAGTGACTAAGGATGACAGGAGAAGAATTGATGACTTTGATCTGTTGTGTTGGAGAAGAGCACTGAACATCCCATGGACCGCCAAAAGAACACATATGTCTTGGAGAGGGTGTAGCCAGTGTTCTGTGGAGGCATTTGGTGAGGGTTCACCTCACAAACTTCAGGTATGTTTCTAGGAGGGGTTATTCCTTGGAGGGGGACGTTACGCTTGGAAGGATGGAGTGCTGGTGAAGGAAAGGAAGACTCTCAACAAGATGGATTGAGACGGTGACTGCCAGAATGGGTTCTAGTGTGTCAGGAGGTGTGAGGATGGTACAGGATAGGATGGTGTTCAGATCCGCTGTTTATAGGATCACTATGAGTTGTAGTCAACTTGATGGTACCTAACAACGATAGAGGCTTCAAGATTGATTCAACTTCTGCTTTGGAGCCCTTTAGAATGTGAAAGTAGATAATTTGGCTCTGAGTGGTGAGAAACAGAATTATTGACTCTCTAGGTGATTGTTGTTGTTGTTGTTAAGTGCCGTCGAGTCGCAGGCGACTCATAGCGACCCTATGAAGGAGAGTCCTCGGCGCTTTGGTGCCTTTCATCCTCTCGCCAGGTTCATAGGGTTTCCGGAGGCAAGCTATTATGGAAGTGGATGCCACTCCTCCTTCCCTCTAGGTGATTAGATATACATAATCTTTTGTTCCATACATTCTTCTTCAGAGTAAGTTGCTCACATTCTGACCATTTACTTCCTGGCAATGTGTGGTGACCTCGCCATTCCTAGTCTGAGATGATGACTCCATGTTTGAAAATTTCTGCTGCTGTTTGTAATAAAATTTAGTACTGGCTTTAACTAAACATTTGAGTATTGCTGTAAAAGAGAGGAATACATACTATCTAGAGTGTATGAAATGTAGAATAGATTTGCACAAATATTTTTAAATTTTTAAATATAATTCTAATTATGTATTTTTCTAAACTGCTATGTTTGTGTTATCATGGACCAAATGGTGATCTTTGTTAATGCTTTTTTAACTTTCCTTTTTCTGCCTTCTTGTCTCTCTTTCTTCCTTTCCACCCTCCCTCTTTCTCCTTTCCTTCATTACAGATCTTTTCTGGAAACCCTCACATTAGGATCCCACCCTTTTTTTTAAATTATCTTTCAAATTTGTGCTAATTCAACAGATGCAAAAGGCCTACTGATTTAAATTAATCTCTCCAAAAAACCGTGTAAATTGGGTGAATTATTCCTTGTGTAAGCCTTGGTGGTGCAATGGTTAAACACTCAGCTGTTAATTGAAAGGTCAATAGTTCGAACCAGCTAGCCTACAGCGTAGACAGAGATGTCACAGTATGTTCTTCATAATATTACAGTCTTGGATACACTATGAGGCAATTCTAACCTGTCCTGCAGATTTGCTATGAATGAGCACTGACTAGAGAAGCAACAGGTTTAGTTTTACATCTTGTGTGACTTTTAAGTACATCATTTACTTCTCCAAATCAAAGAAATAAATTACATCCATAATTAGAGGTTATACTCTCTGGAGAGATGAGATAGTCAAGTATCATATTTTAAGAATTTATTGTTCTCATTGTTCCTATATGCTATCAAGTGGTCTACAACTCATAGCAACCCATGAATAACGGATTTGAATCTCGCCCTGTCCTGTGCCAGCTCTCCTCATCATCTCAGACTTAAGCCTGTTATTACACCCACCAGGTTAATCCATCTTGTTGAGAGTCTTCCTCTTCTAAACGGACCCTTGACTCTTCCCAACATGATCTCCTTTTCCAACGACAGGTGTCACTGAGCTGAGTATGACTTCAAGGATAATGTGCTGGGCCAAGGAGAGGTTCAAAGAAAAAGAGGAAGATCTTTGACAAGATGGATTGGCACACTGACGGGAAAGGGCTTTAACATGACAAAGTCCTTGAGGCTAATCCTCCTGAATTTAGGACGTGGTTTTGATCTCTTGTTCATAGACTTGCTATGAGTTCTTTGGCCCAATGGTATCTAACAACAATACTGAATAGTCAATCTGACAATTGGCATAATATTTAACTAATATCAATCAAAACCAAAAAGTGTTTACTCTTCTACAATGAAAACCCCTAAAAATACTGTGTCTATCAAATAGCTATTTTGACCTATGGACTTGGAAAGATCATGAAAGTGGTGGGCTCTGATTGTAAAATTTCACAGTCAATCTCTTTTCTGCCTCCAAAGTAGTTCATTGAGGACTAAATCTAACTCTTGATTGGAACAAAACTTCAAGCTCCAACTCTAAAGAATATATTCAGTCCTGCCGGGGAGGCTGGGAGACACGCTGCTGTGGACTCTAACTTTGCCAATGGCTGTCATTGGGTTGGGGTAGTCAGGGTTGAATGGAATGCAATTTATAATGCAAAACACCGCAAAAACAATCAGCACCAGACCAGATCTCACCACCGTGCTCTGTGTGACATGAGAACATGTGGAGGAATGAAGTGTTCATAATTATGAATAGCGCTCTATTACCATAACTACATTATTCATGGATTCAAACAGAAATGCTCTCTTGAAACTCCGTGCCATTGATTTTTCTCCCCCCATTGTTAAGAATAAATTCGCTTGCTTGTTGTTTAACAGTTCAGCAAAGCTTCAAATTATCAGGAGAAGGGAGGGGGTGCCTGCCTTTTTAAAAAATTAAAATATGACACATGGGTTGAGTCGGAAACAACAGGTATAATGAAAAGAGCCTTTGGAGAGGAAATCTAGGCTGGCTGAAAGGGGCTGCCAGGCAATTAGTCTCCCCAGTCCATGGAGGAGTGAGGAAATGGGATGCTGATTGCTGCTCTCAAGTGCTCTCTCACCCCCTGGGTGCCGGGGCAAGAATGGGTCAGCAGAAATTCTGTCTGTCAACAAGATTTTAGCTCATTGTCTGGACTGCAAGTTCAACTTATTGCCTTTAGAATAACTTTACAGAAGGAACTTTCTCCAAGGCCAGGATTAGTTGACAAGAATAAAAGAAAGCACAAACACATGTACACATGTAGTTAATTTTAAAAAAATAAAAATGAAGGAAGAAAAGGAATCATCCACACCCACCACATACATGAAGATTAATGTGGAAAGTAAGTTAGGTTCAGCATGTCATGTCATCCTAAACCCAGCAAAAAAGAAAAGAACTATGAGGTAGGCCTTTTTGTTTGCTTTAGGTACATATTACTATAACTATAATAAGTAAAATAGAAAATGTATAGGGTTTGCAGTATTACCCAAAGTCAGTTAGTAAAAACAAACTAGAAGTAGTTGTAGAGCTAAGATTCAATCCAATCCAGGACAGAAAAGTGAAGCAGTCTGCTTTCAGGCTTCTACAGAAGATCTTCTTAAAAGCCAAGTTTTCTGCTAATAATTTCCTCCTGATGGACATCTTTCTAGAGTTTTCTGCTTGAGGGGCTACCAATAATTGTTTTCTCATTCACTCACTCACTCACTCATCACCATCAAGTCATAACCAATACATGCTAGCTCTTCACTGAGTTTCTAAATAGCATGGGAGAAGATTATTCATTTCCCCACTCCCCCAACTTGAATAGCATCCCAAAGCTGCCAGTGGATTCAAACCTCCAAAAAGTGTGGGGTCCTAGGGTTCACAACTCAACTCCCTACCAAATACACAAACACAGAAAGTAATCTGCTGACATCTTATCTGCAACACAAATGGAATTTTTTCCATCACATTCTTAACATTCTTTATAAAAAATGAGGGCTTTCATCCTTTTATATGATGTTAATGGTTATTTTCCTAATTTTAAATAAATGGGAAACATGAATACTGTAAAAATGGTAATAAAGATAATAGGAATAATAGTAATAATGATACTAAAATTTTCCAGATTTTACTCCCCTGAAGATTTCTGTAGTTTGTTTCCTTTCAGAAAAATGCCATGTAAAGATAAAAAGATATTTTAACTAAAACAAATGGTTTGCAAGAGATAGATAAGAGATTTTTCTGTTCTTTTTAGTTCTCTCTTGCTGCTGTAACAGAAATACCTTAAGTGGATAGCTTTAAGAATCAGAAATTCACTTTCAGAATTTATTGTTTTCATCAGATAGCTGATTCTCCAGTGGGTTTTCAGAGGCAGTTAATTACAAGAGAGGAGATTGCCCATCTTTCTCCTACAGAGCAGCTGGTGGATTTGAATTGCCAGCCTTTGGGATCGCAGTGCAGTTTTTTACTCCGCAGCTACTCCTTAAGGACAAGCACAGCCTCTACCTCACCCCTCCACTGGGAATCGAACTCTGGTTTCCCCCATGAGAGGTGGGATTGTCATCACTCTACTAAGGAGTATGGCTTACAATTTAGCAGACGGAAGTCCAAATTCAGCTCTAGAGGAAGACTTTCTTTCCTTGTAGGCTTTCATAGTTAAAAAAGTCATTTCTAGATCCATCTTGGAATACAATGTTGTGAGTGACAGGATAATGTCTATACGCATACAAAAAAGTCCAGTGAATACCACCATCTTTCAAGTATATGTATCAAAAATCAAAGCCAATGAGGAGGAAATAGAAGATTTCTACCAACTTTTGCCGTCAGAGATTTATCGAACATGCAATCAAGATGCATTAACAATTTGTTGAAATGCTAACTACGTAAAAAGTTAATTTCTACAAGAGATTCTAAGCTTCTCTCCCCCACCCCCACCCGTGCGCGCGTGCGTGTGCGTGTGTGTGTGTGCGCACGCGCACGTGTGTAAAAGAGAAAGCCAATACATACCTGTATCTGGACAATTTTATGA
>NW_006399751.1:10553681-10598457 GCF_000299155.1 Elephantulus edwardii | reverse complement strand
GTGTGTGTGTGTGTGTGTGTGTGCGCACGCGCGCGTGTGTGTGTGTGTGCGCACGCGCGTGTGTGTGTGTGTGTGTGTGTGCGTGCGTGTGTGTGTGTGTGTGTGTGTGTAAAAGAGAACGACAATACATACCTGTATCTGGACAATTTTATGACTTTGTTCAGCATAACTTTAGCATGCATTTAAATTAAGTAATGAAGTTATTATTTTTCTTAACACGTCTACAGTCAACAAGCCACTGATTTAAAGCCACATTTTCACAGTAATATGGAGACAATACAATTTACATTTTCACAGATCCTAAGAAAGTTTCAACTGTGTAAAGGAGGGTAATTTTCTCAAAAGTAATTTTTTAAAAGTACGTTCTCCCCACACTGTTAAGCGTATACAAAAGAAGAATAAAGGCATCCAACACAATCATACTTCAAAGGTGGGAACTTGTATTTGACAAACAGGCATTTCACTTAGAATCGATCCAAAATCATCGACTATACATCGTATTTGATGTTTCAATTGTCCGCTTAAAATATAAATTGGAAAATATAATAATTCTCTGCCTTTAGTTCTCCCCTGCTGTTCTTGGGTGACATTTCAAATTATGTATTTGTCATTCCTTTCCCTGCCTTTTGTAGCTCAAATAGATTGAGTGAAGTAAAGAGAATAAATTTCAAATCTCGGGTTTTCCCTTTGAGAGGATTTTCATAATATTTGTCATTGGATTTTAATTCCATAGTAATAGCAGTTATGAATAATACATTTATAAGTACGCAGGACATACATTCTCAGTTCTGCCTGAATGTATCTTTCTCTCTCTCTCCTTTTCTCCTCCTCAAACAGTCATTTTCCAGGTTGTCAAAAGATGAATGGTCTCTAGGGTTAGTTTGTCATAAATGGTAAGACCAAAAAAATAAAAAATTACAATGAGCTTGTGCACTGAGCCAGGCAGTGCCAGAATCGGTGGCAGTTTTACCCCACCTAACTAGGCCGACTTCATTTGTCTCTTTGCTGGGCTCGCCTTGACATCACCAGTCACGACTTCCCATCATGCTCCTGCCTTGTTCTCCCACTGCCCTGGGTGCGGCCTGCTGAGGGCACCACCCAGGCCAGAGAACATCAAAGAGATTCCAAAATGGATTTGACTTTTAGGAGCTTCTGAAAAGGAACGCTCTTCTGCTCATCTCTCTGCCAAAGAGCTGTCACTTTCTTGGAAAGTTAAATTTGTCACAAGGCAAGAAAATTTCACCACTGCCTGTTTAAATAAGTTAGGGAGTTGACTCTTCTCCCCAATGCTTTTTCCACAGCAAGCAAATGTATCAATCATTTTATTCTCTGAAATAACAATTTATTATCCATGCAGGAGGCCTCAGATTCAATCTGCATAGCGTTCGGAGTGTCGCATCTGATCCTGAGACCTGCCATCAGTCTTTATCAGGGTAATCACTCTGCTCTTGTCATCAGTTCTTAATAATAAAACTATTTATTACCTCAATAATTATTTATGACAAGAAGTCTGCCATCGGCATCATGGATAAATATTGATAAATTGCTTGGTTAATAAACTGCTACTGTTCAAGCGCTCGGAGGATGGGGAAATGAGAGTCATATTATTACAAAGAATTATTACAAAGAAACATGAAATGTTTATCTCCTGTGAAAAAGATTTTATTTGCCCAACAGGAATCCTATGAAAAGAAAAGTGAGAAACCTAATTTGCAAAAAGACAAATATTTATCACAAACGATGGAAGAACTAATATCAAACCATTTTAAAAAGTACAATTATCAGGTGTTTTATCTAGGTGACACATTGAACCAAATGAATTGGGCTCAGTTTGAGGCATTCGATAATATATGTTTTTTACAGCTGAAATGAAGTTTGTGAAATTATGTTAAAAAAGTATTTTTTTTAAAGTTGAGATCAGTTACTAAAGCAAAAGATTTTTTTCTTAAATGCCTTTTATAACAGGCTGGAAACACGAATTTAAAACGAGTGTCTGAAATAGCATTGAATTTCATCCTCTGATGAGCTGCAGGGAACACATGGATATAATCTTTACTTACAGAGACTATTTCCCTTGGGCTAATTTTCTGGAAATCACAAAGGACTCAAAGCATGACTAACAGTTACCTGGTCAGTGATGCTGTATAATAGGAAATTCAACTTGAAAGTCAGAGTAGTGCCCAAATTGTGTCTACAAGAAACTAGTATAGATCTCCAGGCTCTCCTGACTGGAGAAAAAGGGGAAATAAAAGCTAGCAGAGAAGACATTAGGAAAGGCTAAGAGATATTCTATAAGGCAGCAGGACCCCACAGCTAAAGATGTTTACACAATAGAAGTGGCAATTCCAGTATGACAAGAATGACTATGCCCGTGTTGGTCACTGGAGTTGAAACATAAGAGGAGGGTGAAGCCCCACAAAAGCAGGCAAGTGGCTATCTGAGGGACCATTTCCACACAAGCAGACATCAACAAAAAGATTAAAATCTAACTTGAGAGAGACTGGAGAGCATTATGCTGAGTGAACTAATTCAAACTCATAAAGACAAATACTACATAAGACCAGTATTGGAAAAATAGAAGAATAACTAGTAAAAGGTGCATGGGGGCTCAAAGGGGGAAGGGGCGGGAGCAGAAGAGTGAAGGGCAAAACTACAGGGTTGCACAGCTAGATGGGTGGCAGAAGGCGGGAAGGAAATGGGAAGGATCTGGGTGAAAAGACAGGGTAATGATGGGCAAGGTCCAATGGTGATTGATTTTAAAAAACATAATGCATGTGAATGATTTTATGAAGCATAATGCTAGTGAAAAATAGTGTGAAACACAATGTCTACGAACTTTGTAAGCAAACCAATTTAAAAAAGGGGAAAAGTAGATTTTAAACTTCTATATATTAAAAAAATGCATAGTAATAGTGAATGATAAAAACAAATATAAATTGTTTGCTTACAAGATAATCCTGGGCAGCACCAGGAAAGAAGGCAGGAAGAGGAAGGGCGTAAATAAGGAACAATCTCTTCTTTTATTTACAATCTTGAAAATCTGATGGAGGAGCTCTATGAGTTGGAGTTGACTAGACGGCAATGAAGTTAGGGGTTTTGTTCTTCTGTTTACTTGCTTCCTTGACAAAATGAGCGATACACCTGCCTACTAAAGGTTGGAGGTTCGATCCACTCACAGCTGCCTCAGAAGAAAGGTCGACTGAGCTACTTTCAAAAAGTAAGGCGTTCAAAACTCTATGAGCAACAGTTCTCTTCTGCCATGCTTGTGATCACAGCCGAGTCCATCACCTAAACAGTATTTTCTTTTCCTGGTATTGATCACACTATTGCTGTGGAGAATTGTGGTTCCTTTCTACCAGAGAAGTCCAGGGAGCAGTCTAGGCATGCATCAGGGTAGATCCAACAGAGGAGAAAAGAGGCTGTTTATCCTCCTGTTTATCCCACCTGCTATTGGCTGATGGCTGTTCAGGCATGTTAACTCCCCAGCCCTCTGGTCAGCCATAAAAGAAAGCCCTCAGGTGTAAAATGAGCCCCTTGTAGCTGGATGCTAAGAGCGCTTGCAGAAATGATGTGTGCCCAGGAAGCATGTACGTGGGACTAACAGCTTCTTTCCACAATGTTACAGCTAATTGGTATGGAATTGACTCTGACTCCTGGTAACCACGTGCGTGCAGAGTAGAATTGCCTTACACAGTTTCATGTTAATTGGAATTATCAACTGGATTCTTCCAAAGGTCTGATGGATCAGGAAACCAGCTTATGGACACTAGGAAGTGAAGCAAACCACGAAGAGAAGAACCATGTGTGAGATTTTCTCTTTAATGCCTTCGAAGGAATGAAGTAGTGTAACCACATTTGATATCAGTTAAATGCACACATAGAAAGTGGTTGCGGACAGTGCCAAATACAAACTTGAATTTCTGCAGAGAATTCAGAAAGAGATTAAGCATTCAGGCTAATGTTTGAATCCAAGCTCTAAGACTTATTTTGCTTTTTTTTAACTTTTGGCAAGTTGCTTAGAGTTCTTCTTGGTCAGTTTCTTTATCAAAGATTCTGGGGAGTATTAAATAACTTTTAGACTATAATTAAAGCAATACCTGACTCACGATGTTATATGCATCAACTTAACTAAGACTCCTAACAAACTCTAGGAACAAAGGCTCTAAATCCTGCCCTATCCTGAGCTAATGTCACTGTCTCTGACACATCTCATCCCATTAACAGTTACTGTGTCAATCCATCTCATCCAGGGTCTTCCTCTCTTGTGCTGACCTTCTCCCCTTCCAGGATAGCCTCCTTCAAGAACTGGCCCTTCCTGACAGTAGACATGAACTGATGTTGATTATTATTTATTATTCATTATTGTGTAACTAATTGAAATCTAGACATAAAGTTAGGGCCACCACTTGCTTCTAAGTTAATTCTGATGCATGGTGACACTTATTCACTGCAGAGTAGAAATATGTTGCATAGGGTTTCCATGGCTGACCTTTAAGAAATGAATTGCCAGTTCTTTCTTCTAAAGTACCAGTAAGTAGGTTTGAAGAATCAATTTTTCAGAAGCTCTAGTGGTCTAATGATAAGAAGCTGTTTGCCAATGCAAAGGCACACAGCTCAAATCCACCAGATGCTCCACAGGAAAAAGATGGACAATCTTCTCCTGGACAATTTACTCGTACAATTTACTCCTTCTGAAAACCTGCTGGAGGGCCAGCTGTAAGTTGGTTTTGAATCGATGGTACATAACAATAGTGAACCACTTAAGCTTTTGCACCACCAAAATGACCTAGACTCAAGGCAGATATAGTTAAGTGATAACATTATTTGCCTTCTGAGGTTGTCTCAGTATCCCTAAATCCTTTATTCTGGGCTATTTTTGCAGGTCAAGAACTAGTGTTTTCCACAGAACCCTGCTAATATTTGGAACAGATAGGGCAAAAAGTTAGTATCAACAATAGTCGCCTTGATTAAAAAAAAAAAAAGTCAAATGGATGATTTTAAATGGAATTGATTCAAATAAATTATAATATTTCTATTACTCACAGTTTTCTATGTTCTTCTGGTAATTTTACTTAATTGTTTACTGGATTCCATGCACCAAATATCTTTAGGGCACTGTGGATATAGCAGACCAGCTACCTATCAAAATCTTTATTCTACTGCTTGAAAGAGGAAATGAACCAGTGTTTTCAAGGATAAAAGTGGTAGAGTCAAATGCTGAGTCATAGGTTGAAGTCATTCCATGAAGCCTCCAACATGGGAGTTGTTTTTGTTGACACCAACACCAGGCAAAGCATATTACTCAATCATTCTTTCCATAAATATTTTCTTAATACCTACTAGGTGCTAGACAAAGAAAATATAATGGTGAGGAAAAATAAATTGTGAGTTTTAAGTTGTTATAAATGCCGCTCCAAAGTTTGTTCCAACTCATAGTGGCCCTCCATCAGGATTTTGAGACAAGAAGTGCAGTGAATGGATTGATGTTTCCCATATTTCTCCATCAGAATTGCTGGTGAATTTGAATCATCAAAGACATGCAGACTTTGGGTTAACAGAGAAACTCATTACAGACTATGGTGCCACACTACAAGAAGGCTAATCTAGAAAAAAGGCTAGGAAAATAAATGACAGTGAGGAAATCATGATGGTGCTACAAGCTAAAGAAGGA
Organism: Elephantulus edwardii; assembly: GCF_000299155.1. Lineage (NCBI taxonomy): Eukaryota > Metazoa > Chordata > Mammalia > Macroscelidea > Macroscelididae > Elephantulus > Elephantulus edwardii. The sequence goes on along the minus strand of NW_006399751.1, from coordinate 10,592,786 downwards.
AGAAGACTTACTTTCCCAGATGAGGTCAGGAAGAAGAGAAGATCAGATAGACATACATGTAGTGCAAAGACTTGGAGAAGAAAGATACGAGCTGGTCCTTAAATTCTGATGTGGGGTCCATGTAGTAAGAGTATGGATAGAAAAGCTTGGGTAGAGTATGGGGAAGTGGAGTGTGAGATTTGCACAGAGCAGTCCATTGAGGGCCTTCAAGGTCAGGGTCTGCTTATGGATAATGGGAGGTGCTTCAATGTTTTGAGGCCCAAAGTGCATGGTGGGATCTACATTTAAAGATACATTACTCCAGCTCTCTTCAGAAAATTATTTGAGAAGGGGAACAGGTGAAGACCCAGCTATGTGAATATTGATAGAATGAACACACAAAACAAAAATGGAAAGATTTCACTTACTTAGGTAACTAGCAGAGGACAGTCTTGGCCTAATTAGACATGAGATTCTTTGTTGCTAGAGAACTGAGTATATAGAAGTTGGAATGTTGTACACAAGGAGGCTTTGGCTAGCTTTTTGGAAAGCCTCCTAACAGTATATTTTTGTTTTGCTTGTTGAGATCTGCACTCTGAGTATTGTTGAAAGATTTTTAACAAGAGTTTTAAAAAATCATGATGTCAAGGACTAATGAAAACCAACAACTAATTCTAGGGTGAATGATAAGACTACTGCCATATGAAGGCTTTCCATAATTTCCCCAAATAAAGAATCTTGTTTGAAAATACTGTCAGACAAGCACTTAGGATTAGTCAATAATACTTATTGGTATTGTAAGGTGTGACACAGAGAGAGACAGTTCTCTTAAAAAATAGTTGACTTAACACTGACTGAAATAGAGCTTGTGATTCCTAAAATGGTTCTCTCAACTCATTTTGGTTCAGTGAATTCACACATCCTGCAGTTTATGCTGTGAGTGACTCCAGTACGATCAAGTGTGAGGAACAAAGCTGCAGTGTGCTTCAAGCACAGAGTCAGAGTGGCCATTTTTAGTAAGGATTTCCGACTACATATGCTGAGTGTATAATCAATTACGCTTACACTACTAAAATCATCCTGTGATTCATCCATCTGTGTAGAAATCAGTGTGTTCCATTGTATAGTCGACTCCCTTCATTATTTACTTTGTTTTTGTTGTTAGGTGCCATTGAGTCATAGACGATTCATAGCAACCCTATATGAAACACCTGAGCACTGTTCACAGAGTTTCTGGGGTCAAGGCATTTTGGAAATGGATGCCACTCCCGCGTCCAAGCATGTTTTAGTCAGGAAACTCCAGCAAACACTGTCTGCCACGGGTAACCATTATCACATTTGACGCATCAGTGTTGCAGTGTCCAACATCACAGCAACCATGAGTTGCTGTGCAGCAAATCACAGACCAGTGCTGTACCACTTAGAAGAATGTTTGGGGAAAAAAAAAAAGAAAAAGCAAACAAACAAACAAACAAAACCAATTTAAACTAGGTCCGAGGGCTGCAGATTATTTAGATTGTTTAGTTGGTATTTCTACCCCCTCCCTGTTTTTATTGTGATAAATATACAAGAGATGTTACATCTCAACAGTTCCTCTGGTCTCTGATCACTGGGGGTCAATGCCTCGGACTTGGTCTTAAATTCAAGAGGGATTGACTCAGAGTTGTATTTTGGTTCTTGTGGACTAGCTTTTGTTTTCTGCAGCTTCAGTTTGAACTTGCATGAAAGTAATTGATGGTTTGTTCCACTCTCAGCATCTGTCTTGTTTTTGACCACAGTTTAATGAGCTTCTCCAAAGTATCTTTCTGCAAATAGTCAATGTTCGTCTTGTACAGATCAACACTCAACACCCTTGATATCAGCAGTCAAGAAGAGCAGCTGTGTTGCATTTGGCAAGTCCGCTGTTAAGGACCTCTCCAAAATACTGAAGAGCATTGATGTGCGTTTGAAGACTAAAGTGCACCTGGTTCAGGCCACAGCATTTTCAGTCATCTGTCAGGGACATCTCCAGAGTGCTGAAGAGCAACAATGTCAGTTTGTAGACCGAGGTACACTTAATTCAGGCCATGGTCTTCTCAATCACCTGTATGCATTTGAGAGCTGGGGGCAACGAGCAAGGATGACAGAAGAAGAATTGCTGACTTTGAGTTGTGGTGTCAAATAAGAGTGCTCTGAACTGCCAAGAGAATAGAGATGTCTTGGAGAAGGTGCAGCCAGAAATCTCTTGGAGGTAGATGTCTTTCATACTTTGGACATGTAGCCAAGGTAAGGTTGTTCACCTGGAGAGAGACATCATGCTTGGAAAGATTGGAAGAGGAGTAACCAAGGGAGAAGAGATGACCTAGTGAAATGGATTGACATGGTGACTTCAGCAATGGGCTTGAGTGAACACTCAAGAAGTGCTGAGGATGGCACAGGAGAGGTCAGGGTTCAGGTTGGCTGTTCATAGGGTCATTATGAGCCATACTCATCTTGAGGGCGCCGAATAACAACAACAGCAGCTGAGTATCTGAGAGTTGGAAAAGGAATACGGATGGCAGAAGAATTGGTCACTTTGAGTTGTGGTGTTGGGAAGAGTGCTGAGCATTCCAAGGACTGCTGAAAGAACAAACACTTTTGTCTTAGAGAAAGTGCAACCATAGTGCTCCTCGGTAGCAAGGATGCTAAAGCTCTGTCTCTCATACTTTGGGCATGTTGCTAGCTGAAGCTATTTCTTGGAAAGGGACATGATGCTTGGAAAGATGAATGGTGAATGAAACAGAGGAAGCACCTTATTGAGAAAGTGACTTTAGCAATAGCCTCGTTTTAGAGATAGTGAGGATGGTACAGGACAGGACAGGATTCAGGTCTGTTATTCACAGCATCACTATGAGTCTGCTTGACTCAACAATGCTTCACAACAACAGTAACATGCAACTACAAGCTAGACAATGAAATCAGAGTGACAGAAGAAGGATCAAGGGCTTTGAATTGTAGTGTTGCAGAAGAGTACTGACTGTCCTGTGGATTGTCAAAAAAATCAAAATAAATCTATCTTCTCGTTGTTGCTATCTGCTGTCAAATTGCCTGCAACTCGTAGTGACCCTATGTACAACAGCCCTAAACCTCGCTCTATTCTATGCCAATCTTACTGTTTCTGACACACCTACGCCCATTACCGCAGTCTTTGAATCAATCCATTTCATCAAGGGTCTTCCTCTCTTGCACTGTACCTCCACCCTCCCAAGCATAACATCCCTCTCCAAGGTCTGGTCCCACTTTGCAACATGTCCAGAGTATGTCAGATGAAACTTCAGAATCTTTTCCTCCAAGGAGCAGCCTGGTTTCACCCTCTTCAGGAAGAACCTGTTTGTTTTCTTTGCAGTCCAATACTCCAGTCTCAATACTCTTCTCCAGCACCACAGACAGCTCAAAGGCATCAATTCTTCTATTATCCTTAGTCACTGTCCAGCTCTCTGATGCATAGCAAGTAATTGCAAAGACCATGGCCTGGATCAGGTGCGAATATTTTCAAATCTTTCTTATCCTTTGTTTTTTTGTTTTAAAATATGCCACAAGAGTTATTGAAGACATGTGAATAGAGTGTGTTAGCCTATCTACAAGGGGATTGGCTAGTTTTGCCACTATATTGAGTAGATTCAGGGGACTATTTTGAGAGTATCACTACCGGTAAAGCAGCAGCAGAGAACGCAGTGTGTGTGTGTGCCCTTCAGAATAGAGATTTTTGGATTCAGACAGACCTACAAGAGAGCTGCAGCAGCCACAGCAGAAAATCAGAGACCCAATGTGATCTAGAGCTGACCTGGGACTGCTACCTTATGGAATCAAAACCAGGGACATTTGCCCAAGTTTCCTTTTGGGAGAGATGTCATCATTGCCTGGACTAAGAGCTAAATTCGAGGCTGAAGGACCTGTGAGCACATTTCAGAAGCTGTCTTGACTTATAAATTATATCCTATTAACTTTCCTAATAAACCCTATAACCACGAATATGGTTCTCTGTAGTCTGTGAGCTACTGCAATGGATTTTGGACCCATTAGAGAAGTAAGATTAGTGTTGGCTTTATAAGAAGGTGCAGGAGTGTGGGGAACATGTCTAAACTCATAGGAATTGGTTTTGTGTTGTGAATGTTGTAGATGGGGACAGTGACCCTTTGTAGAGTTAGTGTAGCTTGTCTCTGCCACTCTCACTCTTCCTTGCTATTTTGGAGGGCATGATGTCAAGGGGGCCATTCCGTTAAAAAAGCCGCCATGCTTGGAAAGGTGGAGGGTCAGAGAAAGAGAAGAAGACCTTCAACAAGATAAAGACAATAACTTTAACAACGGGCTCAAGCATTTTGGATATCATGATGGCACAAGATAGCACAAGGTTTTGATTTGCTGTTGTTTTCAGATGCCAGTAAGAAGCAACTAAGACTCATAATGCCCTTATAAACAACAACTGTCAAGACTGTGGTCTTTGAGGTGTGGTAATGGCCTAGGTTTATAATAAAACTGGACAGAAAACTGTGACACACAAGCAGGGTTTTCATCCCTATCCACTGCATATTATGCATTTGATGATACTGAAATAATGTGAGGAGGGAACCTAACCAATTTCTTTACTCAATCAGCATATATTAAGCATCTACACTCTTACTACCTGTAACCATGAAAGTGGGAGAGATAGGCCGATGAGAGTTTACATCGAACATAGACGTGAGAACAAAGTTGAATGCATTTCCCAAAGAAGATATACCTTAAGAGAATGTAAAAAGGAAGAGACAGAGAAGGAAAAGTTTGTGGAGTTGGAGACCAAGCAGCAGCTTATCTGTCAAATACTTTCTAATAATTACAGCATTTTAATAATTCTTCATTTCTGCTTTTAGCGCTATTCAGCCAAAATATTCATAAACATTGTGAGATGGGACCTAATTTACATATTCTGCCAATTATCTGTATTTATGGATAACCACTCGGAGGCTTTCCCCCATTACCCCGAATAATTGAGAATTGGCTATAGAAGCCATTTCCCTTCCCTGCTGAATAAATGTGCTGTATTTATATTATCCATTACCAGGTGGCAGATGTAATGCTCAGTGATGTGTGTTACTTATCTGAAACTTGAAACTTCTTTCAAGGTTCAAGCTCACCAGTTAATAGAAGATAATCTGTATGGAGCATAAATTTCAAGGAGATGTCTACAATAAATCTCTCTTGAGTCTATCATTTGCCAGGGTAGCTTTTGCTGGAGTTGACTTTATTCGTAGTAACCATTTATACTAGAATACTGTGACAATGATAAAGTTTTTGTATTATATGAATCATATTGGACATATTCTATTTTCACATTCATTTGTTTACTAACAGACCTTAAGATAGAGAGCTTTCAAAATCATTTGGCAAAATATAATTAAGAATCACTCAGACATGTAATTTAATCAGGAGAATAGGAAATACATAAAGGTTATAAATGACTTCACAAATGACTTTAGAATTCTTATTCATACTAATTCTTTTATGATGCAGATTAGGGAACTGAGTTAGATGGATTTTAAATGTTTGGTTTTCATAGTGTTTTAATTAATTAAAATAAATTCCATGTGGTTAACCTAAGTATACAAAGAAAACAATTATAATTCTATTCTTTTTAATGTCCAGACTTGTAAATTGTATTTTAGTGTTTTGAACATAAGAGAGTTTCCCACTGCTACGACAATAACATTAGTGAATATACGTCACTTGTGTGAATGTTTTAATATTGTCTTCACTTTCCCAAAGCTCATTTTAAATGATTCTTCTGTTGTGTCGATTTTTAAATTATTGGTATTCTTGTTTATTTCTTTATCATCCTTTCACAGCATGTGAAACCACCAATCATTTTATATTAATTCTAATGCTGGTTTTCAGAGAAAGGTAACATATATTCCAGCTCCTTCCTATAATAGGAAATTACTTTTTCGATGTAATTCTTCTTTGTTAAGTCAATCAAATCTGATCTTTGAAGCAGAAAAAAAGAATTCCAGACATATAGTTTAAATTTGTACTGGAAACTATCTCTTCTAATTTTAAACATGTAATCAGAGAAGGTACAATATCTTCGGAAACCAAACCTCAAGTGATGGGCTGTGACTATTGTGATGGTAAAACATTCAGCAAACACTTCACAATCCATCAGCTCAGATTCAGTCAAACATATCCATACCATCTGTTTCTATGGTTTATGGCTGCAATCCAATATGACAGAGAGAACTGTGTAGACACACCACAGCTCCATACACTCTGCATTTTTGGTTAAAGATGTTCTATAATCATCCTGCTGTGATTCATTGGAAGTTTCAGCCTCTTCCATGATATTTATATTCCTGCTTTATCATTGCTAAGATATCTGTTCATCTTTAAGTGCTAGAGATATGATGACTTAGTGAACAAAACCAATTGTCTTTGCCATCAATCTGACTTAAAGTTGACTCCAAGCTCTGTTATCGTCCATCATCCTTATTCATTGTCAAGTTCTCAAATGCATAACAAGAACTTGAGAAGACCATAGCCTGGGTCAGGTACACCTTAGTCTATAGACTGACATCATTGCTCTTTAACACTCTGGAGAGGTTCTTGACAGCAGCTTTCCACAATGCAACTCATATTTTTATTTCCTGACTGGTAGTGCCAAGTGAGTTGAGTGTGAATCTGAGCAAGATGAAATAATTAACAAACACTATCCTTTCTCTATTATAAACGTATCTTTCTCGTGATACGGCTATTAGCCTGGTGGTGAGGATCTTTGTTTTCTTGATGTTGAGATACAATCCATACTAAAGACTTTAGTCCTTGACCTTCTGCAGCAAACACTTCAAGTCTTCCTCAGTTTTACCGAGAAAGGTTGTATCATCTGCATTACATAGTTTGTTGATGAATCTTCTCCAGTCCTGATGTCACGGTCTTCTTCATGAAGGCCAGCCTCCCAATGATCTGTTCAGTATATAGATTAAAAATGTATGGAAAAGGGATCCATCTATGATTCAATCTTATCTAGATTTTGAACCATGAAGTGTTCCTTTGCTCTGTTCAGACAATAGCTTCCTGGTCTAGGTATAGGTTTTGCATGAGTACAACCGAGTATCCTGGGATTCCCATTGTTCTCAATGATAGTCATAATTTACTGTGATACACACAGTCAAATGCCTGTACATACTTGTTAAAACACAAATAGACATCTTTTTGGTACTCTCTACTTTCTGCCAACATCCATCTAATATCAGCACTGATATGTCTAATACCAAACCCTTCTTTAAATTCAGCTTGTATTTCTTTGCAGTTCTCTGATGAGGTGCTATTCTAGCCATTTTTAAATAATCTTCAGGAAGATTTTGCTTGCATATGGTATTAATAATAGTATTTGATAATTCATAATTAATTCTAACAACAGTCCAACTACTCTGTGTCTGATATCTACTGCAATGGCTACAAAGACTTCACAGATCCATGCTTATGATTATGAGGTTTACTAGGGAAGTTAACAAGTTACAACTTAAGATGGCAACAAGAATACAATTTATCAGTCAGGACAGCTTCTTAAGAGTTTTCTCAGACTTTTCAACATTCAACCTTGTGGCTTTTAAAGTCAGAGTTCCTAAGTTCTTCTAATTCTGTTAATTATGGCATCTGTATCCTGCTCAGAGGACTCTAGCAAACTTGGGCGAAGGACCATCACTCTTGCTTTATTTGGCTCCAGTCTCAAGTTCATTTCTGTCTCATGCCAGGTCTCTTGGCTTTGCTTGCTGCTGCTGCACTTGTTTGGTCTCAATCTAACTGGCACAGGAGTCTCTGGTCCTGAAGGGCCAACACATGCTGCATTCTCTGTTTCTTCCTTGATAGCAGTGAGATTCTCTCAGATTTTTGTCACTGAATTTGTTCAAGTTACACTTAGTAGGAGGGAAAAACTAGTCAACCCCTTTGTGGATAGACTAACACAGCCTATTTGCATGTTTCTGCCCAGTCATGTGGCAAAAACATGGGCAAGCCAATTTGAACAACAGACCCACTATACCATACGTAGGCTCTAAAAAGTTAGAAAGTGCTTTCTGTTTACATAAAATGGGACTTCAGTTCTACAACCACAGGAATTCATTCAATTTTCCAGTGACCGGAATGACTAGAGAACAAATATTCTCTAGAGTTTCCAGAAATGTACTCAGTCTGAGGCCAGTTTGGTTTGAGGCTGACTGAACCTATATTCTCGCTTACTGCCCTTAAGTCAGAATGTATTCATAGCAAACCCTCTAGTAGATTTTTAGAAGTTACAATCACATAGGAAGAGATTGCAATTCTTTCTCCTGTGGTGGATCCAAACTGTCTATCTTTGTATTGGCAGCACAAGTCCATACTCATCATGCCACCAGAGCTCCCTGTACTAGAAAGTCATGTTGCCAACCCTAAGGCAGGGCCTGCCATGGTTTGAACAAACCCTGGGCCTCCACAAGAGACAGAGGGACAATTTCCTCCCATGTGATTGTTGTTGTTGTTGTTATGTGCCATCGAGTGGTTTGCGACTCATAGCGACCCTATGTACAACAGCCCTAAACCCTGCTCTATCCTGTGCCAATCGCATTGCCTCTGACACACCCATCCCGATTACCCCAGTCACTGAATCAATCCACCTCATAGAGGGTCTTCCCCTCCTGCGCTGTCCCTCCACTCTACCAAGCATGATGTCCCTCTCTAAAGACCTGTCTCTCCTTACAACATGTCCAAAGAATGTCCGACGAAGCCCCAGAATCCTTGCCTCCAAGGAGCAGCCTGGTTTAACCCTCTCTAGGTTGAATCTGTTTTCTTGGCAGTCCATGGTACATTTAATACTCTTCTCCAGCACCACATTACTGTCTTTAAAAATCCGCTGGAGGGTCAGCTATGAGTTGCTTCTGACCCTATGAAAGCGGACTGATAGGATTTACAGAATGAATAATATCAAAGTCAGAATATTAATGCCAAAAAAGAACCATATAAACTTGTTTGCGTGCTGTCAGAGTCAGGGATGAAAGCCAAGTAATCTTTCCATGTGGGCTCCTTCCTCCTCTTACTGTGTTCTGTTTTCATTTGATTCTGACATTTTAATTATATTCTAAAAATCTATCCATTCCTCACCCCCCCCTAGAATACTTTATTCCAACAAATATTTCCAGCAGGATGGTGAAAGTAAAGTGACAAACAACAAAAAGATGTATTCAGCTTACTGTGAAGGCAACAGAAGATAGGAGTTCAAAGCAGCAGCTTTGGGTTCAGATCAACATGGATTCAAATTGTACCAGGTTATAAATTAGCTTAAAACTTTGTACAATTTATTTCATCTCTTTGAACAAAAGTCCTCCTGTCTATTAAGAGGGTAAGTAATGGTTGTTTTATAAAATAGCTGAAAGGATTAAATAACATGTTTTAAAAAGTTACTTAAAGCATATATTAAACAGTTTATAATTCAGTCAAAAGTAAGCTCATTTAAACAAAACACTCTTTAAGCAAATATTTATTAAGTCTTTATTCTAGTTATGTCATACGTAAAGCTTTTAAATATAAAGTTACTGCAAGAGATATAGAGGTGTGTAAGTAGAACTGAAATTTTTTTTTTAGCTTTTGTTTTACTTTCATAGGGATGACATAATATATTGCTACAAGCTACAGAAGAAATTGTGAACTGAAAGAACTGAAGAGAAGATACCAAAAGATAGCTTGAAAAGACAAGGTAAACCTTACAGAGAAACATGCAAATCTCAAGTTAAAAAAACAAACAAACCAAAAACAATGCAGGCAGAAGTGTATGCTCAGTGTTTCTCAAAACAAAAGAAATAAAAGGAAAAAAATTAAAGCCCCAAGTTGGAATATGTCAGGATTCTACGGGTAAAATATTGAATATTGAAAGAGACATTTAAGTATTTGTAAAGAATAAAGACTCACTGAAAAATAATTGATCCATATTCAAACAAGAGTTTTTATTGTAGACCTTTTGTTACTTTAGCCTTTATTCACCATGATGTTGTTATTGGTTCACTGCAAGAATTTCTGTTTTCTTGAAGAGGACTTTTGTTTTTAGGAGTCAGCAAATGACCAAGAATTGTTAGTATTGAAGAAAGAAATTCAAACTGCACTGCAAGTAATAGGGGAATACAAGAATTCCGTGAATTGACAGAACACTAATTGAGATGTTTCAACAAATGGATTCAACACTGGAAACTCCCTCTTTGCCAAGAAATTTGGAAGAAAGTACATAGCCAACCAACTGGAAGAGATCCATATGCACACTTATTTCAATGAAAAGTGATCCAACAGAATGCATAAAATATGAAACAATATCAGTATCATATGCAAATGAATTTTTACTGAAGTAATTAAAAATCGTTGCCACAATTTGATAAGGAATTGCCAAATTTACAAGCCAGTGTGAAATGAAGGATATTATTACTGATATCTGTTAGATCTTGGCTGAAAGCTGAGAATATCAGAAAGATGCCGGCCTGTGTTTGATTGACTGTGTAAAAAGCATTCAACTATTTGGGTCATACAAAATTATGCATAATTTTATCAAGAATGAGAATTTATACAAACATTTCATTGTGTTCACATGGAACCGGCACAAAAGAAAAATCAAAACAAGGAAATATTGCATGGCTTAAAATCAGGAAAGGTTTGTATTGGGATTATATTTTTCATGATATTTATTTAATCTCTATGCTGAAAAATACTGAGATGTTGGACTTTATGTGGAAAACAATGTTACATCATGATTGGAGGAAGATTCATGAATAATATAAAATGCAAATTATTTCATCTTTCTCATTGAAAGAGAAAAGAACATAAAACATTTACTGAAAAAGATCAACTTTTCAGCATAGATAATCCTGAGAAGTAGACCAATGGAAACATCATAAAAAATGGAGATAAGACTTAGATTGTCAAGAATTTACAATTAGTGCCTATGAAAATAAAAATAACTCACTGACATGGAGTCAGAATAGACTCCCAGCTGATTCTCCAGCCAGTTTCCAGAGGCTATAAATTGCACAAGTGTAAACTCTGGTGGTTTAGGGACAAGAAATCGAAACTATTAACCCAAAGATGTGCAGTTCAAATACACAAGCTGCTCTGCAGGAGAAAAATATATAGTCTCCTTCAATGCAATTTGCTGCCTCTGAAAGCCCACTGGATGGTCAACTGTGAGTCAGTGCTAACGTGATAATACACAGCAACAGCACAGTCCACCTATCTTGGAGCAGTCGGTAGATTCAAGCTGCCTGCCTTTGGGTTTTCAGTGTAACCCCTACCCACCAGGCCATCAGAGCTGCTGCAAATGACCTATATAAAGCATCAAAAAATGTGTTCTTTTGACGACTAACATGCTACTGACTCAAATCATGATATTTTTAATTACCTCATAGGAATAAGAATGTTTGACAATGAATAAACACAACCAGAGAAGAATGGATACTTTTGAATTATAGTGTTAATGAAGACTTCCAGAAGAATGGACGCATGTTATCTCCAAAGAAATACAGACAGAATTCTCCTTAGAAGTGAAAATGATGACAAATACTGTATAAGACCGTTACTGTAGAATGAGTATAAGGATCCAGGAGGGGTGGGAGAGGCTGGAAGCAGAGGGATGTGGATGTACAGGGGGAAGAGGGGATTAATCATTGGGTTGTACAATCTGATGCATGGGGGAGTGAGGGAAATTGAAAGAATTTGTATTAGAATTTTATAAATCAACTAATGAAAAGAAAAAAGTCAACATGGGGAATGCGGAAGGAACGGAGGGAGAGGGGGTAAAATGTGCAATAATGCATGGATGAAAATCTAACTTTTCTGCAAACTTTTGTTAAAATAACAATTGTTGTTGTTGTTAAGTGCCATCGAGTCGCAGGCAACTCATAGCGACCCTATGAAGGAGAGTCCTCGACGCTTGGGTGCCTTTCATCCTCTCTCCAGGTTCATAGGGTTTCCAGAGGCAAGCTATTGCAAAATTGGATGCCACTCCTCCTTCCAAGCTTGTTTTAATGGGGAGCTCCACCCCACTCTCTGTCTGCATTGGGTAACCAACCATTAATACAGAATCTGGATTCAGTTGACATTAAATATCCCAAGACCCTAGGCGGGGCTTGACCTTTCAGTGTCTTACCAGCCTGGCATGCCCAAATGCTGGCAAACTCCTTGCCTCAGACCCCCGGTTCATCTGGCAAGTCCACTCTGCCAACCCTTGTGTGGGGCAAAAAATACCACCACAAGTGCCCTGAGCCCTCAAACCTACCTCACCTCAAGAAAAATGACAATGAAAATTAAAAAAAGAAGTGAAAATGATGAGACTTAAATCTTATGCACTATGGACATATAAAGTGGAACCAGGTCCCGGCTAAGGACATTACATTTGGTCAAGTGTAGGGTTGCTGAGAAAGAAGATCTTGAATAGAATGAATTCACACAGTGACTGTAGCAATGAGCTCAAAGATAGACGTACTTGTGTGGATGACACAGAACTTGGCAGTGTTTGGTTCTGCTGTGTCACTATCAGTCAGAATTGTAGTTACTATGGCACTATCAGTTGTAATTGACTCAAGGGTACCGAACAACAATGCAACCTATACCTGACACAATGGAAACATATTCTTTTACATTCTAGAATACAGAAGTCCAATCAGAACTTTAACTTTGGGCCATGTTCTCTGTGAAGTTCATCCAGGGTTTTGGCAGCCCCAGATGTTCCTTGGTTTGTGGTAGCTTAACTCCAGTCTTTGTCTCGGTCTTCACATGGCCATCTTTCTTCTGAATTGTGTGTCTTCATATAAGCATTCTGTATTCTATGTCTCTTTTCACAAGCAGAGGAATTGTATGGTGGTTTAGAAAACAAAGCTGCAGTTAGACAAGTGCTATGCATATCAAGTATATGCCTGAGAATCTGTGGAGGATCTGAGGAGTTTAAGAGTTTACCTGATTCCATCTTCCAATAGAAGGAGGTAGAAGAAAGTGGAGTGATAGTCAAATTTACATAATAAAATAACAATTCTTATAACCCTTTGGAGATGGAATCAATAAGGGAGAGAGTGCTAGTGCGAGAACAGGTAAGAGGTTGTTGAAAGAGACCAGACTGAGAATCAAGAGGACTTGACTACAGTCTGTAATTAGCATCACAAATGTGCGGTTTGGGGAAATCACTCAGTAATATTCAAAGTCTTCCAGGGTAAAGCATTTCTATGTCAGATCTAACATATCTTTCTTGGTTTTTCATTCCTCTTCTTTCTACCACACTAATCTCCAAAATATGTCCTTTATAAATGCTTGCCAGAAAGAGAATTGAATTCCGGAGCTACTTTATTTGTCTCTGTGTTCACCTATATTATTTGATATTGTAGCTGCATTTCCCATTCTTGCTACCAGGAGCATAGATTGATATGCACAGATCTTAAAGATTTGCTTCTTTCTTCTCTCCCCCCAGAAATAACTTCTCTCTAAAACTGGCATTGCATTGCTGATGCAGTCACTGAAACTTCTCCCTGTCCAGAATTCCAGATGGCACCAACAGCTTTTTATCTCCTATTGGAAAATGGCATATTCAGGGCAAGTTAACGCCTACATCAAATTTCATTGGCAAATTATTTGACACGCAGCTAACTGATTAAATTAATTGAGCCTTTAATCTACATTGTTTTATGCAAAACAGTCTGCTTAATCTCTTTTCAAATCTGGATGTTTAAAAGCGAAGCATTTTTGCTCTCCCTCATAAAAGCCATTAATATCTCAAACATAACTAATTAGCCAATAAGGTATCGTAAGAGATGCATGCAAGCTTTATGAAAGTTTACACTCCTGGATGTTGAAATTATTTTGACATTTATTATTTCCAATAATCTACATCCTTTTGGTGTTTGGCTAATATTGGAAAGTTTTTGATGTATGTATTTTTTCAGATTTCATGGAATAATATGGAGCTTACCCACAGGACTTATTTATAAAGCAAAACTCAATCATATTTAAGTTTCATATACAAGAGAAGAGCAGAGATTTAGATTATTTGCTGGTACTCTTGAGGTAGATCTATGTTCCCAGAGCAATTTAAAAAATTTGCTAATGATTCACAAAGGGTGATTTAGACATCTGGTAAACCTCATCTCAGGTTTTGATTAAAAAAATAAAAAATCTCCTCAACATCTGTGATGCTTTGCTCTAATTATGTCAAAGCGATATAGAAGTAGAAGATGAAAATGTAAGCCTCCCAGGAATTGGGGTCATAAGGGAAAACATTTTCAGGTGTTTGGGATTTTTTTTTAATTAAAAGTATTTGATTGCTTTTGTAACAGTTGTTCTCCTAGTAGGCAGTTGTTTCTAAGAGGGCATCTTACTAGAATGATGGTTTTGTAAAGCGTTGCTCTGAGGAATAATGGCAGCTGTGTGCAGAACAGAGATAGCCCTTATAGTCCAAATAGTCCTTATAGTATTATTATTACTATTATTATTATTATTGTTAAAGAGAAGGTGGCAGGCAAAGAAGGGTCAAAAGTAGGATTTCCAAATAAAAGCTCTCTCAGTATCAAGTCTTTTTGTTTATAGAGAAAATATTTAAACACAATGTGATTCTCACAAATTGAGAGGTATGAATAGGCAGTGACCACAGGAGATTGGTGGCCTGTTCCTAACTTTCAAGATGAGTGTCATAAGTTTAAGTAGCTTAACACAGAGTCATGGACAACTGAGCTAAATGAGAAGGAAAAGTAATGTATTGGAGAGGGCCAATCAGTTAACTATTAAGCCTGACATTCAGCGTAGACATAGGTGGCGTGTTCCCTTCAGGAGGCGTAACTCATCTTGGTGCTGCATACTGATGTCTTTCAGTTACATATCTGAATTGATATTTAATTACAGACCTCTGTGTGTATGTATTTATATTTTTTTTTCTATTTAATAATTCGGTTTCAAAGATGGGTTTTTATGACTTCCACCATATGATAACTTCACTGTTTTTACTCACTGAAAGGGAAACATTTTATTTTATTCATATATTTATATGCACTTAAATAATTGATTACTTTTGTTCAATATCCCTAAAGTGGACTTACAATGCTAATTACATTTTAAAACATATACTTTTTCTTTTTCTAAAAAATGAGATATTTTTATTCATTAATAAGTTTACTATAGAAACAAAATTAATAACTAAAATTATAGATTCCTCTTTAGGCCTTTTTGAGAATGTTACATTTATAATTATAAAAATGAAATAATCACCATGAATATTTTTCTAATCAGATACAAAGCCAAATAATATGTATTTCAGATAGCTAATTTTGAAATGAAAGGAAAATCAATTACTTGTTTCTTGGTTAATTTTCTGATAAAAACCATTCTCATATGTCAGTGATATCTCAGACTTTTTCCCAGTTACGTAACCATGAGTCAAAAATGCAATACCATAAGATCTTAGTTATATAATCTAGGACTAATTTAAAAAACCCACTGAATCTCTTTAATTCAAAACTCAAAAAGAAAATGTGCCAATATTTTTCTTTAGGAAAATTTCCAAAATATGGGCACAAAATCAATTTCTCCTAAAACATGAATAAAGGATCTGACTCTAGTAGCAAGACCCTACCATAGCTTTTCTTTTGTCTCCCTGAAAAAACTTCCACTTGTTCATTATTTGCTGTTTTATTTATAATATATACTTATTGCTGCTTGAAAAATGAAAGTCATTTAAAATAAAAGACAAAGATGATACAACGTCATTGATGTTAAAATATTAAGATGTCATATAAAAAGAAAAAGAAACCAATTAAATAAACCAATCTTTTTGATATAGTTATTATGCTTGGATGCTAAGCTCATCTAACAAATTTGTAGAAACCAATAAAAACTAAACTTGATGGGTAATTGAGTACCTCAGTGAAGGAAAGCAATTGAATCTCCCTTTATAGGATTTCATTTGTCAGTCTCAGGTTTGTTACATAGGCTGTCCAACTAGTATGTGGCCTCTGCCTGATCTATGAACTGGAGGTAAGAACAGTACCAATGAGAAGGCTGTTGTGGTGTTGTTGCTATTGATAGGTACCAACATGTAAACCATAATTAATAGTGACACTATGAAAAAAAAGATTGAAATGTAGCCCTATCCTGCACCATCGTCAAGATCTCCACTACGCAAAAGCCCACTGTTGCCTTCATTGTGTCATCTTAGTGTTGTCTTCCATTCTTTTAATCTGGTGATTTACTGGTAAGGAGTTGTGCTGCCAACCCAAATGAATAAAGTTCAAATCCACCAGCCGTTCCACCGGAGAAAAAAGGGGGCTTTTGTGCCATTTACTGTCTCTCAGGAGAGTCAGCTGTGAGTCTGTTCTGACTCAATGGTACCCAACAACAACTATCTTTCCTACCATGGTGTCTTTTTCCAAGGACTGGTTCCTCTGGACAACATGTCCATAGTATGTGAAACCAAGTTTTTCTATCCTTGACTTCAAGGAGTACCTTGATTTCACTTTCTCCATGATGGATCTGTTTGTTCTTTTTGCAGTGCATTCAATAGTTTGCTCAAATTCAGTCCAATTCAAAGAGTTTGTCAACACCACACTACAAAGGTATTGGTTCTTCTTTAGTCTTCTTATTCATTGTTCAACTTTCAGATGTATATGAAGCACTTTAAAATACCATGGCTTGAATTGAGCAAACTTTGGTCTTTAAAGCCACATGCTTGGTCATTAGCACTTTAAAGAGGTCATTGAGAGTACAGTTTTCCATTGTAACAAGTCTTTAGATTTCTTGACTACTGCTACCATTGGTGTTGCTTATGGATCCAAGTAAAGCAAAATTGTTGACAACACCCATCTTCTCTTGATGTTGAGACACAACCCATATTGAAGACTTTATTATTTGATTTTCCACAGTTAATGTTTCAAGTCTTAAGTTTCTGCAAGCAAGATTGTATCATCTGAACAATACAGATGTTGAAATGGCAGCCAAGAATCCGGATACTTCTACCAGCTAATCATCTATTCCTTCAACTAGAATGGATAAATGCATTTTACATGGTGAGTTCTGTGCTAGAGTGTGCCATGTTTGGACACACTAATTTTTATTTACTCCTGAAAGGCTCTGTTTAGAATTTACCTTTATTAACTCAGCTACTTGTCATGTAGCGTGTTCAAAGGTAATTCACAGAATTGACGCCTTTGAGCTGTGGTGCTGGAGAAGAGTGTTGAATGTACCATGGACTGCCAAGAAAACAAACAGATTCACCGTAGAGAGGATTAAACCAGGCTGCTCCTTGGAGGCAAGGATTCTGGGGCTTCGTCTGACATACTTTGGACATGTTGTAAGGAGAGACAGGTCTTTAGAGAGGGACATCATGCTGGGTAGAGTGGAGGGACAGCGCAGGAGGGGAAGACCCTCTATGAGGTGGATTGATTCAGTGACTGGGGTAATCGGGATGGGTGTGTCAGAGGCAATGAGATTGGCACAGGACAGAGCAGGGTTTAGGGCTGTTGTACATAGGGTCACTATGAGTCGAAAACGACTCGACGGCACATAACAACAACAACAACAGGTTATTTTAATGCCAATTTGCAAAAAGGAATGTGTAACAAAATGTATGTTACCTACACAGGCACAAATAAGTACTCACTTGCTGGCAAGTTATTGCAATCTAATTGAAATAAAATGAAAAAAATTGTATGACTATTCTTAGAAAGACTAATGTTAATGATGGCAATCTATATGTTTCACATGTAAGATATTAATGGAAACTAAGTAAATCTTGGTTTGTTTAAGGGAATGACAACTTCTATGACATGGAAAGCTTTCATTTTCTCTGGTGGTGGGAGTCAGTGTTATCTGCTATGCTTCATTCCTATCTGGGCTTTATTGGAAAGGCACTGAAAAATTTGACACAGGTCAAATGAAAAGTGAACAGAACTGGAAGGGAGTATTACAAATATCAAGGCAGGATCATTTCCAAATGTTTGCTACAGGAAGTTATTTCCTTAGACTATCAGAAAGAAAAAAAGTAAGCTTGGAATATTTCAGTGAAGCTTAATCGAGTTGTTTTTTTTTTTTTAATTGCAAAATGTCTTAGAGTTTGTCTAAGAGATAAAGTGTCTTGAGAAGAGCTTTCAGTGAGGACTCATTTTTTTTCCTCTCTTCATCCTTTCAAACTGCTTTTCTTCCATGAGGTATTTTACGTAACCAATGTTTCTGAATCATACCCAGTTGATTTTATCCATATCCCTTTTATAAAAGAGTGAAACTGAGTCCTCAACTTGCCAAGGATGAATTAATGAGATGATAGAAAGAACTAGAAAGTAAGGAAAGAACTAGAAGACAAACTTCTGCCATTTCACATATAAACTTAAGAATGGAGATGTTACAAATGTAAACCTTGAGGAGGGACTGCAGTTGGAAACATATCCTGTTGATATGTAGAATTAATGCTAAGCTCAGGGGAAGGGGGAAGGAGAAAGGAGAAAGAAGGAAGACGTAAGGGGACAAGGACAAGGGGAAGGGAAGAGAAAGGAAAGGAAGAGAGAGGTAGTGAAAGAAAAATATTCAAGATATATTTATTTAACTCTGGAAAAGATATCAAATAGTTGTACAAGAAGTCAAGTATCAAGACAGAGGCTTCTACTGTTGTAGAATGGGACTGTCCTTGGGGTTGGGGAGAGACTGAGTAAGATGGGTTCAATAATGTATACTGCACTGAAACAGAGGAGGGAGAAAACTGTTTAAAAAAGATATATAACTAGGTATTTCTGTCATCACAGGAGTCTAGAGCGAGGGCTACACGGTGGAGGGGACCTGGGGGAGGGTTTGTAAAACAATGAAAGAATCTTTTCTTTTACCTTTCCATAATTTTTGACTCATGTACTTATAACTTGCTATTCAAATTTGTGTCTTCTAGGTTGCAACACCCCCATGATACATCTTCAAGGATATGAACATGTACGGCCAAGCACAATCAATAAGAGTGCATCTAAATTCCAAAATCAATCTCCATAATAGTCTATGTGTTTCCTACTGCCAAAGGGGCCCTTTAGAGTAGTGAGAGAAGACCTTCACCCTGAAACCCACAGCGTCCCTTTTCAGCAGGAAGTAGCTAAGAGAATACGCCATCCCCTTTTCCTTATGACTCAGGATGAAGTCTCTCTCAGGGAGGAGTGATAGGGAATGGCAAAGGACACACTGACAAAGAAGATTAATCAGAACTGGCTTTGACAAGCCCTGTGGCATTTGGACAAGAACAAACTGGGAGGAGGGTAGAGAGAATAGTGCAACAATGAATGAATGGAAACCCAAAATCTCTGTAAATGTTTATGAAAATTAATAAAATATAATTATAGAAAAAAAAAGACAGAGGCTTCTACTGACTCATAATTGCAGGGGTCAATGTACTCTAGATTGACAGGCCAGACAACAGGGTGCTGACTCACAGATAATACAGAACAATGATTCCCAAGATTGTCAGATAATACCACAGACCCCAAAAAGCATGTCTGATTTCTAAAAGATGTAGGCTCTAGAGGTAGATTTGCAAAATGCCTGTACATACTTCATGCATGTCATACTACTGATGAGTCTCTCTTTTACATGACTGACTGTGTAGAGCAGATCTAATCATGGAGATGATGACATCATTATATAACTGCCAAACTACATGATAAAAGCCAAGGCTGAGAATTATGGCTCAGCTAAGGTGACGTATAATCTTCACATCACATCTACTTATACGACAGAGTAGTAGTAGTTTTTGTTGTTAAGTGCAGTGGAGTCATAGATGATTCATAGTGACCCTATGAACAAAAGACCTGAACACTTGTATAAGTTTTGTCGTTTCTCCACATTCATAGGGTTTCCGGAGGCAAGCCGCTTAGGAAGTGGATGCCACTCCTGTTTCCAAGCTTGTTTTAATTGAGGAGCCTCCACCAAGCACTGTCCATCATCATTAACCATTATCACATTTGACACATCAGTGTCACAGTGTTCAGAATCACAGCAACTGCAAGTTACCTCTGTACAGCAGATAGACAGATCAATGCTGCAACACTTAGAAGATTCCAACCCCATACTGCTGACCAAATGGATTTTTAAAAAGGAGGCTGAATCACATCATCACACACCCATTAGCTAGTCAACATTCCACCCTAACCCTCAACAGGACTGCAAACCAAGCTTCTATAGAATCCAGTTGCTGCAGACAACTTCCAAGCTGGATTCTAGCCCCAGGACAGAGCAGAGATGCCATAAATTTGTATAGACGTTCACAGCCATGTCTCTCTCCAGTGGAGTGATTGGTAGCTTCAAACTACTGAGGTTAACAGCCAAGTGCTTCTTCTTCTGTGCTACTAGGACTGTTGTCATATGTATAATAAGCCTTTTTAAATTGTTCTTACAGTTGCCTGAGAGTATGCAATATCCACTTAAAACTTATTTAAGTTTACTTTCATGTAACACAGGCATGTAACTCCATGGACAATGCCAATACCTGTATGCCTGTTCTGCTTCTTTCTTCTTCCTCTTGTTATATTACTAACTTGAGTCTCACATATCTATATCTTCCCAAATGGTGTTGCTGTTATTATTTTGAACAAATAAGAAATATAAATTTAGAATAAGAAAAAAATAAAAGGCTTTAACCTTATTTATCCTCTCCCTAATAGCCTAGCTTTATTTATATAGATTCAAGTTTTGATTTGGCTGTTTGAATTAAGTTTGTTTGTTTGTTCTAATGTTTATCAGCATAGAAATGACTTCTTGAGGAGTAAGTAGTTCTACCCTCACATGAAAATGTTTCCAAATTTTATAGTAAATTTGGAATGCTTCCTACATTTCTTGCTGAAAAGTTTGGAACGCGGTATACTTTCCAGATGTAAGTGAAATTATCACATTCTCACAGCCAAGCACCCTTATGATGTGTGTTGTCGCCTATCTTGTTTTCTGGCCAAATACAACAGTAAAACAATGCAAATAAAATAAATAACATTAAAAGACTTTTCAGGGCCTTTCTTTCATCATCTAAGGAAATTGGAAACAATACTGTAACTTCTTTTCAGCCATTGTTTAAAATTCCAGGCTTTCTAAATTCTGATCTTATTTTTAATGTCAATGGGCACAGTATAAAGTTTTGTACAGTCAGGATAATAAGTCTGATTAAGTCATCACTCTGAAACGATGTGTTCTTAACAACTTTTATCATTCTGGACATCAGTATGTTTATCAGCATATCATTGACATGCATTAAAAACAAAACAAACAAAAAAACCCCACAAAAAAAAACCAAAAACCAAACAACCAAACCAATAACAAGTGGCTAATTAGATCGTAAAGTTGGCACAAGATAGAGCAGTTTTCATGGCTGTTGTACTGTAGGGTCACTATGAGCCACAAGTGACTCAAAGGCACATAACAACAACAACAACAACGTTATTAAGCATCAGTGAGGCCTAGTGGTAGAGAGGTTAAGTTAACAAGAGGTTGACTTAACAAAACAAAGAAACAAATCTACATTTTAAACTCATCAACAATTTTCACTGGCTAACAATGAGGTCGCTGGCTTTCACATACATTTGTAGCCTATGAAAACCTATGGAGTAATTCTGCTTGGTCCTATAGAGTCACTGTGAATCAAAAGACTCAAAAGCCACCACTTATGTTGTTGTTTGTTTACGTTTGTTTGAGTGGAACATTTGTACCAGCTAAAATTGGTGTCTCTCCTACCGATGGAGGGAGCTCTGGTGGCCTAGTCTGTAGGTAATTGTGCTGCCTTCCTACAGGTGGTGGGCTGAGTCCACCAGCAATTCTGGGGGAGGAAGCTGGTAAATCTCCTTTTGTGCTATGTGTTGCCTCTGAAAACTTGCTGAGAGTCAGCTATTGGTCAATTCTAACTAGACAGAAATGACACCGCATGGATGACCTACGTGTGAAGATTATAGTCTATACTGCAACGTTAGCAGATGGCAAGAGAACATAGTAAGATCGTTTCATATGATTACAAGCTCTGTGAGGAGCTCTGGTAGCACAATGGTTAAACACTGGATTACTAATATAAAGCCTGACGTTCGAACCCATCAGCAGCTCCATAAGAGAAAGTCCCGGCAATCTGCTCACAAGAAAACCCCCACAGGGAAGCTTGACTTCGTCATATGGAGTTGCTATGAGCTGGAATTGAGCTTATGACATTCAACAATAACAGCATGGTTGTGGTAGGTCTCTACGTGGTCTCAACAATTTGTACGCTACTAATAGTGTAAGGTTGGTGGTTCAAATTCTGCCATACTTTAAAAAAAAAAAAAGTTTATCAATGTGCTTCCGTTAAGACTTCAGCCAAGAAAATACAGTTGGAACAGTGATATTGGGTAACACACGAGGTGGTGGTGAGTCAGAATTGAGGCAGTGATGATTAACAACAATAATTACTTTTGTGTGGATATTAGCACTGAGAGAAATGGCAGAGAAAGATAAGAAGTGTCTTATAAGAGAATAGTTGTCATCTAAAAGACAGATGCAATTACAGCACCAAAGAGCAGAGGGAGCACAACTACTGAGACCTTAAGAAAGGTCTCCTATTGGAGAGGTGCAGAGTGGAAGGCAAAATGCCTGAACAAATTCACACAAACTGTGCTTAGTTATCTTACGGCATTTTAATGTCATTCCATGTTCAATGTAACTCCTAAAGTAAGAAGGTCAAATAACTGAGTGATGAGATATTATTTGGATTTTTTTACCGCTCTCATACAATATCAGATATATCTTCGAAAAAGTGATAATTTGAGAATGAAAACGTCAATTGTACAGAGATAGAACTTGAGATGATAGTCCTTTGTAGTTACTGTTGTTAAGGGCCATTGTGACCCATGGTGACTCTGAACAACAGATCTGAACCCTGTCTTATCTTGCCCCATCTTCACACCTCCTGACACACTAGAGCCCAATGCAGCCATCACTGTGTCAATCTACCTGGTTGAGGGTCTTCTTCTTTGTAATAAGACATATGTAATCAGACAAGTTCATCACTTGCATCAAATCTAATATAGTGTTTTAGTATCTCTGAAATGATAATGTATTAAAATTGATGGTTTTTCAAACTTAAATGGGAACTTTAGAATATGACAGAATGATCTTTTCTCCTTAAAGGTAAATAAATAGAAATTATTGTATAATATGTACATTATGTTTGATAGATTTTTGTGCCTTTAAGGAAGATAATAACCTCATGGCCATTGATTTTGAACCAGCTCTTAGCTAACCCTCCCTTGAATTATCAAGGCTGTGGATTACATGGGAGGTGATTATCCATCCTTCTGAGGAGCCCCTAGAAGATTTGAACTGCAAAATAGGTATGACCTTTCAATTAGAAAGTCCATTTTTTTTTAGAAAGTCCATATTTTACTATGCACTGGGTCACCAGAAAAATTATGCGAGAGTATATACTACATTTGGAAAGTAAGAATAGACTATATTTATGGAGTTCTGGTGGTCCAATGGTAAGAAGCTCTGCTGCCAACAGAAAGGTGTTTGAATCCACAAACTGTTCCAAGGGAGAAAGATGGACAATCTGCACCCTTGTGATTTTCAACCTCTGAAAACCTTCTGGAGGGCCAGCGGAGTCTGTTCTGACTCCATGGCATGTAACAACAGCATGCCTATATTAATTGAGAATTTGCTCTTCTAAATAACTTATTCACTTCATATACATTCTAATGAATTTCTGTGGCAGGGAACTCCTCTCCACATGTTTCAGTTGATGCTATTATTCTATTACCTACTATCAATTTTAGTGGAGATTACGTGACCATGGACCAGGTGTGAACTTTTAGTCCTATAAATGAGCAAATCATGAGAAAATCAGCTATCTGGTTATATCTAGTAGTCAATCCTCTATCAAGTGATTCAAGTAGAAGTGGGTAAATAATTCAGACTGCCTCATCGGAAAGGAGATATGATGGGTGGCATTTGGCTTATAACCAAAGATTGTTGATTTTGAGCTCACTGTAGCTACAAAGGAGGGGGGGAAAGAGACAAACTGTTTCTATAAAGATTACTGCTTTGAAAATACCTGTGGTTCAGTTCTGCTCTGTCCTATAGGGTCACTATATTATAGAATTTAGATGGCAGTGAGTTGGGTTTGGATTGAACTGTCAGAGGCCTTGCTGAGACGTTTTATTAGTTTCATCAAGCAATATATGCTTTCTCTTTTAACAGACAGATAAGAGTAAGGTTCGAAATGTGACTCACCATCACTGCAGTCATAAAGTAAGACCATATTTAGAACAAAAATCTGCGATCTATGGTGGCATAGCGCATTAGCAAATTGTTCTATTAACCCAAAGACCCCATGACTCTAGTGGTTTGAGTCCACCAGTGACTCTGTTGAAGTAAGCTGGGTAGCCTCCTCCCATTACAATTTATAGGCTTAGAAACCTGATGAAGGGTCGCCCTGGGTCAGGATCAACTTGATGCCAGTGAGGACATTAAAGCAGAAACCAATAGAATAAAAAAAGAAATTGCTATTATCATCAATTTACCCTGGCTAATCAAAATTTACTCTTTCATCCATTCAATAATATACAATCCAGTACAATTAAACACCTGAATAACTAGACATATGGGTCAAGCTCTTTGTAATTATTTATGAAATAGCAAATGAAGTCACACTCTGTGCTAATGCTCAGTTAAAAGTGGAGACTTAGCAATAACAGCAGATGAGCAAGCTGGCAGGGTTTGGCATGGTTGCAAAACATGAGAATGGCTATACAGGATGCCTAACCCATTCTAAGGACATGAACTTGGAGTTCTTTCTATCTGAAAAGAGCTCTAATATTCTTATATGTAAGCATGCTTTCTAGCTTTAAATTTATCCTTCAAATTTCAAGTCATTCTTTATTGGTATTTGTCTTAATTCCACATGCTAAAAGATTTCCATCTTTTTTTACATCACTTCATTCCTCTTTTCTAAAATGATGTGACTTTTGCCATTATCTATTTTTTTTACTGTCTTTTCTTCCTCTGTGTGGGAAATAAGTCTTTATAATTTATACTTACCCAACCTGCCTAAAATAGTGAAATTAAAAAAAAAAACCCAGGTTTTAAAAAATTGCTGTAATCAAGTATATAAGATATCCAATGCTATTTGAAAACTACTTCATGTTGAAAGGTCACCTGGAAGCTGGGCAACATTCCACACTAACTCTACCTTCTGGGAGATATTCCAGTCAGCCTGGTGTAAGAGGGCTACAGCCAATCAGAAGAGAGCGTGACCACCAGCCACATCCTACCTAATGTCAGCTCTGACACAACCCACCTAAGAGTCCTGAGTAGCTCCATACATGGGTACAGGCAGAAGGCATCCAATCAGTGTTCTCTACAGAGAGCTGACCCCCAAATAAACCAGCCTACCTTCAACCTCTTCATACAAAACCTTTGTTGTAGCTTCCCCACATGTGCCTTCCCATCTCCAATGCCTTCCTTCAGCCTGAGGCTGCGGAACTTTGCCAAGAGTTGATAACCAACATCTTTGTTTCACTTCTTCTGGTTCTCTGTAGCCTCTTTTACCTTACCCATGTGCTCTGAGGATCATAGAATTTGTTCTAGCTGGAGGTATGTATTACTATATTTTTAATTAAGTAATTTGCAATTGACAAGTAAGTCTTGAAAAGAATAATTGGCTTTCCCAAGGTCAAAGAATGAATATTTGTGGAACAGGTAGCAAAGTACTGTTCTTGTCTCCATGTTTGAATGGCTTATCATACCCTTGTGCACTGACAAGGTGACACGGACCTTACAGGACACAGTAGGATGGCCCCATAAGGTTTTCTACACAATAAATCTCTATGAGAGTAGATCACTAAGACTTTTCTCTCCAGGACCTGGTCTAAACCTGTGGGTTTAGATCACAGCCTTTTTGTTCAGGCACCAAGCTCTTAGCCATATTACAGAGTAGCTATACACCCTTTTCTGATCCAATATTACCAGCAGTTTCAGCATAATAAGGGTTATTTTCAAAATCATTTCCAGGAGTTTGTAAAGGTATGTAAGGCAATAATCAAGACAAGGAATGAACTCTCTGATTGATGTTTCTGAAAGAAATTTGTCATGGTTTTTTCCACCTGGAGACCCAGCGTGCTGTGCTGTTACTGTCTATGATCTCGCCCATTTCTAAGGTTGCTCATGGTGTTAAGTAGCAAATATATGGGAGCTTAGAAGCCTTGTCACAATTATAATGTTTACAGCAAGTCTCTGCGGATTTCCTAAACACAGGCTGTCAAGCAGCCTAGCGCAATTTTCAGTATTGCATTACATTCACAGATGCAGGAAGCCCTCAATCATTGTGGGAAGGATCAGTCAATTATAATACTTTTTAGTTCTTCGTATGGTATACAGGATGGTGAATTGGTTGTGGAATCAAAGAGAACTAAGTTGGAAAGTTTCTGCCATTTACTAACTAGCGGTGTAAACTTGGAAATGTTAACGTCTTAAACCTTTCCAGAGGAACTCTGGTCATGTAGGGTAGGTCTGCTAACCTGAAGGTCAGGGGATCAAAACCACCAGCTGCTAAGCAGGAGAAAGATGGAATATCTCCTCTTATAAAGATTTGTAACCTTGGAAGCCCAATGGATGGTCACTATGAGTTAGAATCAATTCAAACAATGACAGTAGGATTTTGGTGTGAAACCTTTAGTATTACGAATAAGGAGCCTGGATGGTTTAGTGCATAATATAATGTTACTGAACTGTAAGATCTGCAGTTCAAATTCACAAGGAGTTCTAAGAGAGACAGTTGGACAGTCTCCTCCCTTGAAGACTTAAGTCTCAGAAAGTCAATGGAGAGCCTCTGTGGGCTGGAACCAACTTAATATTGTTTAATCAAGGATAACAAATCTATACCACTGAGTTCTTACACACATAGAGCCGAATTTTTCTTTTTCCACCATTATTATTATTATTATTATTATTAATTTAGTATCCTTGATCTCCTGGAGTGTTTCATTCTCCAGATGTATTTTGTGCTTATTTTTAATTTTTTGTCCTGAATCTCCTCTCTTGAATTATAGTTTCTTATCTATACGTAGCTCAGTTTATCTTCTAGCTGCATCATCTAATGCAGAATTTCTCAACCTTGATATTTTAGACTTGGTGATTCTTTGTTAAAGAATGCTGGTGGTATAACGATCAGATATACAGCTCCCAATGGAAATGTTGGTTGACAGCTGAAACCCAGCAGCCAGTCTATGGGAGAAAAGACTGTTTTCACACAAATTATATCCAAAGAAACCAAATAAACAGTTGCATCTTGTCATATAGAGTCCCTGATGACCCAGTGGCAAAAAGCTGCACTGCAAGCATGAAGGCCCATGTTCAAACCCACCAGTTGCTTCACAGCAATTTCTTGCCTCTGATATCCCACTGGAGGGTCAGCTGTGGCTTGGTTCTGACTCAACAGTACACAACAACATAAGGAAAAATGGGTTTAAGCATAAGAAAGATGGTGATGTTTGTGCAGGATGGGGCAGGATTAGTTCTGTTATACATAGGGTTGTTATGAGTCAAAGACAACTCACCAAGACCTAACAAGAACAAAAATGTGGAAACTCCAACATCTCAAAAAGAAGACAAATAGCCAAATTACAAAATGAGCAGAAGATATAAAAAGACTCTTCACCAAAGAAGAAATTCAGATAGCTAAACAACACATGAAGAGATGCTCACCGTCATTAGCTATGAGAGAAATACAAATCAGAATGAGAATTTCATCTCTCCCTAATAACAACAGGAAAGTTCAACAGGACGGTAAACAGTAAATGCTGGCGAGGGTGAGGTGAGCTTGGAATTGGCATGTACTGCTGGTGGAAATGTGAAATGGTACAACCACTATTTCTTTAAAGGATTGAAAAAAGCAGTACTATTTGTTCCAGAATGGACGATCTCCTTCCATGCAATTAACTGCCTCTGAAAACCTGTTGGAGCGTCAGCTGTGGGTCAGATCTGACTCAAGAGTATTTAACAGCAGCAGCAGCATACTACTACCAGGAATATACCATAAAGAAATAAACTGGGACACAAACAGATACATGCACGTCAATGTCTGTGGTAGCCTTATTCCCAACAGCAAAGAGATGTAAATTAGATGTCTATTAACAAATGAATGAATAGAGAAACTGTGGTATATTCATACAATGGAGTACTATGTAGAATCGCAAAACAAGGAAGAATTTGTGGTACATTACAGAACATGAATGAGTCTAGAGGACATTACATTTAGTAAAATGTCAGGCATAACAAGACTCTAAATCCACTGCTATAAAAGCTACAGGAAACACAGAGACAATTAGTCTAATATGGTTGGGGGGGGGAGGGAAGAAGAAAATTAACAGATAGGCAGATAACACTTTATTGGAATAGGTAAAGGGATTTTATGAAACACTCCCAATGATAACACTCCCAATTTCCTTTACCTATCTGTCACAATTAATAGTCCCAAAGGTCGCCAGACATTGCCTCATGTTCCCAGAGGGGGTGTGTGGCAATCGTCTTGTGTTAGTACCACTGATTTAGTGTGATGACACTTCTAACATAAGTTACTCCAACTCCACTCTGAGCCGCTTCCTCTGTGTAGACGCGAACCTCAAATTACTGCAAATCAAGTTGAATTACTCTTTCCTTCTCCCTAAAACGGATCCCATCTCTTTGTATCTGAGTTCTATGGTAGCACCATTATCCACCTGTCATTCTAGAGAGACACTTGAGACTAATTCAAGACGACAGTATTTTTTCACTCTGTTTCTATATCCTAAAAAAGACCTTTCAAATTAGACTCCTTTCCTACTCTTTGCCTATTCTTTTATTGGTGAAATATTTTCAGAAAAATATAATACATACAATTACATTGTACTTGCTTTGTTCTTTGTATACTTACACATTGAGGAAATAAAACTCTGGTTCATTATGCATTTCTCTAAACCACATGTTGTTTGCTACTTCTAAATACTGGTTTGCACTAGTAAACTGCAGTTGAAAATTCATACCACGTGGGTTTTCTAATACTATGTATTGTTTCTTTCCTCTAAACACAATAATTTAGGAGACAACTGAAGTTCAAAACTCATGCAAACTGAGTTTTCACAAAGGATCCTTTCCTACTGAAAACCTGGAGTGCAAGTAGAAGCTGTCATTTACATTTCGTGCAACATGTGTTTCACTAAGCAATGTGTGGTTCATTACTTCTAAGTACTGGTGGGCTTGAATAAACTACAGTGGTAAATTCGTACCACAAAAACAAAACAGAAAAACCCAACAAACCACGGTTCACATCATAAGAGAAAATGAAAGGACTAGGGGACTCTGGGGACCTGCTGGTAAGAAGTTGTGTTGCCAATCCAAAGCCGAAGGGGTTGAATCCACCAGCTGCTCCCGGAGAGAAAGATAAACAATCTCCTTCTGTGCATTTTTCAGCCTCTGACAACCCACTGGAAGGTCATCTATGCCCTAGTTCTGACTAGGAGTGATAAGGAAGTGATATATACAAGTATTTCTAAGAGTTCAGATTTTCCTCTGACTGAGTTGTCTGTCATGAGAATTTAATACCAATCCTTTTCACATGAATGGATTTCACTAATATCACTCAAAGACAAGGTGGCAGTGGCTACCTGGTGAGGAACTGCACTGCTCACAGTCTGAATCCACCAGGAGTTCCTCAGGTAAAACATGGGCAATCTCCACCCATGTGATTCTGAGCCTTTGAAAACCTACTGGAGGGTTTTCACCTATGAGTTGGTTCCAACTTAGTATCACCTAACAGCAGCGGCAACTTGAACACACAAAACTAGGACTATTGACTACAAATACTACAAATGTGCGCTTTGGTGACTTTGACAAAGCTGATGGAAATTTCTTAGAAGGAAGTCAAGACCTTCATTTTTCTTGGTGAGATTTCACATCAACCTGCTTTCATATGCGTGCAATCACTGAACTTGATGAATCAACACAGGTGATTTCACAGACTTTTCTTTCTCTGTGTATGAAAGAGAATTAAATCAATAATAATTGAAGCAATATTGTTATAACTTCATCTTTTTCATAAATAAAAGTCTTCTGTTCCTTTTGAACTCAACTATTTTAATTTTTTTCCCCCTGAGTTGACCGAAAATGAAAATAACTGCCCTTTAGAAATCAGAAATTAAAGCTTCTCACAGATGGTGGCTGTCTCCACTTATCCAGTCTTCTGGATGATTTTAAACAAATCTCTATTTAATTCCTATCTTCTGGAAAATTTCTAATCAAACCTTGGAAAATTAAATCCCTCCCTCCAGCTTCCTCTCTCCAAGCATATCAGAAGTTGAGATAGAGGAATTCATGACCTTGAAATGTGAGTAAAACATCGTCCAATCACCATTGTAGGTCTGTGAACCTTTACTTTGTTGAACAGGTGGCAAAACAATTACAGATGTGCAGATGTTTGATGCCATCAATCCCCCATGGGAAAGCCGGAGGGGATTGTTATGTAAAAAATGTGTTTTATCTCCACAGAATACATTTCATAAAATGGTGAAGTATGTAAATTTTCCAGGAAGAGGTAGGAGCAGTTTGAAATTTGACTATAGTTTTGTTTATATTAAGAAATTACACTTATTAGTGTAAATCATCCAAATCATAAATTAGCATAATAGAAACATCTTTGTAATAAAAAGCTGCCATTCTATTACCACATAGCTTTATTTCTACAAGATTTTATTAGCAATGAATATCAAGCAGGCTAGAAGATGTAATATATTGCCTAATGTGGTATTGTGAAATGGAAAACATGCCGCATGAATATGCAAACTGTATTTCCATACATAAGAAATAGTTCTATAAATATATGTCCAGAAACACCAACACAGTGACGATGAGAACTATTTTTTAGTATACCTTATACTGGACGTACCTGCAAATTTAATATATTAAAAAAACATGTCTTTGCTCCTCAGAGGATGAACAGCAAATGGAGAAATGTACATTGGGTAACCACCCTGGCTTTCCTTTCTGGAAGTTTTGTCAGGGGAAGGGGTGAGAAGAAAGAGATGAAAAGGGGGTGGGTTAACAGGCTAGAAAAGAGAGACAAGAACCAATAAAAAGAGCGAAACCTGACAGATTGTTTTCTGGGTTTAGACACAACAGAATTGTCTCAAAAATTAATAATAGTTCTTTTATTTCTGTGAAAATATGCAGAAAAGCACAGGCATCCATTAAAAAAAATTCTCTGAACATACAATTCAGTGACAATAGTTAGATTCTCTACTTTTTTGTTACTATTCCCATTATTTCTACCTGTTTCATCTTTTCACTAGAATAACTGTTCCCTAGTTCCTTACCTACACTGTGGATATACTGTTGTCAATTTAGTCTCACATATATAATCATTAAGACCATGCAATAGTCAAGACATAAGTTCTTTACTAATTGAGCTCAGTGGTTATTTACACTAAAGATGACTTCAGTGGATAGCTTTGGATAAAAGACAAAGATTAACTCAAAGCAGTATTTCTTGACATTCTTCTAGTCTCTGTGGGTCCAACAAATACAGAATTTGTAAGAAGTTAAAGTTCAGTTCCACATCTTCTACTACAGGTTCTCAACACAACACTTCCAAGGTTAGTATATTATCTTCATTGCAGAGAAGAGGAATAGAGACCCCACTAAGTGAAAGTTCACTGCAGTCCCCTGGTGAACTCATCTTTGGCCCCAGCTCCCTTCCTATTTTGGAGAGTCTTGGAGAAGGTGTGAGAAAGTGCACGAAAGTTGTGTAAACAGAGATTTGCAGTCTGTACTCCAATCACCACCAAAACCTCTCAACGGTCATCAATTGTCTGTATTGGAATTTTGCTTACTTTGTATTTGAATGAAAGTTTGCAAACCACTGAATTAATATGTCCACACCTGTTCACTTGTGGTGATAGCAGTTAAGAAAACAAGGACATATTCTGCTGGGAAAATCTGGTGGAAGTGATCTCTCTTAAGTAATGAAGAGCAATGATGTCAGTTTAAGGAGTAAGGTGTTCCTGACCTAAGCTGTTGTATGCTGGAGAGTCATAACTGACTTATAGTTGACTTTCCAGTGGGTTTTCAAAGCAGTAAATTGCACAGGAAGAGACTGTCCATCCATCTGCTGTGGAGCAGCAGGTAGATTCAAACTGTGTGCTCTTGGGACTGTAGCTCAGACTCTTACCACTAGGCCCTCAGAGTTCCCTGATCCAAGCCATAGTCTTCTATCACTCCTTATGCATCTGAAAGTTAGAGAACGCAAACAAAGATAACAAAAGAATTGATGTGTTTGAGTTATGATGTTGGCAAGGAGTACTGAATATCTCATGGACTGCCGAAAGAATAAATGAATCTGTCTTAGAGGAAGTGTAACCAGGGTCCAGCATAGAGGCTAGGAGGGTAAAACTTCACGTTGTATACTTTGGGCATGTCAAGGAGGGGCCAGTCCTTGGAAAAGACATCAGCTGGACCGTGTCTGGGGATCTTGGCTTATTTACCTTTTAAAGAAACCTTTTCAAATGGTGCTCAGTCAATTGTATCAAAGCAATCCAAGTTAATAAGTACTGTGTAAGGAAAGATTGCTTATACAAAGCCACAAACAGCTGACTCTACATGGAATTACTTTGGACCAGTGGAAAAGAATCTCTCCCTCTCTTCCAGACTGATGGTGCCTCGGCTGCTTCCACGCCTAATCAGGAGGAGTTTCTCTGTGGGTGTAATAGAAGGATTATTAGCACAGACCCTGGGATTACATTTTCTGGGCACAAATCTAGTTTCACCACTAGTGGTGGCATCATTTTCTTAAGTGAAAAATAGTCCCAGACTTTCTCAGAGGGCTGTGATGAGGATTGAACCAGATGGTGGAGGTAAGAGTTTATCCTCAGCTTGTCTCAGCACAAACACGTGTTGAACGTTCATTGTCGTTTTGTTAAAACTGACACACAAAAGTGTCACATTATATAGAATTTAAACTTAGTTCTTGTATCATCTAATGTCATAGACGCCTTACAAACCTATCAAGAGGGTGCTTACTCCCCTCCTTACTGTTTTCTAAAGAGGAGAAGGGAGTTAGAAGGAGCTAATTTCTCTAGGAATAAAATCAAGCAGCTTTTCCTTCATTGAATAGTAAAGTGCCTTTCAGTCTAATCACTTTGTGCTGCTTAATGTAGGAAATTAGAGAGCTGATGAGATGCCACAAGCTTCCATCTTTCCTCCCATTGCACATAAAGCTGTGTCTGTACCATCAATCAGGTAATCTTAGGTTAGTTGCATTCAGATTTCAGTAAAATGTAACAGTGAAAAAAACCCTCTTACTCTGTATTACTTTTTGGCAGAATTACTCTGAAAGTTAGTAGAAACATATTGTATCACTTCTGCTTCCAACAGTCATACCTTGCCATTGTTTTTATTATGCCTCTTTGTAATTTGATGATGTTGTTGTTTTTAGGTGCTGTCAAGTTGCCACTGACTCACAGTGGCCCTATGTACAGCAGCAACTGTGAAGCCAGCCCTGTCCAGAGCCAGTCTCACTGATTCCGACACATCTACCCCCATTGCCCCAGTTACTGTATTAATCCGTCTCATCTGGGGTCTTCCTCTCCTGTGCTGTCCGTCCACCCTTCCAAGAATGACGGCCTTCTCCAAAGACTGGTCCTTCCTTGCAACATGCCCAAAGTATTTGAGACAAAGCTTCAAAATCTTAATCTCCAAGGAGCAACCTGGTGTCACCCTTTCCATAACGAACCTGTTTGTTCTTTAGAACGGTGGCATGTTCTACTGAATGTGATGTCGACCAAAGTGGATCAGAGCTGATAGACTTTTTAAAAAATCTTTGTCAATTATCCACTAAAAGAAGCCTTGATTAGGCTGGACTGTTAATCAAAAGGTCACCACTTTGAACCTATCAGCTGTCAGTGCCAGAGAAAGACGTGGCAGTCTACTTCTGAAAAGATAGCGGCCTTGGAGAGCCCATGGGACACTTGAACGCTTATCTACGGGCTCACTATGAGTCAGAATTAACTCAACGGCAAGTACTGTGATTGGTTGTTGTGTTGTTGGTTTTGGGTTTTGGTTATTTTTTTTTTTCTTTTTGGGGAGGAGTTATTGACTAGACGTAGAATAGTGCACTATGTGATAGGCTGCTATTTGAAAGGCTTAACTCTTGATCCATCAGTTGTTCTGCAGGAGAAAGATGAAACTATCTCCTTTTATAAAGAATTAAATCCTCAGAAACGTGAAGGAGGGACATCAAGAATCAGAACTGATCCAAAGGTGGTGACTATACTTATTTAACCTCTTCTGGCTTCTACACCTCCTTCTCCCCCACCCCACCCCCCTTAAATATAGTTTGAGATCTCAAGTATTTTTTATTTTCCTCCCTGTAGAACTTATTCTACCTGCTTTGTTCACTGGGACAATGCATGAGAGGAAAACATGGCTCCCTTACAGTGACGGAAGTGACCGTGAAATTAGTTTTGAGAGTGGGCTTTGGAAGTAATGGTGATGCTTAGAATTTTGAAAGGACAATAAAGGCATTGACCAGGAAAATAAACTGATGGTACTTTCCCCCCCTTCGTACGCTTGATTCAACAGTATATGTAAAATATCTACTTGGAATATGTTATGCTAGTAAATTTTTACACTGTAGAAAGACAAGACCGATGGGGCACGTGTGTTTGGGAGGAACATAACAGGGTGATGGAGGGTAGGGAAGGAGAGAGAGTGGAGGAGAGGCAGAGAGCCTGATGCTGAGCCCATAGCCTGTTCTCCCACGCATCGTGTACCTCCTTCTTAAACATCGCCTCTTCTCTTTCTAACTTATCTACAGCACGATTCCAATTAGGTTTTGTTCCGTTATCAGATCCATGATTCCAAAAGATGAATGTCGAGAGAAAGCAGTGTGAATATCCAAGGGACATGAAGGAGAGGAAATATGCAAAATAGCATATTCTAGCAAATACCAAGATTCAAGAGGTCAGAATCCTGGCATAAATCTTGTTGATATGTGAGAGTGGTGCAAAGGTGCGCTCCAAAATCTCATCTAGTGCAAGTAGGAATACGCCTGCATTTAAACACTCAACAGCTGCGGCATATGAACTTCTAATGAGGGTGACATTCTTCATTTCCCAGGGCAAGCGTTGATGTGCCCTGCGTCTCCCGGGATGGCAGTGTTCCTGACTCTGGGCAGATACATGAAAAGTCCGCCTCTCTACTAAGAGAAAATGCTTTCAGCTCCGTGGCCCTGGGGAGGAAGCTGTCCTACACAGAGTGGATGAGGACGTTGTGTATCAGATGGGATTATGACAAAAACAGCAATTTCATTCCTATTCGCTTACCTATTAGCTTCAATAACGATGGCACTGAATTTGCAGCATGACTGCCACTGACAATACTTGATATGGAGACTTGTAAACATTACTGCTGGGAGATTCTACAGCACGCTGCTGAGTCATACTGTAAATATCTATTTCCTCAAAGGAGGACTCCTTGTCTGACAGCTTTACAATGTCACCATGTACAGGGGCAGTGACTCGATTTCCTTGGAAAATTGTAATAGAAACAATTGTCGTTCTTTGACAGCAGTATAAAATGAATAACAGCTTATAATTTTCCATTCAGATTTGAAAGGGAAAGGTTCGCTCTCTCTTTAAAGTACATTCTTTCCAGTGGGAACTCTCCCAAGTAAATAGGAAATGTTCTAATTCTTTTTCTGTGAAGAGATAATATGCAAACCCATAGTGCAAATACCACGAGGCTCCAAGTTCTGTCCTTGGGGACAACCGAAGTCAGACTGTGCATCTTTTCTTTTTATGTAACATCTCTGAGATGATCTTTATTAATTTCTCTAGTCTATTGTTACTTTAGTAAACTCAATAGTAATCTTTCTCCAACATTGTTTAAATAAGCAGCACTATCGTGTTTCTGTAAACAAGCTCATTTCTTTTCTCAATGATCTACTCAGCTGACGTCTGCTCACGTCCCCAGTGTCTGACTGTGCAACCTAGAAGCATATATTTGTTAGGTTATTAATGTCATGGTGATTTAGACGAGATACTGCCTGAAAAAGCAAGCCAGAACATATGTTAGGCAAGACTATCATATGGGTTCTTCTCAGCAACAATGAGAAACAAAGATTATATACTAGAGAAGGAGAGTAGGGTAGAGCATAAAATAGAACATATTTCAAAAGACCATTCTCTCCGTTGCCCTTTTGTTTCTGTATATTTAAGCATACATGTGATGAGGGAGTTGGTGCCTGATCACTTGTAATTTGTAACGTAACAGATTATTAGCCAATAGGTTAGTTGTTCAAATCAACCAGCTGTTCTGCTTGTTGGTGGATACTGTCCTTCTGTAGAAGTATAGAGCCTCCAACTACCAGGAGGACTGAGAGTGGATTAGTACTAGGCTAGCTATTTGTTCGGCAGGGGATGGAGGGAGAACTGCTCACTTTGGTCTCTCCTTTAATACTGGATATCTGAAGAAGTGTTATGTTGGAGATCTCCAACCTTGTCCCTAGCTCTCTAGATACGTTGAACATGGCTATTATCTCTTGAAACTTAGAACATTATCTCTTCCTGTTTGGAACTAAGACATGGAGAGAGTTAAACTCATCCCTGTGTGACTATAATAAAAATTATTAGTTTAGAGTATGTTGTTGTTATGTGCCGTCGAGTCGCCTGCGACTCATAGCGACCCTAAGCTTCCTTAAAATCTCAGGTGCTGAGGTCTGTTTTTGTTTTCTTTTGTGTGTGATTTTTTTCAAATAGACTGGGGAGGGGGGAGGACCAAAACCCATGCCATGAAAAGGGTTAGAGTGTGTTTTCTAAAATATATTATGAGGCATAAACTTAGATTTCCTTGAAGTATGAATGACACAGCTTACACTTCCCATCCTGGCTTTAACTTTGGTCCCAAGACTTTCTTTACTTACATCAACTAACATCTCAAAAGACTGGTCTAGTCACTTCCTATTTCTTTCACATTGTGATGATAACCAAGAAGTTTGTCCATTAGTCCATCTCTGTTCTGCCTGGTTTTATTACAGTAAAAGCTAGATGACACCTTCAATGCTTCATCTGGAAATATCCCTCATCTCACCTTCAGGTTCATGATGTACACTTCCTCTTTTCCCCATTACTGCGGGTGACAATTTGACTTTTTTAAAAAATTTTATTAAGTTTCCCCCGTTCTACAAATATTTATTTTGTTTCACTTTTTAAATCTAAGATGTCACCAATTGAGATGCTTATAGTAGCACACAGGGAACAAATATGCCCACAACTAGACAAGCTATAAATGGAGAAATGACTGAGGCCGTCAAAGATTTCATTTTACTTGTACTCATGATCAATGTCAAAGAAAATCATCAAGAAATCACACAATATACTTTATTTTGGACATTCACTCCCTTATTACGATCATTTAAAATGGTAAAAACAAATATGTGATTTGACCATTAAGGTTAGCCTGACCTAAGCTGTAGCATTTTCAATCACTTTACATGTATGTAAAATCTTGACAATGAATAAAAAATATCAAATAAGAAGTGAATTGTTGGTTTGTTTGTTTGTTTTTTTTAATTATACTATTGACAAAGAACATTAACTACTCTATGAACTTCTGGAAGAACAAACAGACCTGTCTTGGAGAAAGTACAGCCAGAAGGCTTCTCAGAACGTTCAGTGGTAAGACTTGACCTTATGTACTTTATAAATGTTATCAGGAGAGATCTGTCTGTGTAGACGGACATTGTATTTAGTGAAAAAGTATCAGTGAAACAAAGGAAGGTCCTCAATGAGATGCTTTGAAATGACATTTGCAACAAGAGCCTAAAGTGAGTAGAGATTGTGAGAATGGTACAGGAAATGATAGTGCTTTAGTCTGATATATAGTATATTTCTTTGAGTTAGAATGAATCAATCTCAAGGCATTTAAGAACCACCTCTCATTTAAAGGTGTATTTTAAGCTTTTCCTTTCTCTGTCTGGTTCAAAAGCCCATACCACATGTTTTAGGTATATTACAATACTATTTTTTTCCCCAAATGCTGTTTTTTGCTTAGTAAAAATATCCCAGAACTAAGTCACATAAACAAACCACTTTCTGTGCTGGTTTGAAGGACTGTACAAGAATCAGATTGACGGTATCTGGAAAAAGTCAATGGAGAAGTTCAATATCAGCGCTCAAAACTAGATTGGGGACTGCCTGTGGAAAATGCTGTCAGTTACACATGTGCAAGTTCTAGCTGAATCTGAAGAAAAAGAAAACAAATCCAAGACAATAAAAATATGACCTTGAGTCTATCCTAGCTGAACTTCAAAACCATCTCAAGAATAAATTTGAGACATTGAATACTAATAACCAAAGACCAAATGAGCTGTGGGATGATATCAAGGATTGTAAATATCCCAGGAGCTATCAAAAGAGAAAACTTATATATCTTGGGGAAAAGTGAAGCCAGAGTAGTACTTCTTGGAGGCAAAGGCGGCTAGCTCTTTAATATTTTGGACATGTAGCTGGGCGAGGCTATTCCGTAGAAAGAAGTGTCATTCTTGGAAAGATTGCGGGTCAGAGAAGGAGAGGAAGACCCTCTCAATGAGATGGATTGACATGATGACTTCAGCAATGGGCTTTGGTATGTGAGAGATGATGAGGATGGTCCAGCATAAGTCCGGGTTCAGGTCGGCTGTTCATAGGGTCACTGTGAGTCATACTCAAATTGACAACATCTCACAACAATCGCAATAACTGATGGCTCACTGATAACTTTGAATCTACCAGTAGCTCTATGGGAAAAAAATTGAACAATCTCCTCACATGTCATTTACTACCTCTGAAAACACTACTGGAGGGTCACTCAGAAATGTGCACTAGAATGTGGAGAGGCCAAAACAAAGAGAAGAAATGGTAGACAAACAGAAGGTTTCAAAGGCTGTTTGAGAAGATAAAACAAGATAGTATAATGAAAGGTGGAAAGAGTTGGAGTTAAAAGAGCAAAGAGGAAGAAAACACTCAGCATTTCTCAAGACTGAAGACCTGAGGGACACATTCAAGCCTCAAATGTCAATACTGAATGATTCTGTGGACAAAATACTGGGTGACACAGGAAGCA
>NW_006399751.1:10544423-10552466 GCF_000299155.1 Elephantulus edwardii | reverse complement strand
TTCCACACTCAGTTGGGTCACCTTTCTTTGGAATGGGAACAAATATAGATCTCTTCCAGTCAGTTGGCCAAGTGGTTGTTCTCCAAATTTCTTGGCACAACTTGGTGAGCACATCCAGGGCAACATCTGTTCTCTGAAATACTTCAATTGGTATACCATCTATTCCTGGGGCTTTATTTGCATAGTCATTGTAAAAAACAACACCAAACAAACAAAAAACAACACAAAACAAAACCACCGCCACATAGTCATTGTACAAAAAAGAATTGGTCTACACTGAACATCTAAGGAAGCTTAGATGATCCAGAACAAGTGGTAATGAAGGAAGAATTGAAGCTGCATTAACAGAAAAATAAGACCATTGGAATACCAACTGACTTGTTTCAACCAGCAGATGTACCTCTTAATGTGCTCACCAGCCTATTCTAAGAATCTTAGAAGCCTGCTACATGGCCAGTGGACTGGAAGAGATCCATATGTGCTTCCAGTTAAAAAAAAAAAAGTGACCCAAAAGAATGTGGAAATTACTAACCAATAGCATTAATATCACATATAAGTAAAATCATACTGCAGATAATTTTAAAAAAATGACTAGAGTGGCAAATGACTCAACAATGCATAATAACAACAATAATAAACACATTTTTTCATTCACATTTGGAAAATACTGTTTTCATGTTTCCAACACTCTTATAGATCAGAAAAACTCCGATGCACAAGAGGTTAAGCACTGAGCTATTAACTAAAAGAACTAAAAGGTTGATTGTTGGAATTCTCCAGTCTCTATGGGAGAAAGACCTGACAGTATGCTTCTGTACTGATTTACAGTCTCCGAAATACTGAAAAGTTCTACTCTGTCTGATATGGTTACTGTAATTAAACTTTTTTAGGCAGTACCTTTCATGGTAAATTAACAATTCATGTTTACAAACACTAAGCAGGAGAGCAAAATGACTTTATGCTGGTCACATAGTACATCTTAGGCAGAGCTAAATTTAGAATCCATTTTTTAACTCTGGTCCTTCAATTAAGCTAAATAACTTCCCATCTAAGCTACTTATGGCAATTTATTCATGGTAAAAATATTTTTGCAATAGCTTGTAAATGACTCAATTTCAAAGTATTTTCATATGAATAATGAAAACAGAACTATAATAACTGAGAAAAAGAAAGAGCAACTTACTTGAAATGAACAAATTGTTCAGTACATCATTTGGTAAAAAGAAAAAAATACTATGGCTAAGTAATGACTCAGATAAATGTTAAGCTATTGAAAGGGCAGCAATGAATTAGAACTTCTCATTTTACAATGTTGAATTGGAGTTATAAAAGTAAATTGTCATAACATATACAGGAATC
The DNA here is from genome assembly GCF_000299155.1 of Elephantulus edwardii. Taxonomy (NCBI): domain Eukaryota; kingdom Metazoa; phylum Chordata; class Mammalia; order Macroscelidea; family Macroscelididae; genus Elephantulus; species Elephantulus edwardii. The sequence goes on along the minus strand of NW_006399751.1, from coordinate 10,551,107 downwards.
AAGAAAAAAAGTTTAACTAATGGTGACCCTCTTCTTAGGTATTTGTGAACGAAAAAAAGCATGTCAGGGTGTCATTTATTCTTTCTGAATCTTTTAAAATATTAATGCTGACCCATGACTACTAACTGTATATACAATTTTATGGACTTATTTTTCGTAGATTGTGTGGTGCAGGATTAAACATATGTCTGCTAACTCAAAGTCATAGGTTAGAAGTTAAACCTACTAGTCAAGGACCAGAGGTCAAACCTACAAGTCAAGGGAAAAAAATGTCACAATCTATTTATGTAAAAACTTACAGCTTTGTAGACCCTAGAGGGCAATTTGACTTCATCGTATAGGGTTGCTATGAGTTGGAATTGATTGGTGATTGAGTCAGTGACTGGGTAAGGAGGGTAGGTGTGTCAGAGACAGTAAAGTTAGCACAAGGTAGAGTAGGTTTCAAGACTTATTGTACATAGGATCGCTCAAGGGACTCAACAGCACATAACAACAACAATAAAACTACTCACACACAGAGAGAGAAAAGAACCCAAAATGGTGAACTATATTAAGAAGAATGAAATGTTAGGATTGGAAAAAGACTCATTCACTAGTTGCAACATGCTGATGATACAAGCTTGCTTATTGAAAATAAAAAGGATATTAAAAATTATTGATGATATTAAGTGATTTAGCACTGGTCTGTCCACTTGCTATATAGAGGTAACTTGTGGTTACTGTGATGCTAAACGCTGTGACACTGATATGTCAAATGCAATAATGGTTGTTCATGGTGGACAGTGTTTGGTGGAGCTCCCCTATTAAAACGAGCTCAGAAGCAGGAGTGACATCCACTTCCGAAATAGCTTGCCATTGAAATAGCTTGCCTTCGAAAACTTGGAGAAACAATGAAAGTTATACAATTGTTTAGGTCTTTCGTTCATAGGGTCGCTATGAGTAGTTTACAACTTGATGACACTTAACAACAACAACAATATTAAACAATGCTTTCCGTTGGTATGTATTCTTGTTCAACATAAATAAGGCAAAATCTTCACAAATGGACCAAAAATCAATATAATGATAAAGAGAAATTGGAGTTGTCAAGGATTACATTTTATTTTGCGCTACAATCAATGCCCATGCAAGCAACAAGTGATCAAATGATTAAAAAATGCATTGGGAATATCTGCTATAAATGACATTTGCAAAGTGTTAAAAAGCAAAGGTGTCACTTTGAAGCCAAAAGTGTTCTTGATCAAATTACATAGCTTTCTATCACCTCATATGCATGCTAAATGTGACCATTGGATAAGGAAGACCGAAGAAGAAATGACTCATTGCTATATGGTGTCATTGAGTAAGAATGAACAAATCTTTCTTGGAAGAAGTACAGCTTGAAAGTACCTTAGAAGTAAAGATGGGGCAAGTTTGTTTTGTGTTTATTGGACAAGCTATCATGAAGGACCAGTTCCTGGAAAAGAATATCAAACCTGATAAAGTGGAGTGTCAACACAAAAGAGTAAGGCCCTAACACAGACATGGTGAAGTAACGTAGTGTCTAAAGGAAAAGGTCTCAAACATACCAGTGATTATGAGAATGGCACTAGACTGGGAAGTGTTTTATTGTATTGAAGATAGGGTTTGGATGAGTTAACCATCAATGCCTTCGAGTTGTGGTCTTGGATAAGAGTACTGAATATCCCATGAGTGCCAAAAGAATAAATAAATATGTCTTAGAAAATGTGCAACTAGCATGCTGTTGAGAAGCAAGGAGAGTGAAATGTTGTCTTGCACACTTTGGGCATATTGTCGGAAGGAGTCCATACTTGGAAAAGGACATTATGCCTGGAAAGGTGGAGAGTCAATGAAAGAGAGGAAGACCTCAACAAGACGAGTTGACAGTGACTGTAACAAGAGGGTCTAGTACATCAGAGATGATGAGAATAACGCAAGTTAGGACAAAATTCAGATCCATTGCTCGTAGGATCACTATGAGCTGTAGTCAACAGGATGGCACCTTACAACAGCAGCAATGAGAGTTGGAATCCATATAATAATAACAAGTATTTTTGAGCATTAATCTATAGGTATTAAATTCATCAGTGTTTATTCCTGTAGTAATCCTCTCAGAGAATTTAATATAAAAGAATAATAGTCTAACAGAAAAATATAATAGTGACTATTCTTAAAATAGCTTTAAATATTTCATTTCTTTGGATGTAGGAGAGAAAACCTAGCAGAACATTAATGTACTAATTGTAATAAGATTTGAACTATAACCATAAAGTTTAAAAAGCTATTTTTACACACAGAACGAATCTGTATGACACTCTGAAAAACTAAAAATGTGTGAGCTGCGTATTGGGATTGCGGGTATTTTAGAATTCCATTTCTTCTTAGTAAAATTGCAATCTATTAAACTTAAAAATACTAAATCTTGAGGATTTTACTTGAGTCCTGTGGGAAATAATATTCTCTCCTTGAAAGGCCTACTAGAAGTCATCTCTCTCTCTCCCTAAACCAGGTCACATAAAATTTATGTCCAGATATGCAATATTTGCAGCTACTTGGCCATCATAAAAGACTGACACACACGATGTAGATGATATCAAGGAAGAATGAACATGCGTATGGAGAGAAACCAATTGTATTTTTATACAACTCTTATCAAACCAAGGATGAGGCTGAGCAAATATTTCTCTGCTGGACACTAAGGAGGGTTGTAGCTCATTTAGAAGAACCTATATTGACATTATCCTTCAATCCATGAAGATATGTAGATTCATATAATCAAAATAAAGCAAGTACTCTAACCTCAGTGCTCTTGCGTAGTCTCATAAACTCTTGATATTTTTATGACTATTGGAATTGTTTTACAAATGTGCAGATCAAACAACCAAACCTATAAGATCTCTCTGAAAGATGCCTGGTCTCTGGGGTCTTCTCATGCTCTGCTTTTTAAGTTTCTTGAGATACACATTTTCAAATATTCATCACATAATAAACACATTTTGAGTATGCCGATTGTTTTGTTTTACATACTTTGGGCATGTTAATTAGAAGAGGCCATGACACCAGGAATAAGATTGCTGTCAGATGGTTCTTGACTGAAAGCAGAAAATCCCAGAAGGATGCCTGTCTTTGCACTATTGACTGTGAAAAGGCATTGGACTGTGGAGATCATAACAAATTGTAGCTAACATTGAGAATAACGGGAATCCTAGAACACTTTATTGTGTTCCTGTGAGATCTAGACCTATACTAATGAGTTGTTCAAACACAGAAAAGGAATAGAGAAAGGTGTAAACTCAAGAAAAGTCTGTATGAGGGCTGCCTCCCTTTATATATATTCAATCTGTTGAGCAAACATTCTAGAAGCTGGACTTTCTGATGAAGGTGGCATCTGGATTGTAGGAAGACTCATCAACTATTTGTACTATGCAAATAATATAACTTTGCTTGTTGAAAGTGAGGAAGACTTAAAAAGTTTGCTACAGAAGAGCAAAGACTACAGTCTTCGGTGTTGAGTACATCCCAACATCAAAAGACAAGAACAATAGGCAACTTCATGATAGCTGGAGAAAACATGGAACCCATCACAGATTTTATCTCACTTGTACCTACAATCAAACACCCTTGGTGCCAGCATTCAAGAAATCAAAATGTGTATCACATTGGGAAAAATCTCTTGTCAAGGTCATCTCAAAGTGTTAAAGAACAATGATGCCAGTTGAAAGACTAAGGTGCATCTTATGCAAGCTATGGTCTTTTCTATTACTGACTGTGCAACTCAAAGTTGGATGATGAGTAAAGATGACTGAAGAAGCATTGATGTTTTTCAGTTGTGGTGTTGGAGAAGAGTACTGACTAGCCAATGGACTATAAAGAGAACAAACAAATGTGTCTTGAGAATGTCCAACCAAGGTGCTCCTGAAAGGAGCACACATACTTTTTCATATTGTTAGGAAAGGCCAGTCCTCGGGCGCCAGGGGAGGAATCATGCCTGAAAGGTGGATGGGTCAGTGAAAGAGAGGAAGATCCTCAATGAGTTGGATGACACAGTGACTGTAACAATCAGCACAAGCATATCAGAGATGATGTTGATGGCATAGTATCTGTGTGGATGATGAGAGTTCATATCCCTTGAGTAGAGTTCACATTACTATGAGTAGTAGCTGACTTAGAGGCGAAAAAACACCACCAGCTTTGCTTATGTGATCAGAGGTAGCAATTCCTAGGACATTTGGTAAAGAATAGAATCAGTGAAAAAGAAGAAAACCCTCAAAGAAATGTATCGACTGGCTACAGCAATAAACACAAGCATTGTACAATTGTGAGGATGGCTTAGGACCTTGCAATGGTTCATTTTCTTGTGTTCAAAAGACACACAGTCTTTGGGTGAGCAACACGTTGTGTTATGGACTATACAACACCAGCTCCCTTCATCGCCAGATACTTTCTCACAATCTCCAGATAAACCAGTAAGCATCAGTGTCCTTCATTAGGGTGACTTTTTAAAGTAGATTTTCCTACTTGTGTCTTTCCCAACGAACTGTAGAAAGTAGCATCTTTACTGTTAATGATGATCTAAAAAAAGTCACCATTTCTTATGTAGGTGACAGCAACTGAGGGTGACAAATCACTGTGTTGGTTTGAAGCTGTCTATGCCACAAAGAGGAAGTGTTTTCTCCTTGGGTTTTTGACAGTTGTGTTTGCTTTCAACACAGCCTGCGCAGAGCCAGAAGCTGCCTTCATCTGCTTGGCAGAGGGAAAGAGAGACTGTGGAAGGGCTGCCAAGTTTTCAACAGAGGGGCTTTCAGAAACAGAGCAGGGACCCTCAAGGACCACTGGGCCCAGTCTGCCAACTTTACGCCCAAGGACTTGGCAGGTACTGAGTTGATCTCATTAAAATCCAGTTGGATCATGGCACTTTTTCATTCTTCCCCAGCTAGTAGCCAAGGAAAAGTAGGGAATTAAGTGGACTGAATACACACCAGTGGGCTCACCCATGCATACAGGTATACACTGCCTCCCCCTCCCCCCCCAAAAAAATTAAACCGAAAGTAGAAAAATACTAAACTATTCTTTTTCATTTTAAAATTGATTTATACACAATAATTCATTTACATTGTGTTTTATGCAATCTTCTATTTACATTGTGAATTACACTTCTACAACCATACACATTGTAGTATATAATTAATTGCCATAGATTTATGCCTATTATTACCCCATTGTTTTGCATCCTATTCATTTTTAGCAGTTGTCAAAGGAATGCTGTACAGGTGGCCTCGAGTCTTCCTTTAATCGTATTCTGATTTTTCTTTTCTTTTTTTCCCATCCTGCTCCAATTGTTCTCCACTTTTAATTTCCCCCCACTGACTTTAATTCACTGTCTGTAGGTTCAGCTGCTTTTGCCATGCAAGTTCATGTTCAAAGCCCAACCTGATTTGTGCGTCCAGGCTGTCAAGGTTATCAGGGAAGTTAGTCAGAGCGCTGCTTCCTCAGGAGCTTTCCTCACTCCTATTCTGTGAGTCCCAATGATTCGTCAACATGAGCTCAGCCCCAAGGTGAGACTCTGTTTTCCGAGATTACAGTCTGATTCTTTGCACACATTTTCTCCCTTGGCACTTTCTCCTCTCATTCTCTCCCCCTAATTGAAACTTACTTTCATCACGTTTTGATTTCATAAAATCTATTTAATCTTCTATTTATGCTTTTGCAATCTTGCAGGAACTATCTGCTGTTTGAACTCTGGGATGCGGATTAAGCTGTTGAAGCCTTTGGGAACGTGGAAGTTGTTTTTATTATTGGCACGGCGCTATTTTTCCAACCTGTTTACTCTCATTATAATGACACAATCATAAAGCTATTGCTGAGGTCACCAGAGGTGTCCCATTATGAAAACTACATTTTTAAGTCTTTCATCAAGAGAAATTTTCTAAGGCTAAATTTTAATAGAAATTGCCTCGTGATGAGACTTTCTTTAAGAGAGCCGAGAAATACTGTCTAAAGGGAAAATGTTGACTGTCAAATGAGAATAAAAGGAGATATCTTCTCAGGCCTTTTGAAGGAAATATTCGTTTATTCACTCAAATTCAATTTGCTTATCAGTTCGGGGATAGACACCAAAGTGGACATTGAAATTATAGACTACGAAATTGTAGTTCCTTGCGATATGTTCACAGGAGTTGGGGAAGTAGACAGGGAAAGAGCATATAACAAGGTGGTGAGGTAGGCATTAATAGAGAATTATGGCCCAGTAGTATAAAGAGATGCCTGCCAACCCAAAAGCATGCAGTTAGAAGTCACCAGTTACTCTGCGGGAGATAGATGAGCAATATCTTCTCATGGAATTCACTGCCCCTGAAAACCTGCTACAGGGTCATCCATAGGTCAGATCTGACTCGATGGTGCATAACCACAACAGATAATAAAACTAGAGTGTATGTAGACAAGGAAGAACAACAACAGATCAATAGAATTTGGTAGAAATCCGCAAAACAAAACAAAAACATTGACAAGAAGCATTAAGTAAGTCCCATTGTTGAGTAGATTCCAACACACTACAACCCTGTATTTATTTATAAAGTAGAACTGTGTTCCAAAGGATTTTCAATAGTGTGGTTTTTTATAAGAAATTGATAATGAACTGTTAGAACCTCTACTTGGAATACTATTGCTTTTAATTTTTGACTC
>NW_006399751.1:10458989-10543352 GCF_000299155.1 Elephantulus edwardii | reverse complement strand
GTCCAACTCTCTGATGCATAACAAGTGATTGCAAAGACCATGGCCTGTATCAGGCGTACCTTAGTCTCCAGAGAGACACTGTTGCTCTTGAGTACTTTAGAGAGGTCCCTAACAGCAGACTTTCCCATTGCAATATGTTTTTTTATTTTTTGGCTGCTGGTCCCAAGAGTGTTGACCATGGAGCCTAGCAAACTGAAGCTGTGAACAATCTCAATCTCTTCGCCATCCATCCTTCCACATTAGAAATGCTTATATGTAAAATTAAACACTGTAAACTCATTGAGACATATCTAATATGATACCTAATCCCTTGGAAAAAAAATAGCTTGAGTTTGATTGGACTGATGCAAACCATAACCTCCTAAAGAAATTTATTCCATGTTCTTGCGGTGGTGACTAATGCTGCCATGAACATTTGTACAAATCTCAGTTTGGGGCTCAGTTCTCACATTCTCAGAGTACATTCCAAGTAGTGGAACAGCTGAGTCATATGGAATTTCTATGTTCAGCTTTTTGAAGAAGTGCCAATCTGCCTTCCAGAATGGTTGCACCATTTTACAATCCCACCAACAATGTAGAAGAGTTCTTTTCTCGCCACATCCTCTCCAACATCTATTCCTTGCTGCTGTGTGTATCTGAGAGCTGGACAATGGTAGAAAAAGGAATGATATATTTGAGTTATGGTGTTGGAGAAGAGTATATCCAATGGACTGACAAAAAGACAAACAGGTGTTTGAAAAAAGGCAGTCAAAGTGTTCCTTGGAGGCAAAGTTGGTAAAGCTTAATCTCTCATATTTAGGATATGTTTCTAGGAGTGGCTATAACTTGAAAAGGAACATCCTACTTGGAAAGGTAGGGTGTCAGCAAAAGAGAGGAAGTTGCCCAACACGATGGATTGACATGAATATTGCAGCAAAGGACTCAAGTGTGTCAGGGATTGTGAGGATGGCACTGCACAGACAGGGTTTAGGTCTGTTGTTCATAGGGCCCTTATCAATTTTACTAAACTTGATGGCAACTAACAATCCTACACATCTATCTATCTATCTATCTATCTATCTATCTATCTATCTATCTATCTATCTATCTATTTATCATCTCTAGATATTTCTATTTAATCTATCATCTCTAGATATCTCTATTTTATCTCTCCCTAATCTATCATCTCTAGATATCTCTATCTATTTTATCTATTTATCTATCTCAACTGGAAATAATGGAAGTTGTAGAATTCTGTTTCTTTACCACAATAGTTCATTTTACAATTTATATATTCTACACTCTCACCAATTCCCTTTTCTTATCTGTAAACATGTCCTTTGTTTTCAGTTACTCTGTTTTTTCTTTTTTTACAAACCGTCCATGGTGTTATTTCTTATGCTAGAACCATTCTGCGAACTTTTAATTTTCCTTTTAGCCTAGTATACTCTACATGGAAATGTAACTTCATATTTAAATTTGATTCTTTGATCTATTGTACTCTTCTACCTACTACTACAATCTCCCTTTCAGACCTCAGTTCCTGATTCTTGGCTAATAGTAACAAGGCTAATAGCATCAACCCAGTGCCCCTTGGCATGGTTTCTGGCTCCTTCTAGAAGAAAATCATTACCTCATGATTTGTAAACACAGAATTGTGTCAGAAAACATCATCTATTGCTTTTCCACAGACATGGGTAACAGCTGTTTGTCTGAGAGCACAGATGACTGTGTGCTTTGTGTGCGAAAAAAATATATTAAGTCTTCAGCAAAAAAGATGACAATTCACTCTTTGGAGAGTCAGATGACAAAAGTTTATAAAATAGAGATAGCCAGGCTTCAGAAACATTACATTCCTCCAACTTGGCTTGTTGAGTTGTAAGCATCTGACACTGTGCTTCTTCTAATGTTAAAGGCCGTTCACTGAGTTGGCTTCAAAGAATATCATCTAGTTGAATATTTTTTTTTATTCCCGATTAATCTCTTAGGCCATAAAATTCTTTATTGCGTTGTCATGGGTGGATCAGGAAGTAGCTGATCCATCCATGACAAGTTTAGCACATACCACTGACCATGTTCCCTGAGACCTTGTGAAGACCAGGCAAGTGCACAAGGGACTATTACTCCTTTGAATGATTAGTATAATGGGGAAAAAAGGCTATCAGTCTATATTAATCTTGTGGGAAGATGTTGGATGAAGAGTATATACATAAACTTTAATAACTCATTTAAATTAGACATAAATACCTAAAATTAATTACAATTTAAATATTTTGTATTTAAGGAAGCATCATCTCCTTTTCCACAGAGTTTGAACTGTTTTACAACCCCACTAATGGTGTAAGAGAGTAAGACTGAGAAAACTGGATAAATTATGTATACTGCATTGAAACAGATGTGGGAGAGAATAATTTAAAAGCAATATATGATAGGGTATTATGGTTATCACAAGAGTCCAGAATTAAGATTTCATAGTGGAATGTACTCGGGGCAGTGGGAACGTTGTGGGGAATTGTCTACCAAAGAAAGAATTTTTCTTTTACTTTTCAAAGAGAGGAGCGAACTGGGGTGGGGGAGGGCTGGGCAGGGAGAAATGTGCAACAATGAATGCACGGCAATCCAAAATCTCTGTAAATGTTCATTAAAATAAAATTTAAAAAAAGAGAGTTCACATCTCTCCATATCACTAGCACACCATCCAAGTCAGGCAGCTAATCACACAGGAAGAGATTGTCCATCCTTCTCTCCCTGGAACAACTGGTGGGTTCAGCGGGTGGATGCAGAGCAGATTCTTGCCACTAGACCACCAGAGTTCCCTACAGCATAACATACTACACTTTATGCCAGCAAAACTTCTGGGAAACTTTATTTTGTTACATGGAGATGCCATGAATTTAAATGGATTTAATGGCACCTAACAGCAACAGCCAATCATATACAAATTTCATTTGTCCTACATGGGAAGAAACAGAGATCGCTAACTTAGGAAACACTTACTGTAACATTGACAGGGCTCTGTTGTCACGGTCCACAGGGAGTCACAGAGTCATACTGCTAAACCAGAGGAATTACCTCTCTGCTGGTTCAAATGTACCAACTGTTCTGGAGAAGAAAGATGCACAATCTCCTTTTGTGCGATTTACAGCCTTGGAAAACCTGCTGATGGATCATCTATGTCCATTCCAATTTGACAGTAATGAGCTGAAATACCAGAAGATGGTCATAGACCAAAGGCTAACAGAATTTTAACTGGATTGTACTTAGCCAGAAATCACATAAGGGGGAATAAAGATGAAAGAGGCAGTGAGTGGTAAAAAGGTATGCCTTTGGTATACATTTTGCTATCTATTTTGACTAGAATCAGATATAAGTGGAAACGAAATGGGAAAACTACAAGTTCCTATTTATCATTGCTTGTTGTTGTTATGTGCTGTAGAGTTGCTTGTGACTCATAGCGACCCTATGTACAACAGCCCTACACTCTACTCTATCCTGTGCCAATCGCACTGTCTCTGACACACCCACCCAGATTACCCCACTTACTGAGTCAATCCACCTCACAGAGGGCCTTCCCCTCCTGCGCTGTCCCTCCACCCTCCCAAGCATGATGTCCCTCTCTAAGGACCAAAAATATGCATATGTATATTTATAGACATTATGTATTAATTTAATAATATTATATCTATTCAATACATACATATACATGCATTTTTCATTTTGTGTCATAGGCCATAGGAAGTTGTCTAAGGAAGACACCTTTCTGGCACTTCAAATCCACTAATGCCTTCTTATGAGAAAGATGGCAATGCGATCTCTTTCTATGTGATTTATGGCCTCCAGAAACCTACTGGAGAATTTACTAGGCATTGGTCTTGACAGAAAAGAAATAATATACATACAGTCTATGTATTGGCCATCAGTTTGGTAGATTACATAAAGACTGTGGCTCTTTGTCTTGAAAAGCACAGCTATCTTTTCAAACTCTCATGTTAAGTTCTCTGTGGGTTTCTATGCCAATAAATCTGTTCCTTCTCTCTCCTTTTTTGCTCTTATATCCTATTAACTTCCCGTAGCATTGCTCGGAATAAAATAAAGTGAAAAGAACAGATTGCAAATGCCACCTTTAGCAACTTCAAATTTTCCCAGATTTTCAAAATTTGTTTTTTTCTGGTGACCAGCCCAGAATGCATTTTATCAGCCTCAAACTTGAAAAGCTAATTCCACTTCCATAGAAGAGAAATTAGGAATCCTAAGACAGCTATTTCAGCCAGCATTGTGAGGAGTCCCAGTATTCAGGAAGAAATAATGGCTAACTAACTGTGAATATTTTTGCCAGGATGGGTACTGTGCCATTGTGACAAAGACCAAAGGAATAATAAAGTAATGTTTTAAAATTCCCTGAAGTTCAGCTTTGTGCTACCTCCTAGATAAGTTACAATAGAGATTAAGAAAATCATAGTAAACTTTATCAAAGTTCTTAGGCAGTGATGCAGTCAAGAGTTAATAAATGCATAGACTTGAGCTTCTGTGTGGCTAAATTTAATTATATGGTACATGCAAGCATTCAATTTTATGAAGGTGAAAATAGGATACCTTGCAATAAAATGAACATTGGCATCAAAGTGTTCAAATTTACAGATTTAATGTGCTTCAAAATAGCTTCATTTTATCACCATTCAACTGCAAAAAAAATCAAATTCATCTAGGAATTAATATCTAGTATAGAGAATGACAAGATGATGCTTTCTTTTTCTATTTCAGAAAGCAAAGGAAATAAATGGGTGTATGAATGATCATGTGAAATTTATCTGGTGGCAGTTAACAGCCTCCCTCTCCCCAAGTGGTTTTTAAAAGAAACACACATACACATGTACACACTCATTCAAGTCTCTCCAGAGTAAGGGGAGAGAGATGCTAAACTACAATAACTTCCTCAACTTCTCCCATATCAACTTATCTGCTGCTCTGATCCCAAACCAGAGCCCATTGCTGTAGAGTTTATCCTGACTCATGGTTACCTTGTAGGATGTAGGAAGGGGCGGAAAAGCCTCATAGAGTTTTCAAAGCTGTCATTTGTACAACAGCAGACTTCTTCTTTCTCCCAGGAGGTGACTGTCGGGCTTGAACCACCTACTTTTAGTTTGTAGCCAAATTTTTAACCACTGCATCACTAGGGCACCTGTACTGATGTCAGGAGTTCTAATTTTACCTTAAAAAAAAAAAAGCAGCAGCACATTTCCTTAAACAAAATACTTAAGTAGAAATGTTTGTATATCCAAAGTCATTTTTGATAATAAGAATAGATGACATTTAAGGTGGAGGGATCAAATCCCTCACTAAACTGAGTAAGGCATAAGTCAAGGATCCCTCAGAGTCATGCACAGTTGAATGTAGCTAAACAGAATTCAGCAAAGACTCCCTGATTATCCAATGTCTTCAATTAATGCAGACAACCAAACGCAAGTTCCAGGCCAAACAAAATTCATTTTGGAAACCTCATTGATTCACGGAAATTAACTGAATTAACCAGATAATTGGCAAAATTTTGTTTCTGTTTGTGTGATGTGCAGCGGATACTGGTGACACTGCCTTCCCAGGGGTGTATTAGGCACAGCTGGGATACCATCTGTGGTCCTCTCTGCCTCGTAATTTGGGCTACAGCAGCAGCAAAGGCTGTCTTTGCTTTGCTTTTCGAAGGAAGCATGGCAGAATGGTAAATAGCATGTTAACATCAGATTTTTCCGGATTTGAGTTCTGGTTCCATCACTCATTGCAAAGTCTTAGGCAAAATTATTTAACCCTTTTAGCCATAATGTCCTTCCATATTAAAAATGAAGAAAATAACTCTGGCCACTTGAAAAGGTTCTTGGGGATATTAAAGACACTCTTAATAAGCACTTACTATAATTTTATACATATGGTCAGTACCTGACATATATGTTGTCAGCTCTATTATTTTATATATATCTATATATCGATACATAGATATAGAGATATAGAGATCTAGATATATATAGATACAGAGATATATATAGATAGATATAGATATATAGATATAGAGATAGAGATATATAGATTGTCTATTATCACTTGTGGCCTGATGGTAAGAAACTGTGCTGCAATCCCAAAGACATGCAGTTCAAATCCACCATATAAAAGATGGGCAATCTCCTCCTGTGTGAGTAATTGCCTCTGAAAACCTGCTGGAGTGTCAGTTATGGGTTGGTTCCCACTTGAAGGTACACACCAACAAAAATGACGATTATCCATTGTAGTGAGCTCTGGGGGTGTGTTCCATAAGGAGTCATGCTGCTACCCCAAAAGATGGTGCCTCTTACATGGTTTGAACCCACGAGCAGCTCGAAGGGAGAAAGATGGGCAATCTCCTCCTGTGCAATTTACAGTTAGCAATGAGTCGCTTCCACCTTGACAGCAATGAGTGAGTGACTGTTTATTATTGTGTTATTATTATGCTCAGTTTGTGAGTTCTATAGTCTACAGAGCTCTCCATTAATGATTTTTAATCACCTGAAGAGCATTGGTGGTATAGAATGTAGGATGTTGCTCCATTCATCGAAAGGTTGATAGTCGAATTCACTAGTCACTTCATGGCAGAAAGCTAGGCAGCCTCTTCCCCTCAATACTTAACAATTCGGAAACCCAGTGAAGGGTCCCTCCTATCAGAATGGACTTAATGACAGTGGGCTTGGTTTGGTTTTTCTTTGTTGACCTAAAGCATCAGCTGGTGGACTCTTTCTGCCTACTTAAGTCAGGAAAGTCAGTCAATAATTTGTAAAGAAAATTAAGCATTTATTCATTACTTAAAACTTGGATTATTCATGATTTTGGAGTGCTTATATAAAAAGACATCTAAGTTTATGTTTTCATTTAAATAGACATATATATTTAGTGAGCACTTGACAAGACCAACAGATTCCATGACTCAGAGTCTACTTTCCCAGTTTAGAATTTTTAATTTTTTTTTTCTGGCATATTGATCCAACTCATTGTGATTTATAAGACAGAATAGAACTGCTCCACGGGGTTTCTAAGTCTGTAAATATTTACAGATGGAGGCTGATGAATTTCTTCCCCCCACCATGTAACTAATTGATTTGAACCACGGAATTTTCAGTTAGAATCTCAACATTTTAACTACTGCACTGCTAGAACTTAAAGAATGTATCCCTCTCCTCAAGATATATCATTTCAATATATGTTATTTTGGTTTAGAAGACACCATGGCACCAGGGATATCATTGCTGATGTCAGATGAATCTTGGCTGAAAAGAGAGAACAGCATAAGAATGTCTTTATTGTATTGACTTTGCTAAGGAATTTGATTGTCTGCATCATAACATACTGTGGCAAACACTGAGAAGAACAGAAATTTTACAGCATTACAGAATTATGTTTTACTTTATTATTTTTATATGAAATCTATTCCTAGACTAAGAAGCTGTAGTCCAAACAGGGCAATGGAACACTGGATGTCTAAAAATCATGAAAGTTGTATGTCAGGGCCCTATCAATTCTTTACTCACATCTATTCAATCTGTATACTGAGCAAATCAGTCAAGAAATTGGATCTGTGGAATATATGGCATCAGGATTGGAGGAAGAGTCATCAACAACCCATGTTATACAGATAACACAACCTTGTTTTTTGAGTAGGACTTGAGGTACTTGCTTGCAGAAGATCAAGAACTACAGTATTTCAGTATTGCATCTTAACATTGAGAAAGTAAAACCTTCACCACTGGAAAAATAGAAAACATGATAGATGGAAAAATGGTTGAAGTTGTCAATAATTTTATCTTACTTGGATCCACAATCTACTTGGTATCAGACATCAGGAGATCAGAAGATGTATAGCATTGGGGGGGTGGGAGGTGGAATCTGTTGTCAGGGACCTTTCCCAGGTTCTCTAGAGTAATGACATCAGTTTAAAGTGTGCTTGATTCAAGCCATGGTCTTTTCAGTCACCTGCTATGGAGCTGAGAGCTGGGCAAGATGGAACGATGACAGAAGAAGAATCTATGTTTTTGAGTTGTGGTGAAGAAGAGGACTGCATGTCTCATGGCTTCCCAAAGAATAAACCAATTTGTCTTGTTGATAGTGCAACAAAAGTGCCCCTTTAAGGCAAGCATGGCAAAGCTTTATCTCACATACTTTGGACATTTTTTTTTTAGGAGAGGTTATTCCTTGGAAAAATACATTCTTTTTTTTGAAAGGTAAAAGGTCAGCTAAAGAGAAGAAGACCCTCACAGAAATGGACTGATCGAGAGTCCGCTGCAATGAGGCCAAATGTGTTGGAGGTGATAAAGGTGATGTATAATAGGACAGGGTTCATATCTATTATTGATAGGGGTGTAATGAGTTGTACTCAATTTGATGTCACCTAACAATAAATACAGGTATAGGTAACACTGCTGTTAGGGATCTCTCCAAAGTGATGAAGACTAATGCTGTCAGTTTACAGGTTAAGATGTGCCTAATCTTTTCAGTTACATGGTATGTTTCTGAAAGGTGAACAGTCACTAAGGATGGCAGAAGAAAAATCAAGGCCTTTGAGTTGTGGTGTTAGAGAAGATTATTTAATATTTTATGGGCTGTAAAAAAAAACACAACAACCCACACCCAAAAAAACAAAAAATGAAAAACCAAACAAACAATAAGATCTGTCTTTGAGAAAGTGTAACCAGAGTGTTCCTTGGAAGCCAGGATGGTAAAGCTTTGTCTCACATACTTTAAACATGTTGTGAGGAGGAGAAGGACATTATCCTTGAAAGGTTGAGGTTGGAGAGGAATAGCCTAAGAAGATGGATTGACACAGGAACTGTAACAATAAGATCAAGTATATCAGAGATAAGAAGGGTGGAGCAGAGTTCAGATCCATTTTTCATAGGGTTACTTTGAGTCAAAGTCAACTCAATGGCACATAACAACTGTATTGAATGTTTCTCCAGTCATTTGATGTTCTATAATAGATGAAAAAATTCTATAGCTGTGACAGGAAATAAACATGGAATGGTTTGTTGAGAACAACAGTTGTTTCCTGGAATACTATTTTCTGGTAGACTTCAAAGAAGAGAATGTAAAAATCTGATCCTATTAAACTTATTCCTGCTCTTAGTCATGTGACAAAGAGAGATATCAATGTGAAGCTGACTTTTTCAAGTATCACTTCTATTCCTTTCAATAACTTATGAATCTCTTCTACAGTTGGCAAGGATCCCTGGTGGTGTAAAGTTTTGAGGGTAGGACTGCTAACCCAAAGATCAGCAGTTCAAACCCTCCAGATGTTTGTCCACTGAAGACAGGTGGACAGACTTTTCCTATAAAAATGTATAGCCTCAAAAACCAGATAGAGCAGCTCTATGAATCAAAACTGACTTAGTAATATTTTTTAAAATAGTTGACACTACATAGTGATAAATCAACAAATGGTATAGAATTGAGAAGTCAGAAGTCAATCCATGTACCTGTGAACAACTGTTTTTGTTAAAGAGATGAAATCTATTCTTCAGTAGGTAGGAAAGACAGCATCTTTAATAAATGATGTTTGCAAAACTGTGTATCCATTTGCCTAAAGTTGAAACAAAATTCATACCTCACACCATACAGAAAAAAATCTCCAAAACTCAAGATTGATCTTATATAAAAGCAACAACTTTAAATATGATCAAAGAAAACTAGGAGAAAATTTTGAACTTCTAAGCTACAAATATGCTACTAAATGTCAATGAAAATTTACAGTGAACAAAGGATAAGAGAAACTATTGGCATTTTTCTAAGAATTAGATCAACATATGCATCAATCGAGTCTGTCAAAAGTGTAAAAATAGAAATTACATACTGGGAAAATACATTTGCCACCAAATAGCTGACAAAGGAGTCATCTCTAAAATTTACTGAAAACTTTAACAACTAAGCAAGAAGACGACAAACAATCCAATTACAGAATGAACAGAGGGCATGAAAGCACACTTCATCAAAAAGACATTCAGATGCTTAACAAACTCAGAAAGAAATGCTCAAGATCATTAGCTACTGTTGTTACTATTAGGTGCCATTGAATCAACTAAGACCTTGTGAACAACAGATCTGAACCTTGTCCTATCCTGTGCCTTCCTCACCATTTCTAACAAACTGGAGCCTATCGTTACAGTCACCATGTTAATCCATCCTGATCTTCTTCTCCTTCGCTGACTCCACTTTTCTGAGCCTTCTTCCTTTTTTGCCCCACCTCTGAAAACATGCCAAAATTATATGAGCTAGAGTTCCATCATCCTTGCTTCTAAGGAACACCCTCATTTCACTTTGTTCATTCCTTTGGCAACCCACGGGATATTCAATTCAAAGGCATTGATTCTTCTTCCGACATCCTTATTCATTGTTCAACTCTCAGATGCATAGCAAGGAATTGAAGACCTTGACTTAGATTAGGCATATCTTACAATATGAATGGAAATCATGGATTTTTTTTTTTAGCTCTTTGGAAAGGACTTCAACAGCAGATTTCCCCAGTTCAAACTATCTTTTGATTTCTTGCAAATATTTTGATATCTTGATTATAGTTAGCATGAGTTGATTGTGGATCAAAGTGATATAAAATCATTGATAACTTCAATCTTTTCTCTATCATGTTGTTTCAGAGCTCTGGTGGCCTAGTGGTAAGAACTAGTCTGCAATCTCAAAGGCACATAGTTTGAGTCCACTAGCTGTTTCACAGTAGAAGGATGAACAATCTCTTCCCATGTGATTTATTGCCTCTGAAAACCTTGTAGGGGATCAACTAACTATGAATCAGTCCCAGCTTGATGGCACACAATAACAACATGATTTACCTATTGGTCCTGTAGTGAGAATTCTCTCCTCTCCTCTCCTCTCCTCTCCTCTCCTCTCCTCTCCTCTTTTCCTTTCCTTTCCTTTCCTTTCCCCTTTCCTTTCCCCTTTCCTTCCCTTCCCTCTTTTTTCTTTCCTTTCCTTTCCTTCCCTTCCCTTCCCTTTTTTTCTTTCCTTTCCCCTTCCCCTTCCCCTTCCCCTTTCCCTTTCCTTTCCTTTCCTTTCCTTTCCTTTCCTTTCCTTTCCTTTCCTTTCCTTTCCTTTCCTTTCCTTTCCTTTCTTCTTTTCTCTTTTCTTTTTTGTAGGGCAGATGCCTTTATCGATCTGACCAGCATGGTGCCAGGAATGGACTCAGGCAAGTTCTGCCTGCATGGCTCCTGCCTCCCCTCTCCTGGGAGCTCACCCTGCATCCCCAGGAGAGAGCAGTGTCCTGCGGAGGAGCCAGGGTCAGAAATAGAGGACTGGGATCTGTGAGGAACTCAGGGCCGTGTACAAAGAGTGCAGTGATGAGGTCACCCGGCTGGTGTCCACCAAGGCAGAGCAGAAGCTCCCCTTGTATAGGAGCCTGCCCTCGCCAGGAGGGGCAGGGGTCCTGTCAGGGGGCTTTCTCCTCAGGCCGCCTCCTGGGCCCTGCGAATCATCAGCATCTCTCGGATGTTGTCCTCGGCCTCCTTCACACTCCGTTCAAGGTAGGATTTCTTCTGTTCCAGTTCTTTATTGTATTTTTTTCTTCTGCTATTTTGTTTTTCTAACAGCTGGTTGTGAATTACCTCCTTTGAAGAATAAACATTCTTCCTACACCTTCATACACGTTGCTTTCATCCACCAAAGTCATGATCTCTGTAAGATGTGCATGTTTGGTTTTTTTCTTTTTTTTTTTTGTTCTGGTTAGCTGTTCAATCTGTCTGTCTGCAAGCTTCACTTTCTGTTTTCTTCATGCTGAAATGTAATCTGGATTGAAGGCTATACTCTTGATTTCTGCACTGAATGTTTTCAATTTCCTTCACTTTCAACAAGCAAAGTCATATTATCTGTGGAGCACAAGTTTTGATGAGTTTTCTTCTGATCCTGATGCCACACTTTTGTTCTTGTAGTCCAGATTCTTGAATTATTTGCTCACCATACGTATGGATTAGGTATGGAGAAAGAATTCAACCCTGACAAACATCATTCCTAATTTTAAAGCATGCACTGCTCCCTTGTTCTGTTCAGACAAAAATTTCTTGGTTTAGGTAACAAGTTTTACATGAGCACATGTAAGTGCCTGGAATTTCTATTTTTCTTGTTATTAGCCATTATTTATTATGATCTGGATAAATGCCTTTGAATAGTCAATAAAACAAAAATAAATGTCTTTCTGATACTCTCTGCTTTCAGCCAAGATTCATTTAACATCAGTAGTGATATCCTTAGTACCTTGGTTTCTTCTAAATCTAATTTGGATTTCTGACACTTCTCTGTCAATGTTCTATTCTAGACATTTTGAAATAATTGCCAGCAAGATTTAACTTGGATTAGCTATTTTGTTGTGTTATGTACTGTCGAGTCAAAATCAATTAATAGCTCCAGTGGGGTTTGAGAGACAATATTTCTGTCATGTGGAAGAAGATTGCTCATTATCCTGTGACGCTGAGGGTGGATTTGAACTGTGTTCCTTTGGGTTCGTAGCACAACTTCTTACCACCAAGCCACCCGAATTCTCCTTAGCTATTGCTATTATGTGCCACTGAGTCAATTACAATTTGTAGTGACCCTATCAAAAGCAGATCTGAATCTTGGCCTATATTATTCCATTCTCATCAGCTCCAACACACTTGAGCTTAATGCTACTGCTACTGGGTTAATCCATCTAATAATTGGTTTTCATTTCTTAGGTTGATGCTCCAACCTTTCAAACATGATGTCCTTCTCCAAGGACTGGCCTATCCTAACAACATGCTCAAAGTACGGAGTTTTACCATTTTTATCTCCAAGGAGCATTCTGGTTTCACTTTCTCCAGGATAGATCTCCTTATTCTCTGGACAATCCGTGGAATGATCAATACACTTCTTCAACTCCTCAACTCAATGACATCAATTTTTCTCCTGTCATCCTTAGTCATTGTCCAACTTCTAGATGCATTGCAAGTAACTGAGAAAACCATAGTTTGGATCAGGTAAACTTTAATCTAATGTCTTTAAACTGACATTATTATTCTTTAGTACTCTGAAGAAGTCCCTGCAGCACATTTTCACCATGAGATTCATCTTTTGATTTTTTTTTTACTGCCAGTACAAAGGATATTGTTGTGGATCCAAATACAATGAAATCATTGACAACTTCAATATTTTATCCATCTATCATGGAACTGCCTATTAGCCTGGAGGTGAGGATTTTTGTTTTCTTGATTTTAATATATAATCTATATTGAAGACTACAAGCTTTCATTTCTGGAATAATAGAGGAACACTGAAAAGATACTATCTACACATACAAGGAAGACCTGTTAATACAACTTTTATTCACATATATACACCAAGAAATAATGCAGAAGAAGAAGAAAGTTTATGCCAACTTTTACAGTTTGAAATGGACTGAATATGCAGTTAATATTCATCAATAATAATTGGTGATGAGAATATGACAGTTGGAAACAAGGAAGACTTAGAAATGAGGCTGGGGAATCAAGTTGTTGAATTTTATACACTCATTTGCAAAATACCTCAAAAAAACAAAAAGGCCAAGGGTGACTATAGACATGTACTTCACCTGATGGACTATATAGGAATCAGCTTGACAAGAAGCTCCATAAAAACAGTCAAATTCAGGCCAGCTGTTTACTGTGGAACAAAATCATCAACTACTCAGTTACACATAGCATTAGCTCTAATAGCATCAGCTATTAGAAAGGTACAAATAAATATAAAATAAGAGATGTCATCTCATTCCACTAACTCTAGCAAAGGTCAATAGGACAAAAGCTAGCAAATACTGGCCAGGATATGGAAATACTGGAATGTTCTAACATTGCTAGTAGGAACGTAAACTAGTATAACTACTATAGAAAGCAGTATTGTGCTCTCTAAAAAAGGTTAGAAAGAGAAATACTAAACTATCCAATAATTTCACTTCTAGTTATATATCCTAAAGAAATAAGAGCTGTGACACAAGTTTATATATTCACAGCCATACTTATTGCGGCACTATTTCAAGAGAAAAGAGATGGAAACAACTTCAGTGCTTATTAACTAGTTAAAGAAACCTTGGTACGTTCACACAATGGAGTACTATGCAACACTACAGAGCAACAAAGAAGAATTCACAGAACACTGTGTAACATGGATGAACCTAGAGCAAGTTGTGTTGAGTGACATAAATTAGTCACAAATGGACAATTATTAACAGGTCAGAATTTCTAAAATGCTAAAAAGGGTTTAAATTAAGAAATAAAATTATCCTTGAATGGTTACCATGGATGGCAAGGAAGAGAGAGGGTCATAAATGTGAACAGATTGAATGAAAAGAAAGTCAATGTACAATAAGGAGTTGGTCAAACTTTGCAGTGAATTCATTTCATTAAAAATTCAAATGCATTGCCATGAATGGACTCATGGCTGACCCTCTGCTGGGTTTCTCATACTGTAAACCACATGGGAAAAGATTGTCCACCTTTCTACTGAGGAACCACTGTGCCTTTAAACCACTAGAGAGATGTGACCCTTGGGTTCACAGTGCAATTCCCTACAGCCTATGCCACCAGGAACACCCCTTTTAATCAATTGTAATAATGTTACAAATAAAAGTCATTAGTGATTGAATGAAAAGCCAGTAAGATTTGTACATTTTCAGTGAAATAACAGCAAAATAGAAACTTCTAGGTCTTGATTTTTACGTATGTGCTTTATCTGCCTTCTGTTTAAACCATCCATCTCACTGACGGTGTTCCTCTCCTTTGCTAACTCTGTACTGTTCCAGACATGATGTGCTTCTCCAGGGATCGCTCCCTACAGAAAACATACTAAAAATATGCAAGATGAACTCTCATGATCCCTGCTTCTAAAAGTGCTCTGACTGCACTCTTTTGTTTTGGCAGGCTATGGTGCATTCAATAACAAGGGGCTTAAACATAGCAGAGGTTTTGAGGATGGTACAGGATCGGGCAGAGTTTCATTCGGTTGTACATTGGGTTGTAGTTGACTTGACAGAACCTCACCAAAAATGACAAGATTCAAATTAATCTTTGCTTACAAGCTGTAAAGCTGAAAAATCCCCTGGCTTTCTAAGTCATTGAAGAGGAATTCAGGAAAGAGCTTTATACAAGACTTGTCTGTGGAAGATTGCTTTTTTGCTAGCAATGTTTTTGGCTCCACATTTCCCCATGCCTTCTTTGACTTTGGTTTAAAAATAGTTATTTTTCCCTTTAGCAAAACTTTGTGGTTACTTTTACTGGTTCTAGTTTGTTTGTTTGTTTGTTTTATGTATACAGACAAAACCTTTGGGTTAAAACGAAATTGCTTAATGTTGGGAATATATATTTTCTTAGATTTTTTTAAATAATTAAACAAAGAGAAACATACAATACCTGCATGGTATGAGTAAGTTCTAAACATAGGTTGTAAGTGCATCTCTCCATGTTCATTGATAGAAAGTCTCCATATTGTGAAAATGACAATTTTACCAAAAGCAATCTACAAGTTCAATGCAATCTCAATACAGATATAGAAGCCATTCTTCAAGAGATGGAAAAGGCAATTTCTAATTTCATCTTGAAAGAAAAGAGATCCTGAATAAACAAAATACTACTCAAAAGAGTAGAGAAGGTAGGAGACATTATATTCTGTGTTCTGAAAGCCTACTACACAGCCAAAGTAATGAAGATAGAATGGTACTCGTTTTCTCAGGGTATATTCCAAGTAGTGGAATAACTAGGTCATATGGAATTTCTGTGCTCAGCTTTTTGAGGAAGTGCCAAAATGTCTTCCAGAATAGTTATACCATTTTACAATCCCACCAACATTGTATAAGAATTCCTTTCCTGCAATATCCTCTCCAAAGATTATTACTTGTTGCCCTGTTAAATTTTGCCACTATTACTTGAGTGAGATGGTACCTCATTGTGGTTTTGATTTGCATCTCTCTTATTGCCAATAATTTGGAGCAATGTTGGGAGAAAACGAGAACTGAGGCACAAACTGAGATTTGTACACCAATGTTCATAGCACCATTATTCACCATTGCAAGAACATAGAAACAGCCCAAATGTTCAACAACAAATGAATGGATTGAGAAATTATGGTCCATTCACACAATGGAATACTATGCAGCATGCAGGAGCAATGATTTCATTAATTGGTATCTAACTTGGAAGGGACTGGAGAACAGTATGCTGCGTGAACTCACTCAGTCCCACAAGGATAAATATTGTATAGAACCATTATTGTAGAACGAGTATAAGGATCCAGTGGGGTGGGAGAGGCTGGAAGCAGAGGCATGAGGATGTGCAGGGGGGGAATTAATCCTGGAGTTGTACAATTTGATGGGGGGGGGGTGAGGGAAATTGAAAGAATTTGTTCTTGGAAAACAATGTATTCTAATTTTGTTAATAATCTAGTAGAAAAATAATTTAAATGAAAAATGAATGGTACTGTTACAGCAACAGACACATAGATCAATGCATCAAAAACAAGAATCTTTGACAAGGAGATTATATCAATTAAGTGATTAAATCAATCAGTTAAGCCTCTTTAACAAATAGTGCTGATAAAACTGTAACCATCTGCAAAAACAGGAGCTAGATTCCTACCCTCAGTGGATCAAAGACCTAAAAGTAAAATAAGATTATAAAGCTCATCAGAGAAAAACAAGGAACAACTCTAGAAGCCCCAATCTATGGCATGAATAGACTTCCAAGAATAATGAAAAACCCACAATAACCAGGAGAAAATATAACAGATGAATGGTACCTTTTTTAAAAAATCAAGTCCCTATGCACATCAAAAAACTTCCACAACAGGGTAAAAAAAAAAAAAAAAGACCACAGACTGGGGAAAAAAATATTTGTCAATGGCATATCTGATAAAGGACTCGTGTATGAAATTTATAGACTACTCCAGCACCTCAAACAACATAAAAACAAAACAGGCACAAGATTTAAATAGATACTTCTTCAAAGAAGTATTAGAGAAATGAAAAACAAAACAAGAAGATATAGTCTCTACCCAACACACATATCAAAATTCGACAGGATGGTAAACAATAAATGCTAGCTAGCTAGAGTGTGGAGTGCTGGTGGGAATATAAAATGGTAAAACCACTGTGGCAGGCCGTCTACTGCTTCCTCAAAAAGTTAGAAAAAGACATACTGAAATGTTGCCTGGAAGCTGGGCAGCATTCTGCGCAGACGTATCCCTTGTGAAACATTCCAGTGCTGCAGCCAATCAGAAGAGAGCATGGTCACCGACCACGTTCTGCTTAACACTAGCTGTAACGCAACTCACTTAAAGGATACTGGGAATCTCCATACATGGAAAGGGGCTGAGGGCATCTGATTAATGTCCTCTACAGGGAGCTGACCACCAAACAGAGAGCACTGACCACCAAATAGATCAACTTACATCCCTCTACACGTACATAAAACCTTCATTTTAACTTTCCCACACTTACGACTTCCCATTCATACTGTCTCCCTCTGGCTTGGGTTTTCAGAATCCTCCCAAGAGCTGAAAATAAATTTCTTCGTTTTACTTCTGGTTCTCCACCTTTTTGCTTTTTCACTTTACACATACCATTTGACCCAGCTATACGCATATACCCTAAGGAATAAACCAGAGTGGTCTCACAAACAGATGTATGCACACCCATGTTCATTGCAGCATTATTGACAATAGTGAAGAGAAGGAAGCAATCCAAGTGCCCATCAAAAAATGAATTAATAGAAAACCTGTGGTACATGCACACAATGGAATATGATGCAGCATTGAAAAAAATAAGGAATTTGTTAAACACTGTATGACATAGATAAGTCTGGAAGATATGCTGAGACAACTATCTTGGTTACAAATGACAAATACTACATGATCACTATTATAAAAATAAGAAGGACCTAAGACGGGGCAGGGAGAGAACAGAAAACCTGGATAGACAATGAACACTGCACTGGGAAAAGGTGAAAGACTATCTGAAAGGCTTGGATGATTATTTTATGTATGACAGATAATCTGGAAGAAAATGTGTATTACAAGGTGAGCTGGTGGAGTGGAGGAAGAGGGAGGAAAATGTGTATCAATAAAGGATTGAAAAGCCCAATCTTTTTGTAAATTTTCACTAACATCACAATGGAAAAAAACTCCTGAGGTACTTCTCATTTACATCTTTAGTGACTCTCAATAACACATAGAGGCATAAAGTTAGAAGCTTGGACAGAAAAAGACATAAGCTGTGGCAGGTCTACTAGTGGCTCTTCAAACTGGGAACTAGTAACAGACTTTTTTAACAACAGAGTAAGTTAGCATTTTGTTGCATAATCACCAACTGCAGCTGGATATAGCAGTGAGAATGAAAGATCTATGTCACAATATAATGCCTTTCAGAAACAATGCTGAGCAAAACAGACCAGAAAAGAGCCAACAGTATGGTTGCATTTATGTAAAGTCCAAACATAAGAACTGCTTTATGCTGTGAAACATCAAGATGTTGATTAACTTTATGGTGAAAGAGAAATTAGAAGAGGTACTGAGAGAACTTCTGTGAACAGATTGGTTGTTGTTGTTTTTTAAATATTAGTGTATCAATTTTATATATTGAGAAGTATTCACTCAGAATTTCTTGAATTATTGCTTTTGCATTTTAATATTTTTTCTGTTTGTATTATATGCCAATAAAATAAATCTAAAAGTGGTTCCATCCCCATTTAAATGACAGAAGGTCTATTTTTATTACCTAGCCACACATTCATTTAATGTCTTTTAGGAAAATTTTCTCCCACTTGTGTACTTCCTGCCCTGGATTTAAAACTCCAACTCAGTCCTTTAACTGATTTCTGATGAGATACATGATTTTTTTTCTGGCATTCAGGGATTTTTTTGTAGCCCTCTCTCCCCTCTCCTCCCAGGTCTCTGACCCTCTGGGCAGGCAGCCTATTTCTCCATTTTCCCAACCAGTGCCAATCAGGAAGCTGTCAATTCTCCTGCTTCCCATTGTCATCCCTGAGTGCAGCTTGCAGGGCCAGCCGTCTTGGCAGTCTTCAATGCTTTCCCCTGGGGCTCTGCAATCTCATTGCTGTGATGGCCCCTGGGCCTGCCAGGCCTGGGTCATTTCCAGTGCCTCTCCTCTGAGAGGTTTCCTCCTCCTACTTTGTCCAGCAGACTTTGTATTATTATGATTATAGGTAACAGGGCTTTCCAGCCTTCATCTGTCAAAAGCTTGCCCCACACTTTCATTTGGCCTTGTCTTTTTAATTTTTACTTTTTTTCACTGAGAGCAAAACAAACAAGAGCTTTATAATCACCTCAATTTAACATTTGGAGTGACAAAAAAAAAAATAAATAAATAAAAAGAAAGGGAAAGCGAGGGAAAAATTGGCAGTATCAGAGTGTTATTGAAAGCTTCAGCTGCCTGTTGGCTTTTTCTCTGTTTTGTTCTGTTTCCTCTTCCCCTGCCTCTCTATGCTGCCCTCCCCTTTCTTCCTTCTGGAACCTGAGAGCCATTCACATGGTGATAGCTTTCAATACCTCTCACTCAAGTCATTTAACCACAGGTTTTCACCTCTGGATTGTAGCAGCTTGGTGCGCCATTAAATCAGTAGTCTTGTCGAAGCCCCCCAAAAGGCATTGGAGAGCTATTGAATTCCCAATAATCGTTTTGGAAACTATGATTGCATGTTGCAACCACTAGCAAAGTCATAGTGCACAGTACATTTGTCCGGGGGTTTTACTTCTTCCCCCTGTAACCAAATATTCTGTAAAACTTTGCAACTGAGTCTATCCCATTATCCAAGCCCAGGGCTAGGAAGGAGCATCCTGGGAGACAGCTGTCCTTTGGCACAATCAGGAAAAGCAGTCTTCCACTGTACAAAGAAGACTTTGGATGGGTTTCATTATCTGCTTTGTCTTTTGCCAGCTATCTGGAACTCACTCTCAAGGAAAGAAAATGTCCTGAGCTGTGCCCAGAGTTTTGGCAAAGGAAGGTGAATTTCAAGACTTGGATGATGATGATAATGATCGTGGCACACTTCCTGTCTGCAGAGGCCACACACCTACCTCCCCTCACCTCTTGGAATCTGCATCCTGTGCAATGAACGGTTTCCCTTTGAATGCAGGCAGGCCTTAACGCATCCATGCTAATAATTAGAACACAAGAGAGGGAAGGGATGTCACTTCTGAGGTGGCTAAGCCACTGTGACTTCCAGCGCGTTCATGCATTTTCACTTGCTTCTTCCAAGGGAAGGTAGCTGCCCTGTTGTGAGCTACTCGCTGGATGGGCTCTCTTAGTAAAGAACTGAGGTTGTTTCCAAAGACAACAATTAGCCAGGAACTGAGATCCTTATTCCAAATTCTCTCAAGAAACCAAAACCTACCAACAGGTATATAGACAAATCTTGGAGTGGATTCATCCCTGGGAGTGAAGCAGCTGGGAATGAAGCCCCTTTGCACCTTTCCGAGACCCCTGGAGCCAGAGGATTCAGCTAAACTAACCCCAGATAGCCTTGGATTATGAAACATGTATTGTTTGAAGCCACTATCTTCTAACAGCAAATTTTATGCATCAATAGATAATACTGCAATAAACTGATTGTCATCAAGTTAGAAACGATTGACCCTGCTGGGTTTCTGAGGTTGGAAAGGAGATTGTTTGTGAAAAGGAGCACATGAAAGGAGATTGTTCTTTTTATTCAATGGAATCTCTGGCCGATTCCAATTACCAGGGAGGAGTAATCTTTGGGTTAGAAACACAAGTCCCTACAGATTTACCACTAGAGCTCCCTAAAGTTGTTGTGTTGTTACGTATAAGCCAATCAGCACTGACTGACCCTCCAGTAAGCTTTCAGAGGCTGTAAATTGCTTGGGGAGAGCTTGCCCATCTTTCCTCCTCAGAGGGACTGTTGTATTGGAAAGCTTTTAGGTTGGCAGCGCAACTCCTTACCCTCAAGGTCACCAGACATCTGTAACAGTGTATTAAAAAAATCATCATTGTATAAAATAACACAAACAAACAAAATCTGGTTGCACTTCAGCTGCTTCTCACTCACAGCGACCCTCTGGGAGTCCAAGTCAAATCATACTCTACAGAATCATCACCTGCTATTTCCTGGAAACATTTTGCTCATGCTGTCTGGATGCATGCATTTTGGGAGGGAAAAAAAGACATCATACTATGCAAAGCAGAGTGTCAATGAAAGAGAGGGAGACTCTCAACCAAATGGATTGACACAGTGACTGTAGCGATGGGCACGAGCATGGCAGTGCGTATGAAGATGGTACAAGCTAGGGCAAGGCTTCCATCTGTTTCTCCATCTGTCAACTCCCTGACATCCAACCACAAAAAACTTTCTGTAACTGGACTGCAAAAAAGAATCTCTGTGTGTATTCAAACTTCCATCCTAGTTAGCCGCTGAGAACATAAACAGTTTTCACTGCTCAGGGATTCCCTAGTTATATATACACATAAGATCTTCCTAGTGTTATGTAAGTTCAAGCTCCTAGAGAATCCTACAGTGTTACATAACTTAACAGTCCTTTTTACATGTAGTACTGATCCCGCCTAGTAAGCCTACCAGGTAAGTATTTTAACTTCCATTTTATTTTTCATAAAAGACAAGTGTGCCTCCGGAATATTGAGCAGGCTGCCTGTATCCACCCTGCTTGTAAATGGTAGGGCTGCAGTCAGAACCCAAGCTGATAACGCTGAACCTTGTGTTCTTCCCAAAGGAAAGTGTTTTTGAAACTGTAAAATTTATTATAAATGGAAGTTAAAAGCGCCAAAGATTACAGACATTAGAAATTCCACCAACAGAGTTTCATGTTTAGAATGTAACACTGTGAAACCTGTACTAATGCAGATTTCTTGGAGAAACATATTACTTTTAATTCCATCAATCCCTGGAATTTCAGAGAATGAGGAGAAAGGCGAACTGAAGTCACAGTTCATCAGGTATAAGGATGCAGGCGACATAGAGATTTGAAGAGGTTGGGAAGCCTGGGGCACAGCACTCTCATTAGTTATAGGCAGCAAACATTTTCAAACATTGTCCAAGAGTGAATCTTTTTAAAGTTATATCATGCATATTCAGAAATGGAAAAATACGAATTAATAAATGACTAGAACATATTGCTCCAAGAATGAAAATGGGAGAAGATCCTTTCCACACCTCTGCACTTCCTCTCACAGTGTAGTCAAGAATCTCATCTTGTTCACATGTAAACTTGGTCTTTGTCCTTAGCTTCTGTTAATTTTATGCCTGTGGCCGAGAAAGTCATGACTGATGCCAGTGTCTTTGTTTCTCCTCGGGGTTTTGGGCCAGCCAAATGGTAAAAATGCGTGTTCGTGTAGAAACTTTGAGTCACTCTCAGCTGCATTAACTGTCGAGTGGGGAGGGGGTTTGAACATACACTCAGCTACCCCTCCAGAGACACCCCTCACTGGAGATTGAGGTCAGCCATGTGGACAATCAGCCGTGTCTATTTGATGAAGCTCCGGTGAACACTCTAGAAGGCCAGGCTTGGTGAGTGGCTTGCACTTCATACGTCTTACCAAACATCATTGTCAAGAAGAGTGACATTCATTCTCCATAGCTAGCCTATACCTGCGTTCTCTACATCTGCAAACCTCTTGAACAAAGACTTTAATGTTTTCTTCATCTGATTCTAGCCTAGCTATATGCTTTTCCTGTAATAAACTCGGACTATGAATGTATCCATTTCAGTAAGTTCTGTGAGTCCTTTCAAACTAAGTAGGGTTTTAGGAATATCCTCAAACTTGCAATTGTCAGAAATACATTGGTGGACTGGTCCTCTAACTTCACAGTGGCCTGAATTTCTTTTACACTTACACACACTCAAAGAGCATTCCAGACATGTTGTTGTTGTTAGGTGTAATTAAGTTGAGTAGGAATCACAGTGACACTATGAAGAACAGATCTAAAGCTTGCCCTATTCCGTACTATCTGCACTATCTCTTACATGCTTGAGCCCACTGTTGCAGTTATTGTATCAACCCATTTCATCTACAGTCTTCCTCTCTTCCTCTCATCTTCCACCTTTGCCAACATGTTGCCCTTTTCTAAGGACTTGGCTCTTTTAACATGCTCGAAGTATATAAGACATGCTTTATCATCTTTGCCTCTAAGGAGCATCCTGATTTCACATCTTTCAAGACAGATGAGGTAGATACAGGTAGTGATCTCCAACACAATTCAAAGGCATTGACTCTTCCTCTGTTATCCTTACTCATTCTCCAACTTTCAGATGCAGAGCAAGTAACTGAAAAGACCATGACTTGAAACAGGTGCACCTTAGTCTTTAAACTGACTTCCTTGCTTTTCAAGCACACTGGGGAGGTCCTTGACAGAAACTTTCCTCAACGCCACATGCCTTTTGTTTTCTTAATTGCTTTCATAATCTGTGCTGATTGTGGACCCAATGAAGATGAAATCATTGACAACTTCAATCTTTCCTCCAGCTATCATGATATTGCCTCTTGGCCCAGTTGTGAGGGGTTTTGTTTTCTTGCCGTTGAGATGTAATTTATATTGAAGGCTGTAGTCTTTGAATTTCTGCAGCAAATATTTCAAGCCCCCTTCACTTTCTGCAAAGAAGATTATGTCATCTGTATTAGTCAAGCTGTTGATGAGTCTCTCTCGGATCCTGATGTCACATTCTTCTTCATAGAGTCCACCTTCTCAAAATTATTTGCCCAGCATTCACAATGAGTAGATATGGACAAAGGATCCAACACTGATGTATACCTCTCTTGATTTTATAGTCCTAAAAATATATTTTAGAATCTGATAGAAAATATGGTTTTTAATTACACATGCATATGTATCTCCAAACCTTAGTGCTATAGAATCCATCCCAACTCCTATTGACCCTATATAAAGAATATATATAAGAGTCCAATAATGTTTTTAAGACAACAAATCATTGTGGAAGCTGACTAGAATTTTTGGAAGCTTTTCACAATCTTTTTTATATGTAGTAGCTTGTGGGTTTAAACTCCCAATCTTGTTGTCACCATTTAAGGTCTCCAACAACTATGCCACCAAGGGTTATAAGTCATGTATGACTTTATTATTTTAGTTTATTCAGAGTCTTGTGGTGCTCAAAATAATTTGTTACACCAATGTAGCACTAATGATCACCATGGAAACCAAAATATAAATATTCTTTTGTATAGTCTGTTCATGAATTTTTTTCAATGCACTTACTCTTTACAACCCACAGAGAATTGACAGTCTTGAACTATGGTCTGTGTCGTCTATAACTATAGATCAATTTAAGAAAGAGTAACTGGTCTGATTTCTGATATTTTTCTTAGAGATTGGAATCCTTTATCAGTTCCTATAGCTACTGTTTAAAACTATAAAAATATGTGTGGTATGAAAGAAACATAGCTGTGTTTTCTTAGGGTCCAGGGTGTGTTTAGGGTTGCTTTACTCCTGGAGTTTGTAGAGAGGGGTTAGCTTCTAGAGGCTGCCTGCATCCCTTGATTATCTGTCCCCTTCTTCATCTTAAACCTAGCCGCAAAGCATACACAAGTCCCACTTTCCATCTCTCTTCCTCCCTCTAATTCGATGTTTGCCTGTTTTCTCTCCTTCTGTCACTAATTGTATCATTGTCTTCAACTCTAACCCTTCTGTTTTCATTTGGTAAGAATGATGGAGATTATATTGACCCTACCTGTAAGAATAACATTGATGATAAAAGGGAAGAACTTGCTCATTTCTCGATGTTCAACAGTGACTTAAAGATAAGATACATAAGAAAATGTTACTGATTTATGTTGCATCTAGAAAGAACAGAAAGTAATTCAATGATTAATTGATCTACTTCTTTCATCTCCTCAGTTTCTAGAGCCAAGTTCCTTTTTGAGGAAATGTTAATGCTAGAAGCTATCCATTTGAATCTATGTTGTGAGTAGAGTGCCTCAATGGTAGAAACGATTAATGGGCTTGACTGCTGACTTGAAAGCTAAGTTTTCTATTAACCAGAGATGCCTCAGAAGAAAGGAGTAGCAATAAACTTTTAAAAGAGTAGCTATTTAAAATCTTTTGGAGAACAATTTTACCCTGACTTGTATGGTACTGCCATGAATTGGAGTTACCTCAAAAGCAAGTATATTTTAGTTTGTTTTTTGTAATGTAGCATTGGGCGGGAGTAACTCTAGACAGGACCCTAGATAAATTCCACTGGGACCCCTTGGAGATAATGTCAGACTCCATTTAGAAATCAACAAAAACAAAAACAAAAAAACACAACCCTTAGAATTCGGCAAAAGTGTGTTCTAGTAACAAAAGGGCAAAAGTAAGCCCTTGTGAAGACGACAGAAAGGAAAATATGAACAAACTCACAGCAACAAAAACTTTAATGACAAGATCTGAAACCGAATGAGCTCATTATTACCCAGACAAATCTAACACCTGCTCAGAGTGATCTGGCATTAAAGATTCAAACAAGAAAAAGAAAATGGCTCAAAACCCCTCAGCTCCTCTCATTTTGATGTTTTAAGGTTAAGTAGAGAAAGTCAGGAAATAGGAAAGGGTTCCAAGCTCTGACATTTACCTATGTGTTACCTTAAGCAAGTTAATTAATATCTTGATGCCTCATTTCTTTCTCAACCACGGCAAAATGTATAAATCCACTACTCAGTGCAGAGAACTTGCTCAGATTAGTCCCTAGGAGTGCTTTGGGCCAGGGTCCCTGCTGTTTCAAAACAACAACATAAAAAGTACCCGCTTTGCTTTATTTTAAATTTAAATCAGAGAATAATGCTAGTTTGATTAGAGCACATTCTCCAAGATCTCAAAAGAACCACGCTCTTATATTTGAAATTAATGAATTTTATAGTTATTTAATCAAAGGGCTATTGAATTCCGGTGATATGATGAGCCCCCTACCAAGTGCTGTGCAGGCACAAAGAGCTGTGTGGGGGCCTAACTTCAAAGAACAGCAGCACACAAAAAATATACCAAACATTCTCAAAAGTATAGACTTTATTTAAGGGAAAACTCAAACTCACTGCCATGGAGTCAGTTCTCACGCACAGTGACCCTCCATTGGTTTCTGAGCCTCAGTATGGTAGTTGGAGAAGACTGTTCATTTTTTCCCTGGTCTCCCACACTCAAAGCTCCTCCTATACCATCATTAACCTAACAACCTCCAGCATGCACATCTGCATTTCAGATTCTGTTCCTCGGGGGACCAACCCACAACCTCCTCTCTCCACCAAGGAAATTGTTCACCACCCCCAAGCAGGCTACGCTGTGAATGACTCGGGATTTCTGTGCCCTCTTCCCTTTGAATGTCCGTCTCTTCATTTCTTGCAAATGTTTCTGTTGTGCTGATTGAATCAGTGTTTTCAGAGGACATATGTCCCGCAAAATCAAGTCTTTCCTATCAGGTTCTTTGTAAGAATACTGCCAACCTGTGATTTAGATGATCTCCTTTTTATTGCTTTCTCATTGCCATGAAGTCAGAGCAGACTAACAGCTGAGCCACCCGTGGGCTTTCAGAAGCTGTAAATCACCAGGGAGAAGACTTTGATCTCCCTTGAAACAGCTGACATATTTGAACCACCAGAGAAGTACCCCCTTTGTATTTCCAGCTCAGCTCCCTCTTCGTGGCCACCAGAGTAGCCTTTCCACAGATGGAAAGCTACAGTTTGTCATCTGCTTTTCTGTTTTGCTCTCCTCTGAATATGTGTGTTTCAGATGCTGCGTGTGAGCTAAAATGCTAGACTCATGATAAACACTTAAAACATAGAGATCACTTCCATTACTAATTTTTTTTTTTATATAATGATTAGTGGTTGAATTTCAAGCAACAAATAAAAATTGTATCCGTCCTTCTGTCTGTCTCAATCCTCCAACTACAGGGAGATGTACTAACAGAAACATATGGGGGGGGGGAGAAAAAAAAAAGAATAAATTCACTAGCGTGATTGCTTCTGAGACTTATTAGCATAAATCACCAGAAGCTTGACTTTCTGTTTGCTAAACTGTTTTAGACAAGATAATTACATTAAAGTGCTTGGTATTTCCAAGTTATTGCATAATGTCATGAGTCTCAGATAATTTTGTCTGGTTGTGCTTCTGATAGTCAAATCAATGGAAATGTGATGACATTAAAGGGGAAGATTTTCAAAGGAGTATGTGGGAAGCCTGGGTGGAACTTCCTTTTGTTCTGGTCTGTGGGAGGATTTTGCTGTATCTCCCTTAAGATTGCAGAACGGGCAGTGTCGCTCTGTTGGTTATAAAATCAGAGGATTACGTAGAACACTCTACAAAGTGAAGTTTATCGCAAGCATGTGTGTGGTTCAAAATGGAAACCGGATGTGGAACTTGATTGGGATCTAAGGAATTTTCGTTCTCGCTTTTTTCTCTCTCGTCTTCCACTTGCTCTCATTTTCTCTTGATATTACTCTTCTTGCTTGCTATTAAGCCCCTATGATGCATGTCAATCTCATGTATAACAGATCTAAACTTGCCCAGTCCTCTTTTGTGTCCATCACCTTTGACATGTTTACAGCTATTGTGGATGCTGTGATTTTTTCTGACTCTCAGGTTTATCCAACCTGATGCCTTTCTTTTGTAATCTTCTTCTGAAATCAGCTGGTGGTGTGTTTATTGTTTGGCCATTATTTCAAGACTTCATGACATCTGTTTGCTCATGGTGTCTGCCCCTTCTGGATTGTGGCTTACTCATCTACCCGTCTTCAAGTCTCCATAAAAGCTTTCCCGTACCCAACATTTTTCTCCCGCAGGATCTCAATGACAAGATTGACCCAGTTAATTCTATGATGCAAGAACACATCTGGTTTTCCTCAACTTAGTCACTGTGTGCAGCACTTTAGCCTAAGTTTTCAGAAGCTGTGCGTTGCATGGAAAGGGACTGCTCGTGTTCTCCCTTTGAGATACTGTGGCAGATTCCAACCATCACCAAAGGGCTGCCATTGGACAAGGAGCTCAAATCCAAATAGTCTACATCACCAGATCTCCCTACAAAACCTAATGCTGTTTCTTGTCATCAAATTGGAGCTAATCCCCCAGCAGGTTTTGAAAGACAATTCATAGTATGGGAGAAGATTGCCCATCACTGTATTACTTCTGATCCCAAATACTTTAATTTGCCCTCAGCTTACTGAACTTTAATATCTTCATCATATCCCTAGACTAGCTAAAACTCTTATTATTTCATTATATTATTATCTTCAATGTAATTTTGCTTAAAGTTCTTACAATTTTGCTCAGAATTCTCGAGTTTTCAATTCCTGATCTCTTTGCAAGATCTAAATGGGATGAGATGCTTTTGGCTTTGCCTGCTTCTTATTTCCAGGGCCTGCCACTCTTTAAAGAATCTCCTTATTATATTTCACATTACAGATCAAAGGATACCTGCTCTACTAAACACATTAAGCTTCCTCTGAAAAAGAAGACCTAACAACAATAACAAGCATCCAATAAATAGAGTACCAGGACCTGAAAGTATGTCTAAAAATAAGATACAGTTCTCATACACAGGAGTTTATAAGAAGATGGATAGTTCTGTGAGTGGCTTGTGCTACTGAGACCACTTGAATACAGTAGCAGCTGAATCTGTTTTGTAGATTTTGCGTGCGTGTGATCTGAGTGATATTGTTCAACAATCACCACACTCTGTTGGGTCACAGTTTTTTGGAATGGGAATGAATACCAATCTAATTAATATACTTTTTTTTTCTAAGTAGAGAGAAAAGCATAATACCTGCTTCAACACTTGATAAATTCTCCCTTTCCCCGTAGTTAATCAAGCAAAATGCTTTCAAGAAAGCAGCCAAACCTCGTCTGTCTAGTTTAATATTTATCCCACTTGCATGACTTTGGGAAAGGTACTTTCCCTCTTTAAATCTACATTGTTGTTGGTGTTGTTATGTGCCGTCGAGTTGCTTGCGACTCATAGCGACTCTATGTACAACAGCCCCAAACCCTGCTCTATCCTGTGCCAATTGCAGGGCCTCTGACACACCCATCCCGATTACCCCAGTCACTGAATCAATCCACCTCATAGATGGTCTTCCCCTCCTATGCTGTCCCTCCACCCTCCCAAGCACGATGTCCCTCTCCAAGGACCTGTCCCTCCTTGCTACATGTCCAAAGCATGTCAGACGAAGCCCCAGGATCCTTGCCTCCAAGGAGCAACCTGGTTTAACCCTCTCCGAGATGAATCTGTTTTCTTGGCAGTCCATGGTATATTCAATACTCTTCTTCAGCACCACAGTTCAAAGGCAGCAATTCTCCTTCTATCCCCCCTAGTCATTGTCCAACTCTCTGATGCATAACAAGTGATTTCGAAGACCATAGCCTGTATCAGATGTACCTTAGTCTCCAGAGAGTCACCATTGCTCTTCAGTACCCTGGAGAGGTCCCTAACAGCAGACTTTTCCATCACAATAAGTTTTTTTTATTTCCTGGCTGCTGGTGCCAAGAGTGTTGACTGTGGAGCCAAGCAAACTAAAGTTGTTATTAATCTTATTACTTTGTGAAAAAGAAATGGAATTTTCCTAAAGATAATATATATACACACATATATATATACATATATATACACATACATACATACATATATATATACGCACACGCGCACACATACACACACACACACACACACACACACGGGGCTGCCTTTTCCTGTATGATTTACAACCTCTAAATAACCTGTCAGAGAATCAATTTGTGAACTGATTCCCACTGGACAACACGTTGTTGTTGTTATGTGCCGTCGAGTTACTTGCAACTCATCAGTACATGACATAAATTACCAAAGTACTCAATAATAATAGAAACAATGAAAAACAAAATTAAATAGAAATAAATAAGAGCAGATAGAGGTTCGATTTAACTGTTTGTATATGTTGTGTTTTATCAAATAAGTACAACCCTTACAGTAGAGAATACTAGAAGAATGTTTATCTTTGGATAATAACAAACTCCGGCTGACATTGAGAAGAATGGGAATGCCAGAGTACTTGATTATACTTACACAGACTCTATACCTAGACCAGGAAGCTGTTGTCCAAACAGAGCGAGAGGCTATTGCATAGTTTGGAATCAAGAAAGGTATGTCACAGGTCTGTATATTTTCTCCATACCTAGTCAATCTGTTCACTGAGCAAATAATTTGAGAAGCTGAATTTTATGAAGAATATGGGATCAAGAGCAGAGGAAGACTCATCCACAACCTGCGTTATGTAGATGACACACCTTGCTTGCAGAAAGTGAGGAAGACTAGATGAAGAAAAGGTTGAAATTGTCCATTATGTCACTGCACTTGGATCCATAATCAATACTCTTGGGGGGAGCAATCAGGACATCTGGAGCCAGTTAGCACTGGAAAAGTCTTCTGTCAGTAACCTGAACTACGGTGTCACTTTAAAGACTAAGGTGTGCCAGATTCAAGCCAAGGTTTTCCTCATTATCTGCTATGCAACTGAGAGCTGGTCCATGAATAAGGATGGCAGATGAAGAATTGAGTTATATGTTGGAGAAGAGTACTGAATAGTCAAGTCCATGGACTGCAAAAAGAACAGTCTTGGAGAAGGTCCAATCAGAGTGCTCCTTGGAGGCATGGAGGACAAACCTTAGTCTCACATACTTTGGGCATGTTTGGAGAGGCTATTCTTTGGAGAGCGGGAAGACCCTCAGTGAGATGGATTGATACAACGACTCTAGCAACAGGCTCACATGTACTGGGGATGAAGGATGGCACAGAGTAGGACAGTGTTCAGGTCTGTTGTTCAAAGAGGCACTATGAACCAGATGCAACTCAATGGCAACAACAACAACAACAACACTATTCCCACTGTATCTCTGTGGTTCTTGATAAAATAGAGATATCATTTCCATTCTGATAGAAGGTCCCTTCCTATCTCCTGAGCCTTGTTCTTGGGCTAATGGTGCCCTTGTGATTTTGTATAGCTGATTGTTCTAGGAACTGGGTCCCTCCCTAGTGCTATTACTTACTTAATTAGGTCTATATTTTGGCTGAAAGTTGTGCTGGAGAAGGAGGGGCTATCTCTTCCTGTACCAGTCAGATCCAATTTGACGGTACACACACAGAAAATAATAAAATAAAAATATTAAAAAAAAAAAAGATGAGTACAGTTCCAGGCTTAAGCTATGACTAAAATAAATGAGAGCTCTGGTGGCCTAGTGGTAAGAAGCTGCACAGCAATCCCAAAGGTACAAAGTTCGAATTCCCCAGGTGCTCTGTGGGAGAAGGATGGGCAATCTCCTCCCATGTGATTAACTGCCTCTGAAAACCCACTGGACGTTCAGCTATGAGTTAGTTCCAACACAGTGGTACACACAACAACAACATATTTTTAACATGATGCTATTCTTTTTATTACTTATTTTTTAAGAAGACTTTAAGTATTTGAAAACTGTTACTTATTGAGAACATTAACAAGAATATTCAGCAATCAATGCTTACTTGGACGAGATCAATATGTCTGGTTCCATTTAGGTTGGTAATAGGTAAACCATGTAATTTTTCCTTCTGAACAACTGCAAGTCAGTGAGAAGTGGGAGGTGAAAAGGAGAAGAGGAAAGACATGAAATAAAGAAGCAAATAACTATATTAATGGTCATAAATCCTTTGGATTAACTTTTATTTTCATTATCTCTTGAGTATGTTATACTATTTAGAAAATCCAGAGGATATACCTTTACCACCTTAAATGATAAATGTTATTTTTCTTCACTTGAGTCAGGTCTAGAATTAAGTATAATCATGGGATCCCTCCAACCAATCTTTAGATTTCAGTTAGACAGATGGTATAGGATACAACTGCATGTAAGGGATTATTTATGTTAATTTATGCATTAGTCTTTTCCAAGGGTACACTCAAAATATCAGAGTATTATACAGAAGCTAAAATTAGATTTATAAAAGTAAAGACAGGGGTAGATAAGTTAAAGGGAAGGGAACTCATGAATATGCATGGTTCAAATGCATACATCTTAAGCCTCAAAGCATTGCTTTTGTTATTTCAGTAAGAGCTAAGTAGATAAGGAGTGACTTTTTATTGTCTGAAGAAGGGGGAACAATGTCTTGGCCATTTGAAAGGGTGGATGGTATTGCAACTCAGCTGATTGGCTGAATTATATTCACACAGAAAAAGTTCAGCCAGCGAGTGCCTTAGAGCAGACAGCGAACAAAGTGCAGTT
The DNA here is from genome assembly GCF_000299155.1 of Elephantulus edwardii. Taxonomy (NCBI): domain Eukaryota; kingdom Metazoa; phylum Chordata; class Mammalia; order Macroscelidea; family Macroscelididae; genus Elephantulus; species Elephantulus edwardii. The sequence goes on along the minus strand of NW_006399751.1, from coordinate 10,511,124 downwards.
ACATACTACATACCCTACTTTTATTATACAGAGAACAGTTTCCAAGATGAATCTTTTGGAAATGTCATTCGTATCAGAGATGTTCTGGAATGGCAGTTCTTTTCAAATTTTCCTTCAGTGTTCACAAACCCATAAAAAAATTCTTACTCAGGCAGTTTTATAACTACTTTGGCCATCAGATACTACACCATACTTGATGTAAATTTCAGGGTTTTTCCTAGAATCCTGACTCAAGTTATGTTTTGAGGTGGTTGTTTTTCTCTCTGAAGAAAAGTGCATGCAAATGGCTTGCGTTCTTTGAAAACTCAGCTTAAGGCAAAGTAAGATAAACTAATAAGCGCTCAAATCTCTTATTTTATTGATCTTTTTTTTTCAATAATTACATCTTATCTTCAAAGGTACAAAAGACAACATGCGGAGTATTCAAAATCGTTATAACTAAGGACACGAAAGCAAACAGTTTGAGCTGACTTTTGTTATTTTTATGAGAGAAGCAAAAACTTTATTAAAGGGTAGTACTGATGGGAATAGAATATTAACAAAACCGCCATTCTTAGTCGGGCATCTCAATATATCAGGTAAGGAAGATCTTACCTTATAAAGTAAAATCTCTGTATGGATAAAGTAAAATCTAAATGTATGTATACATAAGAATGTGTCTTTCTGTATAAACTATACTTATAAATAGAACTAATTTGGCCTCTTGCCTGTTGTTGTTGCTATGTTGGAACCAACTCAAAGCTGACACTCCTGGGATTTCAGAGACTGTAAACTATATGAAAGGTGATTGTCCATCTTTATCCCTCAAAGCAACTGGTGGATTCAAACATCTGTCTTTAAATTGACAGTGCAATACCTTACCACTAGGCTATCAGATAATTATTACTAGGCTCTCCAGATTATTGAGAAACAATGAGGTCAGTTGAGGACTAAGGTGCATTGGATTCAGGTCATAGTCTTTCTGATTCTGCTCTGTTGTATATAGCATCTCTACGAATCAATCAGCATCAATTCAATGCCATGACTTTGGATTGTTTGGTCAGTGATACGAATGAGAACAAGGGATTTTAATAGGTACATAGTGTGTGTACCTATTACCAGTAAAGACAGAAAACATTAAAGATGACAAAAAGAAATGTATATCTAAGTATTGGAAAACAAAACAAAGGGTGGTGACTGGGAATGGTCAAGATCAAGGTAGAATGTCTGGGAATGACATCCCTGAGAAGGAAACAGTTCTCATTAGCAATATGGTTGAGCCAGTCACCCAAACAGAAGGCAGGGAGGTGCTTCAAGAAAAAGGCTCAGAAGTGCAGAGATTCTGGGAGAGTAAGAATGTTTTAAGTACCCTACCCCTACCTCCTTGGCATGCTAGTACACTCATATCCTGCTGCTGTGTTGTTCACTAGTAATTCATAGCAGCTCTTTTCTCTGGATAATTGCCTGCGGCCAACAAGAGTCTCTTGGAGCACTTCATTGACTCAAGGTATTACCACCCCCAGGTTTCACTGAAAATGAACTAGTACACCAACCATGTCTTGTCATTGCAGGTTGGGGACATTCTACTGCCTTTACTCATTCACTCATCACTACCTAGTCTTTTCTGACTCATCACCACTCTCCACGGATTTCTGAGGCTATAAATCACAATGAGAGGGTTCATCTTTCTCCCACTGAACTGCGAGTGCACTCAGGTTGCTGATGGTGCAGAGTCTTCAGGTTAGCAGCGCAGCCCACTATGGACCAAGGCCTCCTCAATCTTGGCTTCAACTTGACTCAACTTATAGCTGTGGAATCAGAAAGGACTCGTATTTGACACCTCAGTGGATTTTCGGAGGCTGTAAACTATATTTTTTTTTCTTCCTTGCAACAAAGATGGATTTGAACCTCTAGAGAAATGTCACTTTGCATTAGCAAAGGTGCTGTAGTGGTGGACTACTCCACCAGAGCACCTTAAAGTCTAGTTTAGGAAGATGGAAGGATATACTATATAACCCAACTCGCAGCCAGTCAAGTCTATGCAGACTAGCAAGCCTCCATAGGCTTTTTGAGGCTGTAAATCTTTATGGGAGAGAACTACTCATCTTTCTTCCATGGACTGGCTGTTGGATTCAAACCTCTGAACTTTTAGTTAGTAGTTGGATACATTAGACACCATTTTGTGAGGCCAATCTTAAACAGGAGAACATACATACACAATGCTCTACTAATAGAGACGAGACATAGCTTAAGACTGATTGACACATGCTGGACCCACACGTTGAGATAGAACTGCATAAGGGATTAGACAGAAAGTAGATTCGGTCTGAGACCACATTATTGGTTAGAATGTTTCCTCTGACACTCTAATACATATTTCCTTCACACTCTTCTCCTACAAGCATGACCCTATTATGTTATTGGACTACTAATCTTCACTTTAGCCTCAGTTTCTAAGAAACTAGACTGAAAAGAACCTATTCTAAGAACTTAAGAGTAAGGATGAATGGCTGTGGCGTTGTGTCAAGACATAGGTCAAGATGATATTGGAAAGAAAGCCACATGATATATTAATGAGGAGTATCATTAGCTCTTTGCATTGCATTTTTTATAGCCAATGAGAAGTTGTAGAATGCTTCTCATGGAAAGAGAGAAGTAAATTTTATTTAAAAAATTACATGTAATTTATAGTAGAGAAGGTCATTTGCCTGTGACAAGTAAGTATGGCAGAGAAGGACCAAATAAGATAATGTTCTGAGGTTCATCCTTGATTTGTTTCATTTTTACGTTACTCCTCACCTGTCTGCCACTTGAGCAAAAAGCAGAGTGAAATCATAACCACTGAAGTCTAGAATGATGACACTAACACCAAGTGTGTTTCTGAAAAATTAGCAGGAAACATTGAGATAAAGATGATTGGCTTAAAAAGGTCTAAGTAACACAAAGATATTACTTTCACTAATAATAAAAAGGACTCTGGAATCTCTATGAACTTTGAGAAACAGTAGCTATTGAAAGGCCAGTTCTTTTGTTCATAGAGTTGCTATGAGGCCTACTCAACTCAAGGGCAATCAACTACAATAACTAAAAAAGGAGCTCTGATAGCCTAGTGTTAAGAAGCTTTGCAATTACAAAGGCACGCAGTTAGAACTACCAGTTCCTCTTTGAGAGAAGGATGGGAAATATTCTTCCATGTGATTTTTTTGCCTCTGAAAACCCACTGGAGGGTCCACTGTGAGTTAGTTCTGATTCCACAGCACACAACAATAATGTTAAAACTTTCATAAAAAATAAATGTGGATTTTCTTAACAGTAAATATGTCATCATTTTTTTAATCTCTTTTCCATATGAATGAATCAAATCTTTCTTATACCTTCTTTGTTAAGCTATCTTTGCTTATTGTCAATTGCTGTCAATTTAATCTGTTACCTTCAATATTAATGATATTGTGTGATCATTTTCACACTCTGTTGAATCACCATATTTTTTAAAATGACAACAAATCGAGAAATACAGATCTCTTCTAGCCAGCTGGTCAAGTAGTTGTCTCCCAAATGTCTTGGGTGTCTTGAATTTTCTATGTATAAGCTTACACAAAGATAATTGCGTATGCATAGCCTTCCAAAAGAACAAACAAAAGTGTCTTGGAGGAAGTTTTATAAGGTTTATCTTTAGAGACAAGGGATGTGGTGAAACTGCATCCCACAGACCATGGGCGTGTTAGAAAATGCAGACCTTAAAAAAGACATCATACTGGGATCACACAGCGGCTGAGACAATGGTGGCAGTCCTGTGGAATAAGATAAAGTTTTTATCTGTTGTTCATAGAGTTGCTATAAGCCTTAGTTGACTTGCCAGAACCTAATAACAACTAGTAGAATCCACTCAATAGATGCAGATTGAAAGTAGAACTTTCTAGGCCATGTCCTTTCACAAACAGATCAAGAGGCCTGTCTTCTAAAGTGGATATGGCATGCCAACCTTTTAGCTGACAAGCTCATAACTCTCTCTGCCATGTGGACACATTTACATTACAGACCTCACATTTGTGAAGGAAGTGTCTCATCTACACTTGATCACATCTACACTTGATGTGCTAAGATAGATCACTGGAGGACAAGGAGACACCAAACACAATTTTTGCCCACAAGAGGTTTATATTCTAGATCACTTTCTATGAGATGTGATGTATTCATAAATTCTATCAGATTCATGTAATTTGCTAATGGTGTACATTTATTTTAATGTAAAGTTTCTTCGCCTCTTCCACGGTAATCCGAGTATTTCAATAAAAGTAGAGTTTGTTTAGGACATCTCTGCTTTTCTAAAGCAATGCACAATGATTCAAGTAATATAAACACAGAATGTTGGTATTAGGTGCTGTTGAGTTACTTTCAATTCATAGTGACCTATGACAATGCATTTAAAACTACAATATCCAGAGCAATTTTCACCATCTCCCCATCTCCGTTGTGTTCAATGTCATCGTTTCAGTAACTGTTGCCAATCCATTTTGTTAAAGATCTTCCTGTTTTTAGCTGATCTGCCACTTCTCAAAGCAGTCTTTCTCATAGTCTAGACCCTCCTGATATCACACCCGTAGTGAATCACCCGTTTCAGAAGCTGGTATATTTGCAATTGTAACATGGCTTGCCATCTCTTTGGCTCAAGATGATTTAGTATTGTCAAACTTTCACAGAACAAACTTCTCCAAAGCGATAAACCAAAGGGGAAGAAGTACATACACAGAAGGGAACAGATTTTCCGGAGCAGATTTATGAATGTATTAAATATTAAAGGGATAATCTCCATTGCTTTGTAGTTTAAACAGCGATAAATGGGTGCTAGGCTTGATTAAATGCTTGTACTTTACTTCAATGTTTAATTTGTTTTGAATTGTTTATGGAAAGAATATGTAAAAGGCACAGAGATGCATCTATCAAGGAGCAACTTCCATTTCTTCTTGTGTGAGATTCACTTGTAGGTAGGTTATATAGTCATACCTGCAAAAGTTTGTTGTTTTTGTTTTTTTGTCTGATTAAAAAGAATAAAAATCAGGAAATATGCCACACTTTAAAGAGAGTTTGTGATTCAGTCAGCTTGTCTGGGTTTTAATTTTGGTCTCATCCTCCTCTAAATTCATGGTCTTGCAGAATTTGCTTCAATTCCCTGAACCTTCATTTTTATAGCTGCGAAAGTATTGTAAAAAACACTCATGTGCATGTATTCATATGTCCATCTGTGCACACATGTGTTAAAATGAATGAGTTACATTACAAACTTCTTAGCATTGAAATAGCAAGAGCTCAATGAATTTATGATTTAGTAAAAGAAATCTAGTAAAATAGGATTAACTGAGTGCTCACTAGTTGTTCTCTTGGTCTTTTATGTTGGTAGACATAATATATTCTAAAAAAAAGACTATGTTCTGTCTTTGTATCTGCGATCTAGAGAGCATAAGAGATTTAACCAGAGATACAAATACATTGTCTATAGGCTGCTCCTTCTCTATAAGAGGCAAAGATTTTGAAGCTTCGTCTGACACACTTTGGGCATGTTGCGAGGAGGAACCAGTCCTTGAAGAGGAACATTATGCTTGAAGGGGTGCAGAGACAGCACCAGAGAGGAAGACACTCAATGAGATGGCTTGACTCAGCGATTGGGGTAATGGTGTGTCAGAGACAATGAGATTGGCTCAAGATAGAACAGTGTTCAGAGCTGTTGTACATAGGATTGTTACGAGTCACAAGTAACTCGACAGCACATAATCATAACAACAACAGTACAGAAGACTCGACCTCAGACAATTTTCAAAAGCCATGCATAAAATTACCATGAGGCACTAGCATCCAAACATATATTTTTACTACGTCAAGAAATGAATAAACACACATAAGAAGTGGGTGCATGCATTACAGACAAGTCTAAAAGATAGAAAATGTTTCCCTTCATGGTTGCAGCATTTTCTTGAAAATGGAGGAGAGCTATTTGGAAGGTTTCTAACCTAAACCTTACATCACTTTTCATGGTAGTGCCCTTATACCCCACTTTTCGCTCCTTGAAGATATATGACAGACTGCCTTTAAAAGCCAAAATTCCTCTTGTCTAATAGCTTTCCTCTGGAAACCCTATGAACCTGGAGAGAGGATGAAAGACAAACAAGGGTTGAGGAATCTCCTTCATAGGGTTGCTGTGAGTCGCCTGCAACCCCACGGCACTTAACAAGTGTAGGATAGAATGTATGCGGCCAATACAAATATAAAAATCCAATTAAAGAGGAACAAAACCCCCAAACATTGTTGTTTAACCTGATACGTCTTGCTACTTAATCTGATAATTCTATTACTAGACAATGACAATAGATGATAATAACTAAGAGAATGGGTTCTAGGAGCTCTGGTGGTGTAGTGATTAAAACACCCAGTGGCTACCCAAAAGTCAAAAGGTCAGCAATTTACCTGAAAAAGACACTGCCGTCTGCTTCTAGGGAGCTCTGATGACTTACTGGTAAGAAGCTGCACCACCAACCAAAAGGCACAGGGTTTGAATCCTCACGCTACTCTGCAGGAGAAAGATGGACAATCTCCTCCTGTATCATTTACTGCCTCTGAAAAGCCGCTGGTGGGTTCGCTATGAGTTGGTTCCTGCTTGATGACACATAACAACAACAACAATGTGGTTCTGTAAAGACTCCAGCCCTGGGGACTCCACGGAATTGTTCCATTCTCTCCTGTAGAAGAAGAATTCGTTTGTGATGGATTTAGCAGCAACGGGTTACAGTAAATTGATTAAGAATAGCCCATCATTTGTAAAAAAAAAAAAGTAGAAATCATTAACCGTCTCTCTATTATTTTCTTATGTTTTTCCTGTAGGTGACAGAAAGACACCAGGTGTATAGGGAATAGGATAGTGCCCCGAGAGGTGCAGAACCTGGAGATTTTGGGCCAGAAGGTGGCTGCATCTGATACCAAAAACTAGAGCTGCCAGCACACTCTGTGACTGTCTCCTAGTTGGGAGATATTCCATTTCCTAATTCATGAGTAGAAAAGAGTCAATTTTTTTTTAAAAGAAAAGATATTGTCTATCATTTTCTCTTCTAGCAGTCCACTATATCCTAAATCCTTTGTTTAAACATCACCCACCCTCAAGTTCTATACCAAAGCAAATATATATATATTTCATTTTAATTGAGATTTTAATGAAAGTTTATGGAGGACTTGGATTTCTATTCATTCATTGTTGCACGTTTTCCTCCCTACCCACTCACCCCAAGTTCACTTTTCTCTTTGGAAAAAAAACCCAAAAAACCAAACAAGTGTATTCCATTGTTGCACAGTTCATATATATTTCTTACATTGAATTTGAAAGAAAAGATTTTCATCTCTTTGTGGCAATCTTTTTCTGAAGCCAAGGCAAAGTGTTGAGTTGCTGAATCATGAAGTAAACTGCAGGAGAAAATTGTGAGCTTCAGTAGGTCTACTGAACAAATATTCTCCTTGCTCAAGATTCTGTTCCATATGGAAGAAAAATGAGCCCAACCTTTGGATATATTGGACCTTTCAAGTGACAGATCACAGATGTTTGGGACAGCCTTTCAGTCAACAGGAACCCAGAATTACAGAGTTTTGGCACCAACCACATGTTGTGCGTTCTGCATTGGCTGCATCAACCATCTGCTTCATATCACTCACGGACTATTCCCTGATAAATCAAGGGCAATGAAGAGATGATGAACTCTAAATGCTACTCTATCTTCTATGGACTAGAATTTGTTTGGTTTTTTCCTTTCTCTTTTCTGTGTTTCAAAGTACTTCTGAACTATGCTGCCTAACAGAATGTGTATTTCAGGCAGGACTTTAAATGGATTCATTTAGATTCTAGCCTCTGCTGAGATTTATATTTGCACTCAAGATACTCTGAATCAAAACCTACAATTTTAGCAAGATACCCAGGTGATTCTTTGAGATTTCTAAGATGCACTGCCTTCAAGTTGATGATTCTGACTCATGGCAGCCTTCATTGGGTCTCTAAGTCTGTGTATCTTTTGGGAAGAGTATTTTAAACCGTCAATAATCTTTGGCATGCAGATAACACAACCTTGTTTGCTGAAAGAGAAGAGTACTTGAAACATTTGCTGCAGAATATCAATTGCTACAGTCTTCAATATGAATTGCATCTCTATGTCAAGATGTCAATGTCAAGAAAACAAAAATTCTTACCACTAGACCAATAGGTGACCTCAGGGCAGATGGAGAAAAGATTGAAACTGTCAATGATTTCATCTTACGTAGATCCATAATCAATATACTTGGTATCAGCAGTCAAGAGATCAGGAGAAGTATTCAGGAACCTCTCCAAATTGTTGAGGAACTATTCTATCAATTTGAGGACTAATGTGAGTCTGATTCAGATCATGCTTTTTAATCACTATGCATCTGAGAGCTAGACAATCAATAAGGATGACAGAAGGAAAGAAATGATGCCTTTACACTGGGAAGAGAAGCTACTAGAAGAGAGTTACTGAATATTCCATGGACTGCCAAAAGAATAAATATGTTTTGGAGGAGTTGAGGTCAGATTGCACTTTGGAGGCAAGGATGATGAGCGTTCATCTGCATGCTTTGGGCATGTTTCTAGAAGAGGCTATTCCTTGGAAAAGGTCATCATGCTTGGAAGGTTGGAGGGAAAGGCTGGTGAAGGAGAGGAAGACCCTCAACCAGGTGGATTCACACAGTGACTGCCGCAAAGGGCTTGAATGTGTTGAAGATTGTGAGGTTGGCACAGGACAGATCTGTTAATAGGGCTGCTGTGAGTCATACTCAACTTGACAGCATCTAAAAACACAACAGCAACAGCTGCTGAAGGAAACAAGGGCGTTCCTCCACAACCCACAAAGAGAGCCAGAGTGTACCCCAAGAGTTGGTATCGTGAACCTGGACTTCTAGTCTCCAACTCTGCTAGGGGACAAATTTCTGTTTGTTAAAGTCATCTACTTGTAGCTTCTATTACAGCAGCACTGTTGTTGCTGTGTGTTTTCGAGTCTGAGTTGACTCATAGTTGAGACTCTAGTGGATTTTCAGAGGCTGTAAATCAAATGGGAGGAAATTGACCTTCATCCTCCTTCGGAACAACACAACTCCTTACCAGAGCTTACCAAGCTACCAGAGCTCCCTATAGCAACATTGGTGTTTTTTGCCATTGAGTGGGAACCAAGCCATTGCGGATTTTAGAGGCAATTTAATTGCGTGGGAGGAGATGGTTCACTCTTCTCCCATTGGACAACTGAAGTATTTGAACTATGTACCTTTGGGATTTTAGGACAGCTCCTTAACACTAGGCCACCAGAGCTCCCCTATAGCAGAATTAGACAACTTATAAGACTACAGTGTTCAATATAGATTATATCTCAACATCAAGAAAGTAAAAATCTTCCCACTCCACCAGATTCAAGTTGTCAAGGACTTTTCTTTTTTAGTTTTGCTACATTTTAATAGTAGGTTTGTTGGTGTTTTTAATTATTTAAGGTGGTTTCCATTTCATCGCTCATATAAATTTTGTTTTATACAATTAATTGCAATTGCACAAAGCCTTTATTTACAATGTCTTCTTGAATCCTCCCTGTGCCTTCCCTTTCCCTTTACCCTACATATCCATTCATTAATCTCTTGGCAATGACATATCTTTTAAAGGACGCATATCAAAAATTTAAAGAATACTTCAGCACCTCAACAACAACAACGAACGAGGCAAGCAGCCCAATACAAAATGGGCAGAAGATATAAAAAGACATTTTACAATAGAAGATATTTAAATACCCAACAAGCACATGAAAAAATACTCAAGATCATTAGTCATTTAAAAGAGATGCAAATTAAAACAGTAAGACATCATCTCACCCCAGCAATACTAGTAAGGTTCAACAAAACAGTAAACAATATATATATGTTGGCAATGATATGCCATTGCCAGATTTCTTTTTCCCAGTCTTTCTTTTTACTCTATTAGAGAAGCTTATTTCAGGGTTTCGTGTTTTGTTTTGGGATTGGTTGTTGTTTTTTTGTGGGGTTGTGTGTGTGTGTGTGTGTGTGTGTGTGTGTGTGTGGAATCTGGGATACTTTATTGTGAATTGCTCCTCAATCTGGTTTTAGCCAGTTGGTGAGTCTGGAAGGGCAATGCGTTTCCACTTGAGGAAAAGGAAGATGGATAAGAGTGTTTTCAGGTGGGTGTCTGCCAAGCACAGAGAGGGCTGTGGCTGGCTCAGTGGGCAGTGGACAGCAGAGGCGTAAGATGGGATGACCAGGCTGTGCTTAGACAGGGGAAGTTGCCTACAGGTCAAGTTTCCAATGACCACTGGAATGTATGCAGGAGTTCCCAGCGGAGGCTAGTTCTATTTTTAAGTAAAGAATAATTTCACGGATGTTCTATGGCTCTGCTTTTACTGCTTGTTCAGCTGGGTTTTTTATTTTATTTTCTTTACCTTTGTTGATTAAAGACCTTACAGAAAGGGTTGGCATTTTAGTACTTCACCTTGTAGTCTTCAGTTTCCCTCGGGGAACACATGTGGATATGTATCCATTCATCTCTTCCTTTTCTGTTGTCTGCTTCTGTTGTGTGCTCACTGGCAGGATATGCTCCAGACAGGAGGGCATCTTTGAAGCCTAGAGAAGTTGAATGAACAGAAGGATTTGATTTTTAGAAGGTCCCATAGGCTTTCAAATATGGCCCAAAATACTTAACCAGAAGAGGAAGAAATAAATACAGGATTTCATTTAACTTGGATGTTGTTGTTGTTGTTGTTGTTATGTGCCATCGAGTCGCCTGCGACTCATAGCAACCCTATGTACAACAGCCCTAAACTCCGCTCTGTCCTGCGCCAATCGCACTGTCTCTGATACTCCCATCCCAATTATCCCAGTCACTGAATCAATCCACCTCATAGAGGGCCTTCCTCTCCTGCGCCGTCCCTCTACCCTCCCAAGCATGATGTCCCTCTCCAAGGACCGGTCTCTCCTCACTACATGTCCGAAGTAAGTTAGACAGAGCCTCAGAATCCTTGCCTCCAAGGAGCCACCCGGTTTAACCCTCTCCAGGACAAATCTATTTGTTTTCCTAGCAGTCCATGGTATTCTCAGTACTCTTCTCCAGCACCACAGCTCAAAGGCATCAGTTCTCCTTCTATCCTCCTTGGTCGTTGTCCAACTCTCTGATGCATAACAGGTGATTGCGAAGACCATGGCCTGTATCAGATGTGCCTTAGTCTCCAGAGAGACACCACTGCTCTTCAGCACCTTGGAGAGGTCCCTAACAGCAGACTTTCCCATGGCAATGCGCCTTTTAATTTCCTGGCTGCTGGTGCCAAGACTGTTGACTATGGAGCCAAGCAGACTAAAGCTGTGTACAATCTCAATCTCACTCAATATTCATGACAGTAGCAGTCAAGAAATCAAGATACAGGTTGTACTGGTGAAATCTACAGTCAAGGACCTCTGAAAAGTGCTAAAAAGCAATGATATTTGTTTACAAACAGGTACACCCTATGCAAGCCATGGGGAGTGTTTTTAAATTTTTAAAAAATTTTATTATGTGTTGTTTGTTTACCATCAAATTGGATCTAAATGGTACAGGAGGAGATTGCCCCTCCTTTTCCAGCAAAGCACCTGGTGGATTTGAACTGCATACCTCTGGGATTGCAGTTCAGCTTCTTGCCACTAGGCCATCAGATCTCCCTAAGCCATGGTATTTTAAATTGCTTCCTATGCATCTGAATGTTGGACAAAGTAAAAGAAGACTGATGAAGAAATGATGCTTTTGAACTGTGGTAATGGAGAAGAGTATTTTCATATCCAAATGATCTCCAAAAGAACAAACCAATCTGTAATGGAGAAAATCAACCAGAATGTTTCTTAGAGGCAAGGATGGTGAGACTTGGTCTGGCATTCTCTGGGCATGTAATCAAGAGAAGTCAGTTCTTGAAAAAGATCATCCTGAAAAAGATAGAGGGTCAGCAAAAGAGAAGACAAGCCTCGATGAGATGGCGTTACAAAGTGACCACAACAATGGGTTTGAGCGAAATGGATATCCTGATGAGGGCGCAAGACAGGGCAAAGTTCATGCCTGCTTATTCATAGGGTTGCTGTGAGTCTCAGTCAAGTTGATGGCACTTAAGACAACAAAGAGAAAATGCTCTGTGATGTGTGGACTCCTCACACAATGTGAGTTGTGACTAGCCACACATAAACTCAGCCACTCAAATACTAGGAAAAGGAAGTCAAAACATACCAGCTTCATGGAATTTGCAGTTCACTATCTCTGAGTGGTTCTCATGAAAGTAGATATTAGTAATGGTTTCTCAGAAAGAAATGCAGGTAAATTAGTAGCCACACAGAAAATACGTTTGATTTCTTGGTCTTGGAACAACAACAATACTACAAGGGACAATTTACCCATTTTTAAGAAATCACAGAGGTGCTTATCAGGTTTGGGATGTATTTTTGTTTCATCTACTTAAAGAAGGAAAAGTTTAAGACAATTATGTCATCCAGAGAGGCTTTGAACAATAATCACAAATAGGTGAATGAATGATTACTTGGTAGAGGAATCTATGGTTTCTAGGAAACCATAGAACAAGTTAGTGCAGCCTGGATAGTTTCACGTCCTTTTTTAACACTTGAGGTACTAGTTGACCATAGAGTGACAGAGAATGGTAAGTGGGGAAATTAACCTTCATTTAATGTCACTTATATACTTGGTAATTTTTCACTCAATTCCAGTAATAAACCATTGGGTAATACATATCAGATAGTAGATAGCTCAGTGTAGAGATTGTAGTGACTTTTTTGCTGTAATTCAGCTCTAAAGTAGCCTGGGAAGAATTCAAGAACAGATGGCCACAGGATATGAGTATTTCTTTAAAGAGCTAGTCATTAAAAAAAAAAAACAACAAAACTTTCCCCCATAAGATGTACTAGAAATGTACTTTATTATGTACTTTATTATTTTGTTGTCCAAGAAATGTCAATATGATTGAGCTTTCATGACCAAGAGACTAATAACCCCATGGCAACCTCAGGTTTGTGGGTTTTGAGAGTTCTCTGACTTGGTAAATGAATTAAGGCTAAATAAATATTTGTACACATACACAAATACGTACCCATATATGCATGCATGTCACATACAAATCATCAGTGCAAGGCTATTGCACAATCCTAAAAGATTAATCAAGGGATCTCCTCTGAACAAATTTGACAAAACACTTTATAGAGAGTCTATGAAATGAGTCCACCCAGCAAACGATATCCATCATTGTGATAAGAGCAGCCAAAATGATAAATACTTGTAAGCATTATTTAATTTCACTCTCAGGTTTAATCCTTGGAATATTCCATTGAGGTAGATTATTGTATCCATTATTTCCCTTGCTATATAGATAAGAAAATTGATGTTTTGACGAGTAAAAGCTTGCCAGTCCTAAAGCCAAGATTTAAATTCTGGTAGTGTGATTCAAAAATGTTTGCTTCTCTATATGTTTAATCATTCCTAAGTTTTTAGGAACTTTTGTAATTATTTTTAGATGTACTATAGACTGCATCAACTCTAGCTTTTCCTTCTGTACACTGTTCATAAAGAATTATATAAATAACAAGGTCAGGGAAAGGCTCTTGCAATTCTGTAAAGACCATTCGGGGAACCAGTGCAAAACGTCAGTGTTAAATTCTTTCTGTCTAGCTTCCCATGCCATATGGCATAATTCATATTTCCAATATATGTTAGTGTTAAAAGATGAATGTTTTCCCCTCAGTTTTCATAGTACCTTTCCTAGAAATGGTGTAAACATTGCTTTTCCAATTTTTTTCCATTTTTTTTAAGAAAAAAAAAAAAAACCAAAACAGAACACCAAACTCTACTTAAATATTATTCCCAAAGGCACCTCAGCAGACAGGCCTGGCAACTGACTTCTGCAAAATTCACTGCTTTTAATCCCCTACAAGACAGTTTTACTCTACACATGTAAGATCACCCTGAGTGTGTGCTGAAGCACCAACATCAGAAAAGAGGAATGTTTCTATGGCGTTTTTCTACTTCAAATTCCCAATGATTTCAAGTTCATTTTCTAGGACCGTGCCTGAGTGGATGCTATCAATTATCTAAATCTTATAAAAATGTTTTCTACAGGTTATCTCAAAAGTAATCCCTCCTAGGCCCATGTTTTGTTTTCTCTTTCAACTGCTATTTCAATGAAAGTTATTTCTAATCAACATTTCTTTTGTTCCATGACAACAATAATATCCATGGTGTGTGATCATTCATTTTGCCTATTATCGTCATCTACATTAACAACATTTGAAGGCTGCAGTCCTTGACCCTCTGCAGCAAGTGCATGAGGTCCTCCTCAGTTTCAGCGAGCAGGGTTGTGTCATCTGCATAACGCAGATTGTTGATAGATCGTCCACCAATCCTAACGCCACGCCTCTCCTCATAGAGCCCCACCACTCGGATAATCTGCTCTGCATACAGGTTGAAAAGGTATGGAGACAGGACACGTCCCTGACGTACACCCTTCCCAATTTTGAACCATGCTGCGTTGCCCTGCCTCTTGGTCCAAGTATAGGTTTCGCATTAGCGCGATCAAGTGTTCTGGGATTCCCATTCTTCTCAGAGTCAGCCACAGTTTGTTATGATCCACGCAGTCAAATGCCTTTGCATAATCAATGAAACACAGATAGACATTCTTCTGGTATTCTCTACTTTCAGCTAAGATCCATCTAACATCAGCAACAATATCCCTAGTACCACGACCCCTTCTAAACCCAGCCTGGACTTCTGGCAGTTCTCTGCTGATGTACTGTTCCAGTCGTTTTTGGATAATCTTCAGTAGAATTTTGCTTGCATGTGAAATCAATGATATTGTTCTGTAGTTTCCACACTCAGTTGGGTCGCCCTTCTTCGGGATGGGAACAAATATAGACCTCTTCCAGTCAGTTGGCCAAGTGGTTGTTCTCCAGATTTCTTGGCACAACTTGGTGAGCACATCCACGGCAGCATCTGTTAGCTGAAATATGTCAATTGGTATACCATCTATTCCGGGGGCCTTATTTTTTGCTATTTCCTTCAAAGCATCAGGGTGGATGGCGAAGAGATTGAGATTGTTCACAGCTTCAGTTTGCTCGGCTCCACGGTCAACACTCTTGGCACCAGTAGCCAGGAAATAAAAAAAAAAACAAACCAAAACGTATTGTGATAGGAAAGTCTGCGGTTAGGGACCTCTCCAAAATGCTCAAGAGCAGCGGTGTCTCTCTGGAGACTAAGGTCCGCCTGATGCAGGCCATGGTTTTTGCAGTCACTTGTTATGCATCAGAGAGTTGGACAATGACTAGGGAGGATAGGAGGAGAATTGACGCCTTTGAGCTGTGGTGCTGGAGAAGAGTATTGAATGTACCATGGACTGCCAAAAAAACAAACAGATTCATCGTAGAGAGGATTAAACCAGGCTGCTCCTTGGAGGCAAGGATTCTGGGGCTTCGTCTGACATACTTTGGACATGTTGTCAGGAGGGACGGGTCTTTGGAGAGGGACATCATGCTGGGTAGAGTAGAGGGACAGCGCAGGAGGGGAAGACCCTCTATGAGGTGGATTGATTCAGTGACTGGGGTACTCGGGATGGGTTTGTCAGAGGCAATGAGATCGGCACAGGATAGAGCACGGTTTAGGGCTGTTGTACATAGGGCCGCTATGAGTCGCAAACGACTCGACGGCACATAACAACAACAACAACACATTAACAACATTTTGGTATTTATTAGTTTCTTATTCCTCCACGTACCCTCCCTAGGAGCCATGTTCTCTAAGTTTTGCACTTACAAAATATTGTTTCCCAGTTGTTTGCATGGCATATATCCTCTCAACACACAATGCGTTCTTGAATAAAGATGGAGAAGAACTGTTTCACTTTTATCTTTCTTTACGTAATATTCCTGATTACTAACACAAAGATGGGCACATAATTGGATGTAGTAAATGCTGATAGATTTTCTATCTCAAAGCAGCAATATACTTGCACTTTTGGAAAAGTAGTTATTTAAGATTATTGGTTTTTGTAGCTTCAAAATACAAAAGATATTAATCTGAATTTCCACAAGAGCAATGAGATAATGTTCTTGTTTATTTACAATGGAGACAGATTCTCTTTCTGGCATATTGAATCAATAAGTCATCAAGCAGCTGTTAGGATAAAACCTAGCGCTACCCAACATGTTGTTGGTAGCTCAAAATAGTGAGCATATAATTCACTGGTAGTAGGATTAAGTAGATTGAAGTATATTCAGGCTATACAAGAAAATACAACAATGAAGATGAACGGATTAGTTACAGGTATGTACAAGCATGGCAGCGCCTTTAAAACATAGCATTGAGAAAATCTAAAATTTAAGTACAAACAAAATATGTTCTGTGTAATTTCATATATACAGATTGTCAAAGTATGCTCTAAGATATATATTGTTTATGAGATGAATATGTACTAAAATTATTCACATAAAATAAAAAATATTAAGACACCACACATTCATTTCTTGATGTTAAGTAGATCTGAGAAGGAAGGAAAGGAGATGAGCATTATTTGAGGGGCGGGGGAAGCATTGAGGGACTGAGTTAGTGAATCTGTAGCATATCATTTATTTGTAAAAACTAAAGAAATGTATAAAGTGGAAGATTTTGTTAAATCATTTGTTTACTTTTTGAGAATGTAGAAATCAGTTATTTGATTTCTTTTATTCTTAGATGTATAAAATAGGAAAAAAAATGTATATTACTAACTAGTTAGATAGATAGCTGTGGTGGATAAGTGGCAAGTGACTGTGTGGCCAACCTGAATGCATGAGGTATGAGTCTTTGAATCCACCAGCCGCTCTGTGGGAGATAGATGGACAAGTTTTTCCCATGTGACTTATAGCCCCTGAATATCTACTGGAGGGTCCGTTATGGATTGACAGTACATAACCACAACTATGTGTGTGTGTGTATATATATTATTTATACAGTGTGTCTATGTATATGTGTGTATATATATTATATAGTGTGTATATATATAAACATATATAATGTGTGCATAGTGTGTGTGTATATATACACAGTGTATGAATATATTGTTGTTATATGCTATAAAGTGTCATAGCAACCGTGTAAACAACAAATCTAATTTTTCCCTATCTTGTACCATTCTCATCATCTGTGATATACTTGAGCCCCTTGTTACAGTCATTCTGTCAATCTATCTTGCTGTCTTCTTTTCTTAAGCTCATCCTCTATCTTTCCACACATGGTGTCTTTTTTCCAAGGACTGACCCTTCTTAACAGTATCTCAAAATATGAGAGAAGAAACTTCACCATCCTTGCCTCCAAGGAGTACCATGGTTTCACATTCTCTGAGACATATTGGTTGGTTTTTTAAAAATATATTCTCTAATGCTCCATAGCATATTTTCCAACTCTTCTCTAACACCACAACTTAAAGGCACCGATTCTTCCTTTGGTATCTTTATTTATTATCCAGCTGTTAGATGCAGAGCCAGCAATGCAAAGACCATAACTTAGATCGGATGTACCTTAGTCTTCAATCTGACATCATTGCTCCTTAGCACACTGGCGAGGTCCTTAAATGAGGTCTAAAAATTAGTTAAATCTTCCTGAGGGAATTGACAAGCCCCTGTCAGAAATTAATTATCCCAGTATGGTTTTATAGGATTCCCTGGATGCCAAAATGGTTTAAGATGTTCAACTGCGAACCCAAAGGTTCAGTCCACTCAAAGGTGCATTGGAAGAAAAGCCAGGTAAACCTCCTGCAAAAGTTCAGCTACTGAAAACCCTGTGGAGCAGAGTTGTGCTCTGACACACATGGATTTACCATGAATCATATCAGCTTGAAGACACTGTATTGTTTTAAAATGTTTGCTGGTACTGACAATGGAAGAATGAACAGGCCTCATCCTAACTTTAATAAGTGCAAAACCATAAAGAGTGATACCAAAACTTCACAAGATAAAGATACAATTAGATACAGTTTAATAGATCTTACAATAAGGTAAGAGGGCGAGGAGTTAGGTCTAATGGATGTTCTTAATTTCTTTTTCTTTAAAGAATAGCTACAATATACAATAACAATCTACATAAAAGAACAAACAAGTGCATGTCCAATTTAATGATGATGGTGAGTTTTTGTGTATTTGAGTATAGAGTTTTTAACCGCATTGCTATCACACCATTCTTACGGAATTGTTCTTTCCCCCATTTACTTCGATATCATCAAGGATTTCAGTAGTCTGGGATAACATTTTTCATGATTACACAATCAGAAAACTTAAGGCAGTATTGATCACCAACAACTGTAGCTAATAAATTTCCTTCTTTTATGACATTTCTGTTAAACACTAAATAAGTTCATCTTGCTTGCAAAACACTAGTGAGTTCTGACCTTTTGTTTGGAGAACAATAAATCCCTCAATGAAGATGAAGTGAGAAACTCTTCAAGCGCCAGTAAAAAAAAATATGGAAGCTCATTCCAATTTGGTTCACATATTGATGTGTGTCTGTGTAATTCATTCGTATTTTAATTCACAAATCATTTATACACGGCACATCCAAACACATCATAAAAAAGATGTTCAAGGAAATCATAGGCTGCCAGTCTCTCTTAAAAGTGAATTTGGATCCTAAATTAATTTTCAGAGCTAGTTTTGTGCAGGGAGAGGTTTCTGTACCCAGCAAAAACTAGAGGAGTCTATAATTTAAATGGGCAAATTGATGAGCTCTGTAGATGTATTTGATACATAGTGAGCAAGAATAAAATCACATATGCAAATAGAGCATTGCAGGTGTCATGTTTCCTGATGAGAATGCTTTTGAAGAAAACAAGTTTGGCCACAGTGCTGATACACCTGTTTTGCGTGAAGATTTTTCTATTCCATGAAATTGCTAACATGAAATGAGGAGAGCAGTAACCTCTATGAGTGCATCCAGTAGATTCTAAATAGCGTCCCGCGGAGGAGAATTGGGTTCTCCCAGCTGTAGAGGGCCAAGAATAGAGATCTACATTTAATACTGAGAATTCTCTCCATTGCTAGCCATGTTTCTTTCATGTTTAAGCCACTTCTTGAGTAAAACAAGCTAGCCCTCCATCTCAGGGGGAAATAATAACTACCCTTTTGGGTTACAGTGGATATGAGGGGAGATCAATGGGAAAGTGTTTTCCATAGCAAATCATAGAAATACAGATTATGATAAAAAGTAAATACTTGAGTCTGTACCATAAATACACATTTTTATTTCGTTTTCAGAAAAAATGTCTGATTTCTAGCTTTGTTGCTAATTATGTAGAGTTGGTAGACAGGCCCAGCTTAATTTCTTTTTCATAGAGTCACGAAGAGCTGGAGTCGTCTTTATTAGCACTTAACAGCAACCTCTTCGGTTCCAAATCACATGTAATTGAATGAAACTCTGCACAGTGCATGACATCTCCATGACTGTTGGTGTGTTGTAGGAAGTGTGGCAATTCATAACATTGAGGGTTTCTCTCTACTTCTCCAAACATGTTATTTCCCTGTTATTTCCTTTATTCATATGGAAATACCAATTTCCTCTGCTTCATCCATTTCAATTCTTTCCATGACTCAAGGCCTAAGTGGGTTTTTCTTTTTAATATTTCTGGTACTATTTTTTTAAAGTTATGTCTCCCAGACACATACGTTTACCTATAATTCTGAAGCCTGGACATTTATCTAAAGTCAACCTACACTTTTTTCAATAAGGACTCTAATTTTCAAAGAGTATTTTTGTCCTAAGAAATACGGTTTCTGAATCAAACTGGAACCAAACAATTTGACTTATTACCTCATAACTCCTAATAATTTTAATTTATGTGTGCACAATTCCAAAATTACATTAATTTTTAATGCTTATTTTATTTTGCTGAGAGGATTGGGTAGAACATTCAAAAACCTTATCACACTGAAAATTTAGTGTAGTGTATTTTTACTGAGAGGTACTCTTTTTTAACATCTTTACTGAGAATCACTGTAAAATTTACCTCTGTGTGTGTGTGTGTGTGTGTGTGTGTGTTTACACGCACTGTTTGATGAGGAGTTCTGGTAGTCTAGTGGCTAAGAGTTCACTGCTACCTTAAAAGGTATGCGATTCAAATGTACAAGTTGTTTCACAAAAGAAAGATGGACAATCTCCTTTCATGCAATTTACAGTCTTTGAAAACCCACTGGAGTTATATGATTTGGTTCTAACTTGATGGTACATAACATACAAATTAACAGTTTGATGATAATTTGCTAAATGCATACAGTGCTCAACTCTCATTGCAATAAAGCACTGGGACTTTTCTGTTACCCCAAGTCATTGCTAACTAATGACAAACCTATTTGTGTCAAAGTAGACTGCATTCCAT
Organism: Elephantulus edwardii; assembly: GCF_000299155.1. NCBI lineage: Eukaryota > Metazoa > Chordata > Mammalia > Macroscelidea > Macroscelididae > Elephantulus > Elephantulus edwardii. The sequence continues at coordinate 10,490,698 of NW_006399751.1, read as the reverse complement.
GGGGTTGTCGAGGCTAGGACCTTTCAAGAGTAGATCATTAGGCATTTCTTCCTGACCTGACTAGGTAGATTCTAGGTGCCAACCTTTTTGGTTAATTGTCAAGCATTTAATTGCACCACCTAGGGTCTTATCCTAAATTTATTCCTAATTGAAATGTGTATTTGTTGGGTTACAAGTTCATGGCTTTTTTTCCCTTTGTAATTCAGTTTAGGCAGAAACTCTGCTTTACTCACCAATTTGTACTCTGCAACTCCATCATCGCCTTCTAAATTCTGAAGCAGCACACTAGTTCCTATTCCTACTGTTAAATCAGGATGCAGCCAAAAGAGGGCTATAAAGGGGCTGTAACAGTCAGGTTGTCAAGTTTATATACATAACTCTTGGTAAAATTTATCAAGTGTAACTTTATATTTTGAGAAAAAGTAGTGCATGCAGAGATTATGACAACAACAACAAGAAATCATTTCTCTCTTTTTGCAAACACACAGGAAATGAACATTTCTTTAACTGACATGCTCAAACCAATGCCTTTCTTGCCTTTTTGTGATGGGAGTTAATATGGTTAGTATCCTTCCCCACAGGATGATGCAGAAGAGCCCAGGATCACTCCAACAACGATACATTTTACCCTCCATCTAAGGCTACTTACTTTTATAGAATTAGAGTATTCAAGGAGATTCTTCCCCCCCCCCCCCATTAATCAATTCTTCTAAAATGAGACCTCATGCAGGACACTTCCTAGAAAGAGAGCTCCTTCTTTGAGAAAGATTACCTGGAGTCCAATCCTCAAGATGCAAACAATGAATCTAATCTTCACTTTCCCCACTTCTCCATTATCTATGATCTATGCCTCGCTCTTCCTTTTCTCTACTGGACGTAATCATTCTCTGTAAGATGTCACAGACCTCTTAGACTTAAACTTATGTGATGTATTAGGGCCAAAATTAGAACTGAGAAGGATTTCACCATCAGGAAGAGCTACCTAGGTAAAATTAGGGAGATTCCCTGAACCGAGCTTTGGTGTTCCCAAGAAGACCTTCTTCCTTTCAAGAGGAGGCCAGATTGGTGCCAGACAAACTCTTGGGTGTAATAAATACACCTTAATTAAGAAATCTCATAACGTCTTATTTTCCAATAAAAGCAGAGGAGAAAGTCACTTAGGACAATTCATCTCCCAAGTTTCTTCTTAGTAGCATAGACGGTGACACTTTGTCTCATATAATCAGGGCATGTTGTAAGGAGGGATTAGTTTCCAGGAAAATAGCATCATTCTTGGAAAGGTGGAGGGTCAGCGAAGGAGAGAAAGGCCTTCAACACGGCAGAGTGACACACTGACTGCAATGATCAGGCTGAGCTTGTGAGGCCGGTGTTGACTGGGACGAGGTTTCTACCTCTTCTTTACTCAAGTCATTGGCACCTAAGAACAGCAACAACAACGGCCAAGTTATTGTTGTTGTTGTTGTTATGTGCCGTCAAGTCACTTGTCAATTATAGTGACCATGTGTACAACCACCTTGAACCCAGCTCTACCCTGTGCCAATCTCACTGCCCCTGCCTGACACACTTACCGTCATTACCCTAGTCACTGAGTTAATCCATCTCATGCAGGGTCTTCCTCTCCTGTGTTGTTCCTCCACCCTTTCAAGCATAATGTCCCTCTCCAAGGACTGTTCCCACATTGCAATATGCCCAAAATATGTCAGAGGAAGCTTCGGAATTCTTACCACCAAGGAGCAGCTTGGTTTCACCCTCTCTAGGATGAATCTGTTCTCTTAGCAGTCCATGGTATATTCAGTACTCTTCTTCAACACCACAACTCCAAGGCATCAATTCTCCTTCTATCGATGGCCGCATACTAGCTTTAATTTCTTTACTCCTTTAAGTGTTCTCTGCCTCTATCTTAGTACTTGTTCTAGTAGCCTTTATTTTTCAACTTTCATTTCCTTAGAGATAAGCAACACTAAACTGTCTCCTCCTTCTCCTTTTCCTCCACTTCACAAGCCAATTGCATTGTATGATGACATGCATTTATATCATCTTTATACAGAATTTGACTATAGCAGAAGCATATTGAATTTGGAGCCTTAGAGAACCACTTTTTTTTTTTCCAGAATATTTGAAAGCAGTAAATACAGTTGCTACAGACACAATTGTTGTTCTCACGTGTCTGTGTTTATAGAGTATATTTGAGTTTTATTCTTATACATGTGTGTCTGTTGTGAGACTGGGCTTTCTTTTTGTTTTTACTAGTTACCAGATGACTGGAAATATTTAATGATTTAAATGAAAAATAATGGAAGTTGAGTCCTCATGATCCTTCAAAAGTTAGTAAATCTTTTTTGTTGTTTTTCATCTTGTCTCTCTCTCTCTGAGAAATATGTTTCTGTTTGTGTGAAAATTTTAACTTAAAAGGATCTCAGACTAAAACAAATCAACCTGTAAGAAAAATTATATCATAAATGAGTGAAATGAGTTTCCTTAAAGAGTTAGTTGTTTTGCTATTTTGTTTGTTGTTGTTGTTAGATGCCATTGAGTAGAAGTCATAGTGACCTATCAACAAGAGATCTGAACCTTACTTTATCCCTAGTCATCTTCATCACCTCTTACACATTACAACCCATGCTGAAGTCACCATGTCAACTGATTTCCTTATGAGTCTTCCTCTCCTTTGTTGACCCTCTATCATTCCAAGCATAATGTCCTTTTCCAAGGAATAGCCTCGCCTAACTACTTGTCCAAAGCATGAAAGACAAAGCTTTGTCGCCTTTGCCTCCAAGGAGCATTCTGGCTGCACCTTTCCCAAGACATATCTACTTGTTCGTTTAGTGTAATAGGAACATTTGGAGATAATGTTGGTTAGGATTAACTCGACACAGGAATATCTAACTCCATTTTGGGAGAGGCATCCATTTTCTCAGGAATTCAGGAAGTAGAAGGAAAATCCGGAATCAAGTTGCCATTGTATTATTAGTTGGACTTCTGTACAAAACTCTCATTCAGAGCTCTGGTGTGTTAAGCTAGAAGGCTGCTATTTGCCATCAAATTGGACCCTGGCTCATAAAGACCACATTCACAGTCGAAGGGAACGCTGCCTGGCCTTGAGTCATGTCCTTGATTAGTCATAGAACTTTGTGGTCCACAGGGCTTTTATTGACTGACTTTTAGAACTAAATTATCTTAATTAATTAATCCTAATTCATGCCAATTACTCTTAATCCCTACTAATCTGGCAATCCAGTAGAATATACATATTATTGAACAATATCAATATCAGGTGCAAGCAAACTATTGCTGAAGATCATCCAAAAATGGCTAGAACAGTGCAGAGAGAATTGCTGGAAGAGGTCACTTTAAAAGAGGTTGTGACACTAGAGGCATTATCACTGATGTCAGATGGACCTTGGCTGAAAGCGGAGAATCCCGGAAGAATGTGCAAAGGCATTTGATTGTGTGAATCGTAACAAATTATTACCAACATTGAGATAACTGAAACCCCAGAACACTTATATGAAGCTTATACCTAGATAATGTCCGAAGAAAGCAAGAGTGTGCTGTGTGATTTAAATTAAGAAACAGGTGCATCGGGACTGTATCTTTTCTCCATCGCTATACAATCTATATACTGAGTAAATCATCTGAGAAGCTACAACTACAAAAAAAAAACACAAACCCCAAAAACCCATGACATCTGGAGGAAGACCCATCAACTACCTACGTTATGCGGATGACATAGCCTTGCTTGCTAAAAATGAAGAGGACCTGAAATGCTTGCTGCAGAAAATTAAGGACTGCAGCCTTCAATATTGTTTACATCTCAACATCTAGAAACCGAAACTCCTCACCACTGGACTTTTAGGCAACATCACAATAGACGGAAAAAAAGATTGAAACCGTCAAAATTGTATCTTACTTGTATTCACAAGGAACGCTTTTGGTACCAGCACTCAGATCTGGCAATATTGCACTGGAAAACTCTGCCATCGGGAACCTCTTTAAAATACTGAGGAGTAATGATGTCAGTTTAAAGACGAAGGTGTGTGTGACTACTGAGTCAAGCCATGGTATTTTCAATCACTTGTTATGCATCTGATAGCTGGACAAATAATAAGAATGATAGAAGAATTGATGTCTTTGGGTTGCAGTTTTCTTAAGTGCCTTAGAGAAGATTATTGAGTAACCAAAGCAACAAACAGATATGTCTTAAAGAAAGTGCAGCAGAGTTCTCTTGAGGCAAGGGTGGCTACACTTCATCCCATATTCTTTGGGCATGTTCTTAGGAAAGGTTCCTTGGAAAGCCATCATGCTTGGAAAAGTGAGGGTCAGCAAAAGAGAAGACGACTCTCAATGAAATGGATTGATATAGTGACTGCAACAATGGGCAGAAATATGTCAGAGATGACGAGAATGGCACAGAATAGCACAGGGCTTATTCAACAGGTTGCCCAAAGCATTGCTACGAGTCATACTCAACTTGATGGAACAACAACATTAATCTGGACGTTCCTCTGACTCCTGACACATAAGCAGCTCAACCTCCACAGACTGAAGGGAAATGGCTATGCAGTAGGTGCAATGGCCAGGAGTAACACGTGGATCTCTCTCATGAGAAGCTACGATTCGACCATGGAACCAGCCACCACTGCCTCTCCTAACCTTCTGAGCTGGAGGAGAGGCTCATTATATAAATCTAAAGCTCTTAAAACCCTACGCATTCTTAGTCCAATATCTCACTAATATTATTGTCCTCTGACTCAAAGCAGAGATATACCACACATGGAAGAGAAGGGACGGAACCAGCCCCAACCAGGAAGGTGCTCATTCTCAGCTACCCTGGAGATTCACTGATCAAAGACTCGTGAATGCCTGTGGTCTGGGAGAGGACCCAGTCGGGTTCTTTGAGGAACATAATAGTAAATGGGGAGAGGCCACCAATATCAATGCCTCATTCTCAGTAAGTCCACTTCTATTCATTTCCACAGCTTATAATAAATTTGAGATTCACACTTAAATTTTACCTTGGTTTGTGTCATTCATTAAGCAGAAGAGGAAATTCCTTAACTCTATTATTCTCATATTCAGTACTCAATGCAGCCGAGTCATAATGGATAGCTGACTCTCCCGTGAGATTTCAGAAGCCGTAAATTTCATGAGAACTGATTGTCTGTCTCTCTCCCTTGGAGCTACTGGTAGTTATAAACTCAAAAAGCACCACCACCTTTGGGTTTGCAGCTTAATTCCCTACATACTATTACACCAGAGCTCCGTGTATTAGTTCTAGATTCAGGTACTTCTTCTCTGGCCCATTATACAACAGAAATGATGCTACAATATCCTGAAATGTGGAAGCAAACTATATTACTCCAAGTGACTGACTATATTTGGAAGGACCCCCTTTATTCATTCATTGATCAGGGCGTCCAGACTTCTGTCTCAGCAGGACTACACACACACACACACACACACACACACGTTCTCCCCACACAGAGAAGGTGCCTGAACACGTGCTGAGGAAATCCCCCGCTGGCCCCGAGCACATTCAGCTGGGAGACGTGTGCTGACAGTAGTTATTCTGGGAACTGATTAATTAAATCCTTTTCCTGGCAGTTCCATTAATACCAACAAAACATGGCAGAGATATTGACACAGTGAGAAAACATTGCTTTCAACAATAGGGCTTTGTTGACAAAACAGTGAAATGTCTAGGCCATTAGCACCAATTCAGGAATCCATCTTCTCCATCAAACTCACGCAGCTTACACATACACATATACACACGCACTATACACACACACCTTCACACATACAGACATACTCAAAGCACTCAACTCAAAGGCTAAATGGATTTGAATTATCCTTAAATGTGAACGCAGGGCTACAAACACATTGTAGAAATCAATCTCTCTGTCTCTGTCTCTCTATGTGTGTCTCTCCCTCCTCCCATTCCTGCTCAACACACTCATTTAATTGGGACTGTATATTCAATAATAGCCTCTGATGTTGAGAGTAGTATCACGGAATATATTGGCTAACCTAGAAGAGTTCTATTTTCTGATTTCTTACTATACCACCAGTGCTTGACAAATATTATTCCACATCTTCACAAAAGCTCTTCAATTTGAGTGTTATTGTCTTCATTTGACAGCAGAGTGAACTGTGGCCAAAGGAGGTTTAGCCCCTTAGTAGAAGTCACACAGCTTGTCAAGAAACAGATTTGTGATTTAACTTCAAGTCTATCTTGTCCCAAAGCCTTTACCCTTTCGTACTAAAGTCCTCCATCCTTACTTCCCAACTTCAGAGAAAATTGCAGTGCTCTCTTTCAGTTCCCACTCAGGCCTAGACGCCTGCAATTCTGCTAAATGGACTCTCTGATCTTCATGGAATGCTGCCATTTCAATGTCACCGAGGCCTGCTAAGTCTTCAGTGGAATCCCATGCAGACAAAATTCTAAGGCTACACACAATTCCAGCACCGTCTGTGGTTAGGCTAGTGTGCACATTTATAATGCATTCCATATTTCTAACCGCAAATCCCCAGTGTTTTCTAGAAACTGTGCTACTGAGCACAGGCAAAGGAACTCTTACTGTATAATGTGTTACATGTTGAACTGCTAAACGAAAGGTCTGTGGTTAAACTGCATCAACTACTCTGGAAAGAAAGATGAGGTAGTCTATGCCTTTTAAGATCTACAGCTTCAGCAAAGCCAAATGCAGGTTCCACTATTTGAGGAACTCATGGAAGATTATCTACCGGAAGAGAACTAGTGAACTAAGTCTTAAAGAAATTAGGCACAACATGAAATGTTAATTTAAGATTTACTAAGAATCAACCAGTATATTTGAAGGATTACTTTAAAGATTTTTCTATATCAATTTACCCCCAAATTTCACATTGAAGACTAGAGCATATTGTATACTGTTTCTAGGAATTGGTCCAATCCACTTTATTTTTTCTCAGTTAAGTACTCAAATAAAAGCTCAGATTAGGTTTGAAGTTGTATATGTTAATCTGTCAGGAATCAAACACAAGATTGGAGTGTTAAGTCCCGACACATAGCCTCGAGATTAGTAAATCAACTCTGTATCAAGAAATTTTCTAACACCCCCCCCAAAAAAACACCATACAGTCATTGGAAAAAGGGATGATCTATGGAGTCAAGTAGCCACCACTTTAAGTATTATTCATCCCATGTATTTCTTATTTAAAAACTCTCAGACTCCATTTCACTACTAATAAAATGATAATTATATCTGATAAGCCATATTGTGCATACTCCATTAGATAAAATGTGAAAACAATAATATGTCAAAAGAATAATTATAGGTCTCTGGACTTCAAATTCAGTAATATAATTTTCTCTTTATCATTGTTATTAATAAGTTATATGCCATTCTAAATTAAGAGTACATGCCAGGATTATTTCATTATTGTTGTTGCTGTTCCTCTTAGGTGCTTAAATGTCAACTATTATTCATAGCAACCTGATGAACAACCTATCAAACTGTAAGACCAATGATTTATTCATTGCAAATATCTTTTTCTCAGAAGACCGGACAGAAGACTCATGGACCCCATCAAAGGGGAAAATAGAGAAATTACAGAGTATATAGGTGGAAGGAAATATTAGAAATTTTCACCGTTATTAGTCAAAAGAAGGCCAAGTGCACAATAGACCATCAATTGCTCATGTACAAACTTAAACTGTGACTGGAGGAAAGCAAAACTAATTTAGGAGATCAAAAGTATGTCCTTCAGTATATAACACCCCTGAATATGGAGACTATCTCAGTAACAGACTTGACATGTCTTTCTGAAGGCCAGATGAGCTGTGACATGCCATCAAGGATATCACATATGAAAAAAAACCAAAAAGTCATTAATATATTTAATCAATGGAAAGATCAAAAAGTAAATCCCAAGTTTCAGAGAGTCTGAAACTTCCTTTTAAACATTATCAGAGCAAAGGTGCAAAGAAGAAATTATGGAGTCAAAGAGCAGAAGACAAAAATATTGAGAAATGAGAAAATACCAGGAGTCAAGAACCTAAAGGAAAGAATGTGCTTAGTATTTTACAGGTTGAGAGAACCAAGTAAATACTAAAGCCTCTAGTTGCAATGTTGTTAGGTGCTGTTGCCTATAACTCACAGTGACTCTATGAACATTCGAGCTGAAGCCTGCCCTCTTCTCTGTCATCCTCCTCATCTCTGCCATATTAGATCCTATTATATTCACTGCTCAATCCAGTTCACTGAGGGTCTTCCCCTCCTTCGTTGACCTTATGCTTTTCTGAGCATTATGTCTTTCTCCAAAGACTGGATTCTCCTGATAACATAGCCAAAATATGTAGGATGACGTTTCACCATCCTTGCCTCTAAGTAACAAACTGGCTTCACTCGCTCCTAACCGTAATTTTTCATTCTTTTGGCAGTGCATGGGACATTTAGTGCTTTTCTATCTCTACATAACAACTCAAAAGCATTGATTCTTCTGTCATTTTTATTCACTCTCCAAATCTCAGATACACAGCAAGCAATTGAATAGACCATGAATTGTATCAGGTGCACCTTAGTCTTTAATCTTCAGCACTTGAGAGAGGTTGTTGATGCAGACTTGCCCAGTGCAACATGTCTTTTGATTTCCTTTATAATTTCCTAGGTACTACTAGTAACAAGTTGTTGATTGAGTATCAAAGTAAAATTAAATCATTGCCAACGTCTATCTTTTCTCCAATTATCATGATATTGCATATTGACCCAGTGGTAGAGTTTTGTTTTCTTGATGTCACCATGTAATGCATACTGAATGCAGTAGTCCTTTATCTTCTGCAGCAAGTGCTGAGAGTCCTCGTCACTTTCAATAGGGTTGTGTCATCTGCAATAATACAGGCTGTTGATGAGCCTTCCTCTGATCCTAATGTCAAAAACACAAAGATTCTTACCACTGAACCAACAGATAACAAAGATGGAGAAAAGATTGAAACTGTCATCAACTTCATCTTACTTAGATCCACAATTAACATTCTTGATACCAGCAGTCAGGAAATCAGTAGATACATTGCCCAGGGAAAGTCTGCAGTTAGGAACCTCTCTGAATTATTGAGGAGTAAATTATGTCAATTTGAGGACTAAGGTGTATCTGACTCACGTTGTGGTCTTTTCAATCACTTGCTATGCATCTCAAAGCTGAACAATAAGTAAGGTTGACAGAATTGATACCTTTGATCTAAGGTGTTGGAAAAGAGAACTGAATATCCCATGGACTGTCAAAAGAACAAAGCAGAATGTTCTTTGGAGGTAAAGATGATGAGGAGAGTTTCGCTAGGAGGGGCTATTCCTTGGAGAGGGAAATGATGTTAGGAAAGGTGGAGCGTCATTGAAGGAGAGGAAGATCCTTGACCAGTGGGTTAATATGGTGACTGCTGCAACAGGCTCTAGTGTGTCAGGAGGTGTAAGGACAGCACACAATGGGACAGAATTCAGATCTGTTGTTCATAGGGTTGCTATGATCATACTCAACTCAATGGCATCTAACAACTACAACAATTCTGAACAAGCCCTGCCGAACATAAGCCTACACCAATTTCCCTATTAAATCCATTATTTAAGCATTCTCACGTCTCTCCATGTGCTGTTCTGCTCCAGTGTGCTGCTTTTGTGGGATTACAGGTACTGTATCATTGTGACTGAAACCTAATTGACTTCCACGGTAAATATTAAAGGAAGGTGGCAAGCGTGACTATGTGTCCATTCAGTATGACGTGAAATGGCTAATGCCTGCATGTAATGAGGGGAACTCTTTTGCGCTTCAACCTTTGCTTTAAGGGGAGGGGTGAGAAGGGAGGAGGTGAATCCTCAAGTTATTGTTGACAAGTCTGTGGCAAATGTGTGCACCAAGTGAGAAGTTGAAAGAAAAAGCCCTGTACAAAGTCGTCACACATCAACATTGATGAATTATTCATTTAATGGCTTCAAAGTTGGACTTGGGAAAATGTAAATAAAACAGAGAACTTTCTCCTTTCTGGAAACGATTTTTATAGTCATGAACTAAATGCAAGCAGCACTTAAAATCTCTGACTGCACTGTATATTTTATGTAAATTTAGAATATTGAACAGATTCCCCATTTGGTAGAAAAGAGGGACAGAGAATCTACCTCTCCTGATGATCAATGTCTCAGAGAAAAGGAATTATCTTTATTTTCTCCATTATCTTTCATTGCCATTTTATGTACTCTATAAAATATCGACCTGTAAGGTATTTAAATGAAATGTGATGTCATTTTTTTTTTATTCACAAGCCTGTGTTATACCCTTCAGGCATGACAGCGACCTCTCCATCCCTCGATATGCCTCTTAACGAGACCTTGCCTGGTAATGGAAAATAACCTGCTGGTTGGCAGGGCAAATTATTTTACAACAAAAGTAGTGCTTGGAATCCAAAGGTCTGGGTTCAAATTCCAATTAAGCAATTAACATGAGTTCAATGGGAATTCCAGAACACTTATTTGTGCTCCTATAGGATCTATGTCTAGACCATGAAGTTGTTGTCTGCATAGAGCAAGGGAGAAATGCCTGGTTTAAAATCAGAAAGATTGTGCATCAGGGTTCTATCCTTTCTCCAGATCTATTGAATGTGTATGCTGAGCAAATAATTCAAGAAGCCACTTTATGGACAAGAATGTGGCCCCAGGATCAGAGGAAAACTTACCAAAACCTGTGTTTTAGGCAGATGACACAACTTTGTTGCTCAAAGTGAGGAGGATATGGAACACTTGCTACAGAAGATCAAGGACTACAGCCTTCCATGTAGATTACATCTCCACATAAGGATAATAAAGATCCTTACCACAGGAACAATAGTCAAGGAATATGAAGAAAAGATTGAAGCTGTCAATGGTTTCATCTTGCTTGGATCAACAAAAAAAAAAAAACTTGTTGGCAGTAGTCATGAAATCACGAGACATATTGCATTGGGCAAGTCTATTGTCAGGGACTTCATCAAAATGCTGACAAGCCAATGACATCCATTTGAAGACTAAGGTGCACCTGATTCGGGTCATAGTCTTCTCAGTCACTTGCTCCACATCAGAAAGCTGGATGATAAATAAGGACGACAGAAGAAGAATTGATGCCTTTGAGTTGTGGAGAAGAGCACTGAGTATCCTATGGACATCCAAAAGAACAAACAGTTATGTCTCGGAAACGGTGCAGCCAAAGTGTTCCTTGGAAGCAAAGATCATGAAGCTTGGTCTTTTATTCTTTGAACTTGTAGCTAGGTGAGGGTATTCCTTGGAAATACGGAGAGTCAGCAAAGGAAAAGACCCTCAATGAGATGGATTAACATCGTGACTTCAGCAATATGCTCCAGTTTGTCATAAATGATGAGGATGGCATAGGATAAAGGCAGGGTTTAGGATGACTTTTCAAAGGTTTGCTGTGAGTTGTACTGATAGTATCTAACAAGAACATAAAATATTCTAATATGTAAGGGTGATAAGACTATGTATCCAACACACACATAGAGGGGCCACATTTATTAGTTAATGAAATGAGATCTGAGGAAATGCTTTCAGTGACTAGACTCATATTGTTATAGTTAAGTGTCACAGAGCTGAAAAGGACCCATAACTAACTTTCCAGTGGGGTTTCAGAGGCTATAAATTGCACTGTAGATTTTACATGCAACTCTCACAGATCAGCTGCTGGCTTCAACCTGCGTGCTTTTGAGTTGACAGTGCAACTCCTTACCAATAAGCTACCTCTCTGAGTCTATACATTTTCCTTAGAATCTTGTATTTACCAGTTTTTGCAAAATTTTAAAGAAGATAAAGTCACCATTCCGTAAATGAATGTGATTTAACCGGAAGAGACTATACAAAACTTTACCAAAGCCAAACCATAATTAGAGACCATGTCAAATGTCAAGTTTTTAATGAAGCTTTCTTTTAGCTAACGTAAGAGTTCAAGGCCATGATAAAGTTTGCACTTGGAACAGCACAATACCAATTCGATAGATGAGACTATTAATTTCAAATTTAATACATAACAAGGTTTTGCTAGTGAAAGTATTCTCTTCCTCTTATGGGGCAAGGAGATCTGAAGTGCTACACAACAGATGTTCAACAGAGGGTAACACTAACACTAAATTTGTTATTTTGTGTGGGCAAGTTGGAACTAAGAGCTGACCCTCTGGTGGGTTTTTCAGAAGCAGTAAATCACACAGGAGGAGACTGTCTAGCCTTCTCTCACTGAACAGCTGGTAGACTTGAACCATGTGCTTTTGGGATTGCATCCCTTGCTTATTCACTTTAATACCTGCTTTTATTTTCCCACTGTGTTGGCCAGAAACTGGACCTAGGTCAACTGCTTGACAGGCTACTACACTGACTTCTATACCACTGTATGCTCTGTAACCCCTATATACATTATACCACTGCATACTCTATACTACACTGGCAGCAATAAATATTTCTGATCTGTTTTCTTTATATGCAACATATGGATGATAAAACTTATTTTTTCTATTTAACAGCATGAATAAACTAGAGACACATACATAAATAGACATACGCTCAGGGGCATACTCATCGTGTCTGTATACAGGAAAGCTTATTAGCCGGTTTTGACAAATCTATAAATCTGTGGAAAACAAATGTATAATTTGTGTGTTCTGGTGTACATTAATGAGGTGTGTTATCATTAGGCACTGTTGCATTGTCGACAATTCGTAGCCACCCTATAAATAGGTCTGAACCATGCCTTATCCTGTCTGCACCAATCTCATGATCTCTAATATATCCAATCCTATTGTTATAGTCGCTGTGTTAATCCATATTGTTGGAGGGGTTTCCTCTATTTCTCTAACCCTCCACCTTTCCTAGGATACAAACTTTTATTCTTAGAGTTTAATTTTAATAAATTGTCAAAGAACAGTCATTCCATTTGAGAATTCTTTGGGGTGTTTGGTGTGTTGGTTTGGGGGGGTTTTTGTGTGTGGTTTTTGTTTATTGCGAGTTTTTTTGTTTTGTTTTGTTTTGTTTTTTTCCTGTAAAAAGAGAAAATACCACATGAGGATGGCCACATTTGACCTTTACCAACTTCACAAAGGGGAACTGTCCACATCAACAGCATCAATAGCAAAAAGATTCCCATGAGGCCAGACATCCCCCACCCCATGTGTTCCTGTATCTCTTTCTACTCATCTCAACACCAATCTTACTGCTTTATTGGGTCAACAATACAATGTGATAGTTCACAAGGACCACAAAGAACCACAGGAAGTTAAAAGGTTATAATCCAAATTTGTACAAGAATACAGTCAGGACACCTTCCATAATGTGCTCTGAGGCACCTCAGCCATGAGTCTGGTGGCTTAAGTCCAATGTCACAGTTTTCAATCCTGCCAATATTGGCTTCCCAGCCCCAGTAGTTGTCCAACAAACTTGGGGAAAGGTTCTTAGTTTAGCTCTGGTTCTGTCCATGGAGGTAGCAGTCCTAAGGTAGCTCTATCTTACACTGTTCTCTGGTTTGGCCATGGCAGATGCTGCTGTAGGTGTAGCTGGAGCAAGAAATTCTGGGCACCAAGGACATATTACATCCTCTTCGTTTTTCTGCTTCACTATCATGAAAGGTCTCTTGTTCTGCTGCTGGATTGTTTGCTCGTTTTAATGGCAAGACTAGCCAATCACCTTGTGGATTGGTAGAAAGCGGATCCCCTTGTTGATAGGCTAACACACCCTATTTTCCTATTCCAGTTCATCTACAGGGCAAAGTCAAATAATGGCTAGCAAAGTTACATTGAGAGATAAACTCAACAACTTGTTTTTCTTTGTTGCCTCAATTTCTACAATTCATTTTCTAAAAGAGAGCTCTGATTGCCTAACCTTTAGGGAGCCACACTACTACCCCAAAGTATGAGGTTCTCTGTTGGTTTGAATCTATCTGCTATTCAGAGAGAGAAAGATGGAGGGTCTCCTCCCATGCAATTTAGAGCCTCTGAAAACCCAGTGGAAGGTCAGCTGTAAGTCAGTTCCAACTCTATGACAATGAGTTTGCAAGAATATTTTCTAAAACATTTCTGTTGAAAGGTGCTCATCGCCATTCACTCACTGCCACAGAGTCAATTATGACACGTAACAATAAGACAAGTAAGAAACAGCTCCCCTGAAGGTTGCCAAGGTTACATAACTTTATGGAAGCACACTGCCTCATCCTTCACCGACACAGTGACGATTTGGGGTTCAGGTTGCAGATTTCTTGGTTAAGGTCACGTAATTTAGCCACAGCACCAAAGTAAAATAATTTTCTGTTTTTCATAGACAGTGAATTCCCAGAATACTAAATCTTATTTTCTCCTTTATTTCTTCATCAATTGAAGGTTGACATTTCAAAAGATTGAAGTGAGTTTGAGTATTTTTTCATGTGTTGCTGATCATCTGATCTTCTTTGGTGGAGCTTCTTTTCATGTCTTCTGACCATTTTTTATTGGGTTGTCTTTTTCTTGTCAATAAACTAGAGTATCCTATAAATTTTGAGTAAGAGTCTTTTATCAATTATGTCATTCCCATATACTCATCCCAGTTTGTGCGCCTCCATTTTACTCTTTTTTTTTATACACCTAAGAATTTTTTTGGAAAGTTCCATTCATCTATCTTTTCCTGGTTGTAAGTTTGTAGTTATGTTTGAAAGTCTATTCGTGCCATATATTAGAAGTTCAAAATTTGTTCCTATTTTTTTTCCCTCTGATGATTTGGGATTTTGTTTTGTTTTGTTTGTTCTACGTCTAGTTTTCTCATTTACCTTGAATTGCTTTTGTATGGTGTGAGGTTTGAATCTTGCTTCAGTTTATACATACACCCATGTTAATATTCAGAATAAGCAAATGATGGAAGCAGTCCAAGTGCCAATAAATAATTGAATGAATAGAGAAACTATGGTCTATCCACATAGTGGAATATTACACAGCATTGAAAACCAATGAACTTGTCTAACACTACACATTGTCGATGAGTCTGGAAGACATCATGCTGAGTGAAATATCTCAGTCACAAAGGGATAAACATTGCATATGCACACTATTGTAATAGGATTGAGACAACAGAGAAGGGAAGAGATGGAAAAGAGTGGTTAGATAATTAATATTGCATTGGCATGAGTGAAAGGAAGGACAATCTGAAAGGAATGCACAATTAAAAAACTATGTGTATGATAATAGCCTGAAACAGGACAAACAATATAAAGGGATTTGGGAGAAGAGGAGGGAGAAAAACGTGTTTGGACAAATGAAATATCTTTATAAACCATCACTAAAAATGAAAAAAAATAGAAGTACAAAGTGTTAAAAATTATAACTTTTTGATGGGAAAACAGAAGTGTTAACTGTGCTTCATTTTTATAAACTGAAGGCAATCTCTGAGACTATGGAAGAATATGAATTTAAGCGATAGAATTTTCTCACTTCTAGGTGTGTGCTGTCTAAGGAAGGTGAAGTTGATAGAAAATTTTTACAATTCCAAGGCAGATGCAGTTTGCACAATTATCTTTCACCCACTCCTCTGAAACAATAATCAGACTTCCAGGAATAGATTTCATGGATTACTCTTCATTGCAACTTAGAATATTACAGATGAAAACTATATTTTGCAGTCTAATCAAAATGGTAATTTTTTCCCCATAATGGTTCTTGAAACTGCCTTTCCCACAGGAGGCAACTGCATTTACAAATTGTGCTATGCCAAACCTTGATTAGCCAAGATGTCAGGAAATGGAATTAGTTCCTCTGAGGCACTTATAGGGAGCTCTGGCAGCTTGACGGTAAGGAACTGCACGGTCAACCCCAAGGTACATGGTTCAAATCCACCAGCCACTCTGTAGGATAAAAATTAGTAATCTCCTCTTATACAATTTACTGCCTGAAATCTCCTCTTACACAATTTTACTCACTGGAAGGTCAGTGGTAAGTGGATTCTGACTCAGTCACTCAACAACAATAAAGATAATTTGAGGGAACTTTGGTGGCTTAAGTCTGTAGGGAGTTGCACTACTTATCCAAACAATGTGCTTTTCTGGAGGTTGGAATATACCAGAAGACCTGAGGGAGAAAAAAGGACCAATCTCCTTTCGAGTAATTTGTTGTTGTGTTGTTGTTAAGTGTAGTAGAGTTGTAGATGATTGATAGCGACCCTATGAACAAAAGACCTGAACACTTGTATAGTTTTGTAATTTCTCCAAGTTCATAGAGTTTCTGGAGGCGAACCATTTTGGAAGTGGATGCCACTCCTACTTCCAAGATTATTTTAATTGGGAAGCTCTACCAAATACTGTCCACCGTGGGTAACCGTTATTGCATTTGACACATCAGTGTCACAGTGTTTAGCATCACAGCAACTACAAGTTATTCTGTACAGCAAATGGACAGACCAGTGCTATACCACTTAGGAGAATATTTGAGCAAAAACAATTAAAACGAGGCCTGAGGACTGCAGACTAAAATCACCCACCTTTGGCTTTGGTAGCATCACTTTCTATCCACTAGGCCAACAGAACTCTCTCTTTGTTGGTGGTGTTAAGTGCCATTAAGTCACAGACAACTCATTGCAACCCTATCAACAAAAGACCTGAACACTTTGTATAACTTCGAGTAATTTACAGACTCTTAAAACCAGGTGGGGGATCAACTCTGAGTCAGTTGTAACTCAATGGCAATGAGTTTGAGTTGATGAGTGAAGAAAAACATCACAGTATTATTTTTTTTCTTTTCTTTTCTTTCCTTCAGTCTGCCCTCTTGAAGTCTACTACATGGGACTTTGTTGCTGTTGTTAGTTTGTGTGTACAATTTCCTGCTGCATAGTCTTGAAGAACAATAGTTTTATACCTGCAAAGGTCTCATACCTGTCCTTGGATAGTCAAGGAAAAGCTCTGCATGGTGTATGCGCCTGTGCTCAGTCAAAAAAGGGGGGTAAAAGGATTGTAAATTTATAATTTTAACAGGGTGAAATGTTAAAAGTGTGGTGTGAACCCTCTTGCCTCCCCTAAAAATTACCCACAAACTCAGCCATGTTGTTGTCTGAGATTCAGTCACAGGCAGAATGTATCAACTAAGCAATGACAAAAGAATGGGACAAAGGATTGGAGAATTGTGGGGACAGCAAGCAGTCTGTCTATCAGTTGTGGAGCAAAGAGGCAGTATGAAAAGATAGTGGAAAATTATGCTACAAAGTCAGTCTTGGTTCACCTCATTGACCATGAAAGCTAAGACAAGCTGCCTGGACCATGCCACACGCGTTAAGGAATTGGTATTGTATTTGGAGAGGATGGAAGATAGAGTATGGATGTCTAATGAAGGTTAGGGCAATAATCTAGAACAGTGGCAACCGTATTTCAGGTAATAATTGAAGAGAAGGTGAAAGAGGAAATTATCTGAGTGAAATAAAGAATAGAAGAACTGATTATTGAACTCTGAAACATAACATTATGTGATTTCATAATGGAATGTTTGAAAAGGAATTAGTTCAAAATAGGACTTGGCCACTAATTCACAGTTTTATCTAGACTCACTGGGATGCAAGGTGTAGTGCGCCACCTGCATGAAGGCCAGCAAATCAAATCCACCAGTCACTCTGCTGGAGAAAAATCTTCAATCCCCTTCTGTAAATTTGTAAAGCTGCCAAGACCTCTGGGGGATCACTTTTTATTTCATTTTTTTTTGGGGGGGGGGATCACTTTTAAGTGTTGAACTGACTTGACAGCAATGAGGGTACCTTTTCTAAGGATTCTTAATACTCTCATAGTCTTTGACTCTATTTTTCTGACACTGAGTACTTAATATTTTACCTCTTTCTCCACTCTCAGAATTTAAGACATCACTGAAGAACACTTTAAATAACATAATGTTGACCTTTTTTTAACATACTTCATTTAGCTCTTTTCATTGTTTGTGGTCTGACCCAGTGGTAAGTTGTGCTGCCAAATCAAAGACACTAAGTTCAAATTCACCAGCTGCTCTTCAGAAGGATGGACAATCACCTTGCATGCGATTGAAATACACTGAAGTGTCAACGATGATTTGGTTCTGACTTGATGACACATTGCAACAATAATATTAGCTTCATTAAGCACTCTGGTGAGTAGTCAATTAACCCAAAGACAATGTTTCTCTATTGTCTTCAATCTATCAGCATCTTCCCTCAGTAGAGAGAGATGCACTATGTCCTCCCATGTGATTTAAAACCTCTGAAAACCTGCTGGGGGTCAACTCTGACTCTACGACAATGAGTTCATTATTGGATTCTTTAGACTATTTTTGCCTTCTCTAGTTAACCTTTCCTAAATGATTGTTAACTACAAACATTCAATTTACAAAATGTATTTTAAAACACTTGGACTATTTTCAAAATAAAAGCCTACTCTACCCAATTTCAGACCTCCACCAGGAATTAGAAACTGATGTGCAGACATAGTACATGCATATTTACCTTTGTTATCCCCCAAAATGCACCGTTTCCATGGCAATTCGTGTAGTGCCTCTGCTGCCAAGAGACTGAAGCTCTTGCTAGCCATGGGAAGAAACAAAATGTGGAAAGAATCAATGGAAATGCAAGGTCATTTTTCAGTACTACCATGCAAAAAAGAAAAAAAAAAAGTACATCATCTTGAAAAGTAGATGATCAGAGAGAGAGGAAGATCCTCAATAATATGGATTGACAAAGTGACTGCAACAATGAGATTGGACATGGTGGAAACCATGATGTTGATGAACGATAAGGCAAGGTTTTTATTTGTTTACTGAACATAATGCCATTCTAAATTATAATATTGAGGGCACTTAACAACAAAATCAGCATTTAAATGGGTGAAAATTATCTTGGGAAAACCTACAGTAAGACTTGCTGTTGTTGCTATGTGCCGTCCAGTCACTTGCAACTCATAGCGACCCTATGTACAACAGCCCTAAACTCTGCTCTATCCTGTGTCAATTGCACTGTCTCTGACACTCCCATCTCCATTACCCTAGTCACTGAATAAATCCACCTCATAGAGGGTCTTCCCCTCCCGCACTGTTCCTGCAACCTCGCAAGCACGATGTCCTTCTCCAAGGACCGGTCTCTCCTCACAACATGTCCAAAGTATGTTAGAAGCCTCAGAATCCTTGCCTCCAAGGAGCCACCTGGTTTAACCCTTTCCAGGATCAATCTGTTTGTTTTCTTAGCAGTCCATGGTACATTCAATATTCTTCTCCAGAACCACAGCTCAAAGGCATCAATTCTCCTTCTATCCTCCTTGGTCATTGTCCAACTCTCTGATGCATAACAAGTGATAGCAAAGACCATGGCCTGTATCAGACACACCTTAGTCTCCAGAGAGACACCATTGCTCTTCAGTACTTTGGAGAGGTCCCTAACAGCAGACTTTCCCATGGCAAGTCTAACACTCAGAAAGTGGTTCTGTTTGCTTTATGGCGCTTAATTGTTTCTCTATTAGGGAGCAATGATGGCAAAACCCTCCATTGTTTGGCAGGGATTCTGTTTGAGTGACTTTATTAATTTTCAGTTGACTTTATGCTCATGAAAGAAGTAATTTTGGATGGTTTGCTCAACATGTGGCCTGAGATTTAATATGAAATAACAATAAGCATACCTGTGAAATGAATGAATATATGAATAGAAATAAGTTTGAGGTCATGACTGCAAAGCTAACCACTAGTTGAGTCTCTGTTGGACTATAAGGACAATGTTTTCTTATTTGTAAAATATTCACAAATAGTACAGGAAATTCATTAAATTCAGACTCTTGTGTCTTGTCCCAAAGGTTTATAGTCAATCTTTTTGATATAAACTCAGGAAACCTGTAAAATGTGTCTAAAGCATGACTATGTATATATATATAAAACTAGTGTCTAAAGCATGACTATGTGTGTGTGTGTGTGTGTGTGTGTGTATATATATATCTATATCTATATAGATATATAGATATAGATATAGATATAGATATATATAGATATAAAACTAGAAGTAAACATCTTTCTTTTGCGTTATGGCTGAGCAACACTGTAAAATTATGTTAAATTGTAGGTAGTGCTTTCTTCTCAGAGAAGAATAAAATGAAGTTTCAATAGTTTTCAAGCTAGCTAGATCCCATGGTCCTAACCCAGTTTCATTAAGAGTGCCTCCACTTCCTAAATAAGCCTCTGGAAACTCGATGAACTTTCCTAAGTATCGATAATTGTCTAGGGGCTTCAGACCTTTTGTTCATAGGGTAGCTATGAGTCATGCTCAACTTGAAGGCAGTCAACAACATGACTGCAATGGAATGATTTTCTTTTATTTTTTGATATTTGAGTTATACATATTTTTTTCTAATAGGGGTTCTACTGCTAACAATAATGTACACATGATGATCTTAAAATGTAAAATAAATGACAAATTGAGGGCTAAGAATATCTCTATTTTCAATACAAGGAAACAGATTTGAGAAATTAACCAACTGATTAGTTTTACAGAATTTTCTAGACTAAATTAAGCTTACAGATCTAATAGTAGGAAATATTCTTTATAAATATTTACAAAAGAGTCGCCAAATGTTTTCTTTTGTTTCTTGCAGACAGAACACAGAATATTTTTCAGACAGAATCCTCCTCTTTTTCCTAGAAAAACACACTTGTCTAATAATCTGTTGAATGGCAAAAGCCAGCTTGCATCATTGGGCACATGGAAATATTCTAGGAGAGTAAACAGAAAGATGGAAAGGGAACATAATTCCTGATGTTATCATTCCCCAAACTTCAAAAGATGACCTAAAGCTTTAAAAAGAAACAAGTGAGATACCAAATACTGTGTATTATAATTAAAAGGCTTTACAAGCCTGAAATGGTACCTACATCGTGTGCTAGAGTGATAGCTCATACTTTGTAAAAGATCAAAGAGATACGTTGAAAGTCCAGAATTATTGAAAAGCATACAAATGTATAAAACTATAAAATTAAAGCAGGTTAATTCCAAGAGCAATAAACAAAAAGTAATTTTTATAGGACTGGAGCAAGTGCTAAGGTTATACATACTATTATGATAGATTGAAAGTCAAAAGAGTTTAAGGGCAGTTTTGGTTGCCTAGTAGTAAGAAGTTGAGTAGCAATCCCCAAAGCATACGGTTCATATCCACCAGTTACTTTATGAGACAAGAGTGGCCAATCTCCTCCTGTGGTATGTATGGCTTCTGAACACGTTGGAGATCCGGTATGAAACCGTTAGCACTTAACGGCAAACACAGTAAAAACAGGGATAGCTCTCTGTTGATCTAGTGATAAGTTGTACAACTCCAAAGGTTTGCAGTTCAAATCCATTAGCTGCTCTGCAGAAGGATGGACAATCTCCTCCTGTGTCAATTACAGCCTCTGAAAACCCACTGAAGGCTCAGTTATGAGTTAATTCCAACTAGACAGCAACAACAACAAAAACAAGGAGTCTTGGTGGTGTAGTATATAAAATAGCAGACTAGATCAACTGAGTGAACAAGGCGCTCAGTGAGAAAGATGGGCAGTATACTCCTATAAAGATAATAGATCCGTAAGATAGAATTACATAAATTCATAACAGCATTATCTAAAATGTTAAAAAAATGGAAAGGTTCTATTTTAATACCTGTAAAATGATTAAATCTTTAATACATGGGATATATGGATATTAAAAAAAAAGATTTGAGTTCGACTTTGGCTAATGACCGTGGGTTTGCTTTTGGCATATGAAAATCAAATATTCTGGAGGTGTACTGCGTAATATTTGGGATTACTGCCTCAAGAGTAGACAATAGGACATGGGGGCTCAGGACCATGAAGGTCTCTCTGAAAGGACCAGAGGGGATATGAATAGCACAGCCCCTCAATGTCCCACAGCAGAAAGCAGATAAAGAGCTCACGGGTCAGCCCCACTATGTCTTTACAGCCACAGCTCAGCAAGAGGTTCATTTATTCATTGTTGATTCATCAACTCACAGCTGTGGCACTGAGAATGGGGTTTATTAGGGAAGTAAGTTGGAGAATCAGGGAGGCAAAGAATATCATCCAATAGAAGCCCAAGTTTTAGCCCACATTCCAAGGTGCAATTCCTCAATTAGTCCAGGCTCTGGTTTCAGTTTAGCAGTCAAATCCATGGCATCTAAGTGAGCTTCTCCTTAATTATCTGGCCAAGAACAGTAAAACCTTTAACTGTGACCTGCACAAAAGCAAGAAGCTTCAAGTCATACTTTGTTACCATCTCTCCACCACCATCACTATGGTCTTGCCACCAGGGTCTGGCTCCAGTCTCCCTGCATCAAGTCTTCTCACTTAGTGAGAAGCACTCTTTTTTAACCTAGTTCACAACCGTTGATAATTTTCAAGACCATGTGCCTGCAGTTAAGGTATCTGGAGACCAGACAAGGCTTAATGTGATGGCTAAAAAAAGCCAACTTTTAGCCTAACACCACAGTTACAAAATGAAAAGGCAGTGTTTTTACTCTACTAGCTGCTCTATGAAAGAAATGGTGAATTGAAATCTACTCATATCCCGTACAGACATGAGTTGAAATCTACTCTTTTGCAGTGGTTTGGTTTTATATAAGAGGGAGACTGGAATTTCGGGAAATTGATGGTTTATATAGATGTGAGATTACACAATTGGTTAAGGCTACGCATAGAATTGCAAGTTTATGTGCTTTAAAATGACACAGTGATTTTTGATTACATGACAATCATAGCACATGTGTTTTGGAGAGCATTTTTATTAACATGGTTTCTCTCAAGCATTTTCTTTTCCTGAAGGATCTATTGTAAAAATCCTGACATGCATATGAAAGTTGGGCAATTAAAGAAGTTCCAGTTATAGTAATGATAATAATTGGTGTCCCTAAACTGTAATGGGCAAAGAATATTATATATACCATGTATTGTCAGAATAATCAACACGCTTGTATTATAAAGAGTGCTGCCAGACTGCTCTTGTGTCTCACATTTTTCATGTGTTGTGTGGCATCAAGTCAGAATCATAGCTGATGCTCCAACAGGCTTTCAGTGTCAGTAAATTATACGGAAAGATATTGTGCATCCTTCTTCCACAGAGCATCTGGTGGATTCTAAGCCTGTGCCTTTGGGAATGTAGCGCAGCTTCTTATCATTAGATCATTTACTAAAAGAGGTCAATCCCCAGAGAAGGAATTATTCTTGCTAAAGCAAAGGTTAGTGAAAAGAAAAAGACCTTTAATGAGATGGATTAATGCAATAGTTACAACAATGGAATCATTCAATACAGAGATAAAGAAGATGGCCCTGGATAGGCAGTGTTTGGTTCTCTTGTAAGTGGGGTCACTATAAATTGGAGCTCTTTTGAGAACACTTAAAACTAAGAGTATTATAAAGAAGATTGGACAGTAATGCTATTTGTCACAATCTTTAGGGTATAGGCTATCACATTCCACATCTAAACACAATGGGCAGGGTGGGGCAGGGCTGAAGTTGATGTCTATCTATGTGCATAGAGAAAGAACTCTGGTGGCTAGGGGTCAGAAGCTTTACTTACCACCATACTAGCCCAAAGGCATGCAATTCAAATCCATCAGATGCTCCACAGAAGGAGGATAGCAATCTCCTTCTGTGCAATTAACTGCCTCTGAAAATCCACTGGAGGGTGAGTTATGGATTCGTTCTGACTCAATGGCACACAATAGCATACACTTAGTTACAAATAGATATGATGGAGTTATTCTCCACAAAGAAAATCCCTCTAGGTTCATATTCACAGACAAAAAAATCTGACCTGCAGACTGAAAAACATTGTTGTTGTGTATCATTATGTGCTGTCGAGTAAAGAACAATTCATGGACAAAAGACCTGAACCCTGTTCTGTAATTGTAGTCATTTCTCTACATTCATAATTCCTAGAGGCATGTTGTTTAGGAAATTGGTGAGACTCCTGCTTCCAAGCCTATCTTAATCTGGGAACTCCAACACACACTGTCCAAGCTGGATAACCATTATGGCATTTGACACACTAGTGGTACAGCATTCAGCATCACAGCAACCCCAAGTTACTTCAGTACAGCAAAATAACCAGTGCCGCACCACACAGAAGAACGCTCATCTCAAACACAATTAACACCAGGCCCAAAGGTCCAAAGGCCTTGTAAATACAAGGCCTGCCCAACAAGTCCTGGTTGACTTTAAACAAGAGGCTTCCAGCCCACAGCTCATTACTATCTAAACTGGCAAATCCAATCAGCCCACACCTTGTGAAAAAAATTAAAAAAACAATCAAACAAACAAAAAACAAACCCAACAGAACAGTCCACACCCAACCCTCACCAAAATAAGAGAACCCACTTTGCAGAATCCAATTGCTTCACACATGAACCTCTAAATTGGAGACTTAGTTAGGGGCCAGATGCCTTTTAAATCATCAGCTTCAGTTTATTAAGAAAGGAAAACTTATTGACAGGGAGAAGTATTAGAAGGATCTGGCAGCAGCTGACCAGAGAGAAGATGGTAAGTGTAGGAGAGTAGTAAACTATTTTATACCTTTATATAATATCCTTACACAACCAACCATCAAGATGTTAAAAAGTTAAGAATGACCTAGGGTGATGGGAAAATGTTAACAACGCGTAATGCTTGAAGGACCTCATGGAAGTGCCTTGATTTTTAAATTTGCTTGCAGATTGAGGAGGCAAATGAATGCTCTGAGATGGGTGGTTTTGCTAAAAGGAATGTTTGATTATGAAGGATTATGGGATTTAAATTTGGTTGGGCCTGAGAGCCTGTTGTTGTTCTATTTTAGAGGAATGTACTTCTAAATCATACAGCACTCTTCTGTCAGTTTGCCTTGCTGAGGTAATCTGAGTTTGCTGTGGTGCTGAGCCTTGTGCCATGTAAGTGTCAAATGCCGTAACAGTTACCCATGGTGGACAGCGTTTGGCAGAACTCCCAGTTAAAGACAGGTTTGGAAGCAGGAGTGGTGCCCAAGTCATCATCTACTCAAAGACAATAACAACAACAATGCTTAGTTTAGGAGAAAATCACCGACTTAGTCTATGTCTGGTTCTACAAGAATGGCTAAACACAATAAGGTAAATAGTTTTTCTGTATATTGAGAGGAAACTAGAAAATATGTCTAATAATAACTCAGCCAGCTTTGCATGAATGTGGTTATTTTGAGCCGTTTCTAGAATTTCCATATATGTATGTTGTGTGGTTACGTCAACACAAAAAAAGTTAAGCAGAAGAGGGGGGCGGGGGAATGCACCAAAACTGCTTCTAGAAATAGACAGCTTTAAAATTCATCATGGTTTTCAGACCCAAGACTTCAGAACAAAGTCAGGATCTGCTTTCAGGCTTCTCTATATACATACATCAAGGGCTTTGCTTTGGGGACTCCACAGCCTTCGAAAATCCACTTGGAGGGTCACCTATGGGTCTGTTCTGACTTGAGACACACGACCACAACGTAAGAATCAACCGTGACTCCTGTTTGCAAGGTAATTTGTCATTTTGTACCAAATTTCGCCCTGAAAGTACACAAGGTTGAAGATGTCTATAATTTGATCAGCTTTCATACAAATTGGTCCTTTCTCTTGGCAGAGGATCTGGCTAAAGTCACATTTCCTCTCTCTCCTTTTCCTTTCCCCATCTGCCATGCTGATGCAAAACCACTCTTCTCTAGTTTGGCTCATCTTGGCTATGAGTACTTCCCTGTGGTCACACACATCGCTAATGCAGTCAGTGACCTCAGAAAATGAACACATCTGAGCCTGAGAACAGGGGCCTGTTTAAAGGAGGTCAAGCAGCAAGTGGGAATCAAGTGTGAATAGCAAACAGATGGTGACTGCATTTCAAAGAGAGTCTCTTCCTTCCAAAATGCTGGGCTGCCAACACAATCACTCTATTATTGTTTTTCTTTAAAAGAACATTTCTAAAGAATGACTAATGTAAAGCTCATTTAAAAAAATGTAAAATGACTTTTAAATCACTAGTTAGGTTAAGTGTAAAGGAAATTCATTTTAAGTTTCAAATAGTGATAAATTCACAAGTCAATTTCTGGGATTATCCAATTTCCAAGTATACATATGTAGTAAATGCCCGGCTTTTCCCCTTGTATCAGAGAAACGTGGTTCTGCCACCTGCCACCAGAAAAAAAGCCAAAAACAAAACAAAAAAACCAAACCAACGTCTTGGAGACAGGGTGTGGAGTGGAAAAAGTAGTTTTGTTGTGTGTGATGGTTCATAAAGTTGCTGAGAGTCACAGTAGACTCAATGGCACAAGACAACAACAACAGTATACAGGAGACAGTATATAGTATAAAGAAAATCAATGTATAGGAAACAGTTATCAGTATAGGAGGCAGTATGTGGTATATAGAATCTCAGTTTCTCAACTTTTTCTCAATAAGGAAAGTTTCTGAGGAGACACAGCCATGTATATTCAACACTTTCAAGAGGGAAAGACGAGATTATCTTCAGAAAAGGAGAAATTCTACACACCAATGGGCATCTTTCCAGTTAGCTGCTGTGTCACAACAGAACATACCTGAAGGCTTTCTTCTTTCAAGACAGCATTTGTCTAGTCGGAGGCATTGAAACAAGCCCTTCTCATGATGGCGGCCCTCTAGATGGTTATACACTTCATGGCACCTGAAAGCTCTTAGCAGCGTGAAATGTTGTTAAGAGGAAACACCTGCAGGCACCCAGGCTACTCTTCTGGGGTGTTTTCCTTAACCTTGGGATGTCTACATTTGCTAAATCATGGCCTTCCTGGTCTGAGTCCTTTCTCAAAGAAAAAAGAGTGATTCGGCACATCATTTAAAGAAGGAAAGGCAATAGCAAAATAAGAACATCTATGAGCAAGCCTGGCAGAACCCAGTTAAATTCAAAGTGAAGTTTTTCTTCCTTGTCACTAAAGGCCATTTTCGATACTAATTTCGAAAGCCCTATTATTATGTGAATGAAGGAGTAACGCCCATCAGCAGACTGCAGGATGGAGAAACAAAACCAAAGCGATTAAAGGATCCAAACTTGCTAAGGAAAGTTTTCCTTAAAACTGTCCTTTTAGTTAAGAGGTCATGGACTCCCGCTTGATGTGATGTCTTCACCACACTGCCTTTCTACACTAAAAGGACACACCTCTCTTCTAAAATAGTATTAAAGAAATGTCAGATAGTTGTTGCTTTCTTGATGAAAGGTCCAAACTTGCTGCGAAGTCCAGAAGCAGCAGTAGTCTATAGCAAATATGTTTTATTTAAAATGTGCCCTTTGGTGAAAGCAGCCTGAGGCTCTGTTTGTATCAGCACCAAAGACAAGAGTAGGGTATTTATGCATTCTACCTCGGCAAGTTGGGGGGGCAGTCACAGTAGTTTGGAGGGGCCTGAGGGCCTGAGACCATTTTCCATTATTTCAGCAATCCTTGTCTTATTTCCTGGGGTAGGTCATAATATTAATCACATTATTTACTATTTCCTAGAAAACAGACGTATTCGGGTAAGATCAGAATGGTCAACAAAATGGAGTTGCTTTGCTTTCAACCTTAGGCTTACTCGTTACACCTCTATCTACCAGAGCGTGAATTATTTTTTATGTTAAAAAAAAAAAAATCTACCTGCGTACATTCTTAACAATCTAAAGTCAAAATAATTATGATTCTAAACACTCCTTAGATGAGAAAAGTAAGGCTCAGAGCTGATAAATTACTTTGCGGTGTTACAGTCACATAATGAGTTGACTTATGGGTGGAACCTAGTCATCATTGATTTACAGAGCCATTCTCAAATGTTAACCAGATATGGTAGTGAAAGACTGATAATAGAGATAAATAGTAACTAGTGAGTAAAATAAAGTCTTAGGGTAGGTTGATTTTTATCTCATTTGTTATTGTGCCCTCAAGTTGGAAATGACACCTAGTTGACCCTCCAGCTGGTTTTCAGAAGCAGTAGATTGCATGGGAGCAGATTGCCCATCCTTTTCTCAGGAAGCAGCTGGTGGATTTGAACTGCATGCCTTTGAGATTGCAATACAGGTTCTTACCACTAAGCGACCAGAGTTCCTTATGGTAGGTTGATTTGATCTTGTTGTGTGCTGTTAGGTGCCGTCGAGTCGCTTGTGGCTCATAGCGAACCTATGTACGACAACCTTAAACTCTGCTG
Organism: Elephantulus edwardii; assembly: GCF_000299155.1. NCBI lineage: Eukaryota > Metazoa > Chordata > Mammalia > Macroscelidea > Macroscelididae > Elephantulus > Elephantulus edwardii. Next base: position 10,462,549 of record NW_006399751.1, on the reverse strand, counting down.
TCTTGTGCCAATTGCACTGTCTCTGACACTCCCATCCCGATTACCCCAGTCACTGAATCAATCCAACTCAGAGAGGGCCTTCCCCTCCTGTGCTGTCCCTTTACCCTCCCAAGCATGATGTCCTTCTCCAAGGACCAGTCTCTTCTTACAACATGTCCAAAGTATGTTAGACGGAGCCTCAGAATCCTTGCCTCCAAAGAGCCACCCAGTTTAGCCCTTTCCAGGATGAATCTGTTTGTTTTCCTAGCATTCCATGGTACTCTCGATACTCTTCTCCAGCACCACAGCTCAAAGGCATCAACTCTCGTTCTGTCCTCCTTGGTCATTGTCCAACTCTCTGATGCATAACAAGTGATTGCAAAGACCATGGCCTGTATCAGACACAGAGACACCATTGTTCTTCAATACTTTGAAGAGGTCCCTAACAGCAGTCTTTCCCATGGCAATGCGCCTTTTAATTTCCTGGCTATTGGTACCAAGAGTGTTGACTGTAGAGGCAAGCAAACTAAAGCTGTGAACAATCTCAATCTCTTCACCATCCATCCTGATGTTGCCAACTGGCCCAGTGGTGAGAATCTTTGTCTTCTTGACTTTGAGCCTCAATCCATATTGGAGGCTACAGTCCTTGACCCTCTGCAGCAGGTGCTTCAGGTTGATTTGATCTAGACTTTGAAAAATAGAAGTTAAGCAATATTGGATTTACAAAAAGTATAGATAAGTAAGATTATAGAGAGAATTGATGAGTTATATGAACTCTGGTTAGAACTGATTGAGAGGTTAGTCTAGTCATGTCAAAAAGTCGAATTTGGACCATGATGTTGTGTTAGAGTTAGAATAACAAGAAAGGAGGTAGAAACTCATGCCTGCTAAACCATGAGTGGTCAGAACCAGGAAGCAAATACTGACCTGTTAGGAATTCGAGTTTTAAGGGTATGAGTGGTGTCAAAGACAACAAGCTGTAATAAGAACCCTGTACCAAACTCTTGAACTCTTCATGACCTCATTTCCAGTCTCAAGGCATACCTCAGTGAGAGAGCCATAAATACGACCTCACCTCAGTGATACTTGCCTTTCTCCATTACTTCCTTTCTCAAATAGATGAGTATGACTCTTTGGGACATACCTCTTCCAACACATCTACCTTTACTTTTTACCTTCACCTCTGTCTCCCCACCTTTCTTCTTGGTCCTATGACCCAACAAAAGCTTTGGCCTACACACTCAGCCTCATGCTCCAACAAGGCCTTTGCCTATACCAAACAAGAAAAATAATGGCCCTTCTAAAGACACCCACATTTTACACTAAAACCGGCCCTCCTAAAGGTCCCCTCTCACACTGTGCACTAAGTTGGCTCTCCAAAGGGCCTCTGAAATTGCTGTACTGTGCTGACCTCATAGCTTGGGCACTGTCTCCTTCTCTAGTTTCTCCCTCCTGGCTTAATTCTTTAATCAGATGAGGGTAACAACTTGAGCATTGATGCCACAATAACATTACTCGATTGAGGTGAAGTTTATCAGGAGAAAAAAAAATCCATAAACTACTTTGGAAAGAAAAACTTAATCACAATTATGGTTATGATAATTATCACAAGTGTCCATATCAGTTGTTTCTCTTGATTCATCTCTTTAAGTCATCCTTGCAAATTAGGGGAAGAAACAAAATCAACAAACATCCTACAGAATAAGAGCATAATGCACACCCAATAATCCAGGAGACTACGAGATTCTGAGGTGAATAGCTCATGAAGCTTGAAATCTATTCAGGGGTCATGTTGAATAATTACACTTTATCCAGGAATCAGTAGGAATCATTCAGGGAATGTTAGGCTCGGGAGCAACCTGATCATGTATTCAGTTCAGTAAGACGATCTGAGCTTCAGTGTGGAATCATTTGAGTTCAGTGTAGAAAAGTGAAGCCAGGGAGGCCAAGCGAGAAATTGGCTGCTGTATGATGAGGTCAGAGATTAGGGAGAAAAACAGAACAAATACTCTCTCCACTGGCACTTTTTAAGATCCATATTCTTTTCCTAAGTGATGTGTTTAGGTACAAACTATTCTTTACTGGAGTCTAGACAAAAAAAATATGATTTTTTTTTTTTAAATCTACTTAATGGAAAGAGCTGGTACTTTGTTTTTTGAGTAAGATGATTGGACACTACCCCCTATAAAACCAGAGGCTGTATTATCCCTCTCATTATTTATGTTTCTGGAAAGATGTTCCTTGGCCACTTGGCCTGGGGGCAACTGGTACTGCTTGAGCAGACAAAGCGACCCTGGCCTTCATAGAGGAAAGATCTTTGACCTTGAGGCTGCTGCAGCCTTTCATTGACTGCCAAGAGACAGCTGGAGTGCCCTGGAGCTCCCTGGTAGAACCCAGAAGAGGTGAGGAAGGCTTGTCAACATGTTCAAAAGTATTTTCCAGTGCAGAAACTGAATACTCAGAAGCCATTGAGATGGAGATTAAACAAACGATCAGATTTATGATAGTTGACTATGGAATTTCACTTGTGTTCTTAGCATTTACAGTGACTTTCTTATTTGATTTGGACAACTGCATAAATGCAAATAGGATAATTTGACCAATGGTTCATTCTTGTTGCAAATGGTTGAGGTCTACTAAGTAAAAGCTTGATGGTTCAAAACCCATAGAGGGCCCTCAGGAGAAAGTTCTGAAGATCCATTTCTGGAAGATCATTGCCATTGGGAACTCCATTAAGTTATGATCTGATACACATGAGTTTGCCCCATGAATCAGAAGCCATGATAATTGGGTGTTGAGTCAATTGACTTAGTTTCTATTGAAATAATCATTGCAGAGTCCAATTCCCTTTACTTGGAGTTCAACTTTTAGAGGTCACCCTCCATTTCTCCATCCCTCTTGATATATAGTTTTAGTAACTGTTTCTTTAACCCTTAGTAATATAGCCCCACTGTGACTAGTCTAGGCATCTTGCTTATATGGAACTATCCCTATGTACTGGTCACTTCTTATTAAAAGGTGCTTTTGTTAACATCTTCAAAACAAACAAACAAAAAGATTAAAATAACAAAGTCATTTGACTCACTAGTCAAACATTTCCCTTCTTTTTCCCTTTTCTCTCTTGCTAAGACTTCATATTGGCCAAACCCAGCCATGGGTTGAGAGAATCTTCTGACATAATCTGGAAAGACCATTCTCCCTAGGATATATAGAAGCCCAATGGCTCCTAGCTGCCACTACTGTCACGCTCAAAAAAAATTTGCTGAGTTTCGAAAGTTTTAAATCTTTTCAGGAGGTGTCTGCCCATCTTTCTTTTTTTTTTTTTTTTTCTCTTACTGAGTGAAGCAAGCCATTTTTGCTTAAGCACTAACCTAAGAGGATCGATCTCTGGTGGTTTAGTGGGAGGAAGTTGTGCTGTCTACCCAAAAGCAAGTGGCGCAAATCCACCAGTTATTCTGTAGGAGAAAGATGGGCAATCATCTCCTATGCACTTTATGTTGTTGTTGTTGTTATGTGCCGTCGAATCGCTTGCGACTCATAGCGACCCTATGTAGAACAGCCCTAAACCCTGCTCTGTCCTG
>NW_006399751.1:10455715-10458644 GCF_000299155.1 Elephantulus edwardii | reverse complement strand
ACAAGTCATTGCAAAAACCATGGCCTGTATCAGGCGCACTTTAGTCTCCAGAGAGACACCATTGCTCTTGAGTACTTTAGAGAGGTCCCTAACCACAGACTTTCCCATCGCAATACGTTTTTTGATTTCCTGGCTACTGGTGCCAAGAGTATTGACCGTGGAGCCTTTGAAAACCCACTGGTCAGTTATGAATAAGTTCTAACCCAACAGTACAAAAACTAAGCTAAAGTTTGGCAGTTCAAACCCACCTAGTATTGCCTGTTGATCTATTTCTAAAAATTTATGAGAAAATCTGGAAGCTGGTGGATTCAAATCACTGACCTATCAGTTACCAGCACTATACTGATATATATTTATATTTATATAGAATTTTTCCCCCCGCAGCCAAAATACCAGTAGTGGAACCACTGTTGTTGGGTTGATTAAAAAACTTCATGGTAACATACAGTGTAGAACTGCTCCTTAGGATTTTCTTGCTTGTAAGTTTCTTTTTTAAACAGATCTCCAGTACCACCATGTTAAGCAAAAACAATTGGTTTGGGTCACCCAGGGCCTTAACTTACAAAACAAGTAATATTGCTTGCTTTAAATTATAAATATAGTCAATGGAAGGAAGAGTAAAATGCTTACTCTGGCAAGTAAGGAAATAATGAATTTAAGATTGGATTTAGCATTAGTGGAGTGTTCCACTCCAGACCAGTTTTTCAAACGTTCTTGGTTTGCAATGTTGGACTATCAATCAATACAGATGGTGTGCCTCTTCTACTCTCTCCCCCCATGAAATCAGTTGAACAGAGATGCAGCCACCAAGTCAATTTCCATTCTATATTTCAATAATACTTCTTATTAACAAGTTTATCCAAAAGGAAATAAATATATAGTTGACATGTAGATTTAATTTCAACAAACCATTTTTTTTCTCTGCAATGAAGTAATATCCATGTACACAAACAGTGATATGAAAGAAATACCTTTTTAAGTTATGGTGTTGATGTGACTAATTGTAAACTCTCAGCTGCTTCGAACTCCAGCCAGTTTTTCCAGGTGATTTCTCAGTCTAAAACAAAATGGTTCAAAACAACTATGAGGTATCATCTCACCCCAGTAAGGATAGCAAAATATAACAAAACAGCAAGCAACAAATGCTGGTGAGGATGTGGAGAAACTGAAACTCTTATTCACTGTTGGTGGGAATGTAAGGTGGTGCAACCACTGTGGAAGGCGGTGTGGCGCTTTCTCAAAAAATTGCAAAGAGAGATACCATTTGACCCAGCAATCCTGTTACTGGGAATATACCCCAGAGACCATGTCTGCCATCCAAGCAGATATATGCACACCCATGTTTATCACAGCTTTGTTTACAATAGCAAAGAGTTGGAAGCAGCCTAAGGGCCCATCAACAAACGAATGGATAGAGAAGCTGTGCTATATCCACACAATGGAATACTACTCCGCATTGAAAAACAAGAAACTCATGCAATATTATTCGAAGTGGGTGACCCTGGAGGACATTATGCTGAGTGAAATATCTCAGTCACAAAAGGACAAATACTGCATGGTGCCACCGTTGTAGAATGGGTCTGACATCAGGGTTGGGGTATGACAGAAAAAACTGGATAAATTATGTATATTGTATTGAAACAGATGAGGGAAAGAACAGATTAGCAGTGATCTATGATTGAGTAGTATGGTTAGCACAGGAATCCAGAATTAAGGTTGCATAGAGAAGTGTACTCAGGGTGGGGGGTGGGGGCCAAGGGATGTGGGAATTGTATACTAATGAAGGAATTTTTTTTCTTTTTCTCTTCAGAGGGGGGAGCGAGCAGGTGGGGAGGGGTGGGCAGGGAGAAAAGTGCGGCAATGAATGAATGAAAATCCAAAACCTCTGTAAATGACTACTAAAATTAATAATAAAAAAAATGAAATAAATTTAAAAGTGAAATGCTAATAAATGGAAATGAGAATTTGTCTTGAAAACAAGAACCAAAAAAATAAACCCCAAAATGGTACAGAGGAAATCTACTAACTAAATTCTGTTGTACATATCTGGATTGGAATGGCAATTACATCATGGTTTCACAATCCTTTGCTTATTTTGTTTTGTTTTGAATGGCGAGTGATGCTGTGGTGGTGGTTTTTTTTATCTTAAAATTTCTTTATTAGCTCATCAACTTTATTTTGCACAATTTGAGAGAGACAGTTGTTTGATATGTTCTTGGCAGAGTGAAGCATGAATGAACTCAATAGCTTGGATACTGATTTCTGCAGTTATAAACCAATTACTTCTCCAATGCCTTTAGAGAATGACTTGCCAGAGTTACTCTGTAAAGGACCAGATAGTAAATATTAAAGCTTTGTGGGCCATTAGCTCTCAGCCACAACTACAATAACTCTGTTGTAGCACTTAAGGAACCACAGACAATATGGAAATAATGAGCATAGCTGTGGTTCAGCAAAACTCCACTTATGGGCTCTAAAATTTGAATTCTGTTTCATCACCCCTCTTAATTTTTAAAAATCATTTGAAAATGTGAAATGATTCTGCATTTTTGGCTATAGACTGTGGCCTATGACAAGCACAGGCTATTTGCTGATCCTGGTTTTAGGTGATTCCTTTGTGAGACCCAAAAGGTCACTTTCCAGAGGAGAAGATTCACTATGAATACATTACATAGTATTTTAATGCAAAGATCAGAGGTATATGAACTAACACTTAGTATGTGTTTGTCTATTGGGAAAGTTTTTTTGTTTCCTTAGACTTCATAGATGACTAAGAACACCAAAGCATATCTCTCCCCTCCATGTAATATCTATGATTTCACTGCAACTCTGAAGCATGTTATTTAGGTAATGAGACTACCCAGAGATTCTGTGTACAGCTGCATATACAAATTTATATGTGTGTGTGTGTGTGTGTGTGTGTGTGTGT
>NW_006399751.1:10396443-10454323 GCF_000299155.1 Elephantulus edwardii | reverse complement strand
GGGGAAGGCCCTCTATGAGGTGGATTGATTCAGTGACTGGGATAATCGGGATGGGAGTGTCAGAGACAGTGCGATTGGCACAGGACAGAGCAGAGCTTAGGGCTGTTGTACATAGGGTCACTATGAGTCGCAGACGACTCGACGGCACATAACAACAACAACAACAAGATACAATTGTAATTGCATCTAAGTATATTTGTGTTTACCAAAAACAAAATAATTTCACCTATTATTTTAATCCTATATTGATAAAAGGTTTTCTTCTGTCCATCAATTAAAGTCCATTTATATAGTCACTATTTTTTTGTTTTATTTAAAAAGTATTTGCAATTCGACTTCCACCTGCAGAAAGCTGAAATAGGATCCACAACTCACTCCACACACAAAAATCGACTCAACGTGGACCAGATACCTGGGAGTAAAGCCCCAAACTATAACATTCATAAGAGACAAACAGGCATCAAGCTTGAAAGTGTTAGCCCAAGCGTAAAGAGACTGCCAAATACAACCAAAACTGCACACTTTAAAAAGGATAAAAATTTATGCATGTGACCTTCTAAAGATTAAATCCCTGTGCACTTCAAAAACTTTTCCAATAGGGTGAAAAGAAAACCTACAGACTGGGAACAAACATTTGGTAAATACCATCTCAGACAAGAGTCTTATAACAAAAGTGTACAGAATATACCTGGGTCTCACAGAGTAAGGAAACACTTGTAATCAGCAACGGTGTATGTTAGAATAGCCTTGTTTCTTCATATTTATTCAATCTATACACTGAGCAAATCCTTTGAGAAGGTGAACTATATGAAGAAGAAGAATGTGGCATCCAGATTTGAAGAGGACTTTTCTAAAATCTGCATTATGCAGTTGACATAGCATTGCTTGCAGAAACCTTGTAAATTGGCTTTTCTATCCATTGCATTAGGCCCTGTTTAGGGCATGATCTTTAACTACTTTAACTGTGGATGTATGGTCTTGCAAATCATTAACAGCTGTGGGACCAATATAAAAGAGTGGTTTTGTTTGTTGTTTTTTTCCACTGTGAGAGAAGATGATGGAGAGAGGGTGAAGTAATTGTGGCACTGCTGTGAGGTAAATGTAGCTAGGTGTAAACCAGAGGAACTTTGGAGATGGAGCCACAGTTAAAGGTATTGCTTACTGGATGATTGAATGAAAAGCTGACTTCTAACTGCTATGAGATAAACTTTGCTGTACTAATTGAAACCAGATGATTATCTGTGCTGCAGAACTGAACCTAGACTTTCACTTGTTAACTGAGAAGCTGTCTGAACTGAGGAATTGTGCCTTGTTAATCTGGTTTAGAACTGCTGGACTAAACTTAGACTTGCACTGAATCCCAACCTAATTCCCTAATAAACCCTACAAGGGTGAGTAAAGTTTGTGAGTCAATTTGCATCAATGATTTGTAGAAATAGGTGCAGGAGACTATGGGATGGCATGTCTAAGTGTGTAGCTATTTGTGGATCTTATCTGTGGGTATTATTGATGGGAGAAGTTCTCCTATATGAAGTGGGTAGAAGTTAGACTTGGCCTTGACCATGTTACCACTGCTCCTTTTACAAAGACAGAAAAGGAACTGATACCTTTGAATTGTGGTGCTGGGGAAGAGTACTGAGTATTTCTTTAATGGACTGTCAAAACAACAAACACATTTCTTTGGAAGAAAGTGCAATCTTACCTCCTTGGAGCTAAGAATGGTTATATATATTCACAATTCTACAATCTAAAATAAATGGCACAGTCTAATAATTATGTATTAACTTTCTGTCTTATGACATATTCTACTAGCTAAATTTCTAGAACTCTCCTGAGTCTCTTTTTTCTGATCTCTTGCTTTCCTTCTAGGCTCTAAGTTTCAGTATTTAGAATGCTATGGATAGGTTTCAGGACAAGTTTCAGATAATTTATTTTCAAAAAGTTAAAATATCATGTATTGCTTCCAAATTTTTAAATCTAAAAGAGTACATCTATGTTTAAAATGATATTTTTGAAATTCCTAAAATCTGAGATTAGGCATTACCTCATTCTTCAGTTTTTACATTAACATTTTCTCTGATGATCTCCTTAAATATTTTAATATCCAGATGTATCATTGTTTGTATTTTTCTGCTTTCTGCTTTAATAAGTATGCAAATTCTGACCCCTGGGTTCCAATATCAGTGTCCCTTAAAGACTCAGAAGGAATGTAGATTTTTTTAAACCATCCTCAGACATACCTTATTAAAAGCTGTTTTACTAAATCCTCCAGGTGATTCAGATTCACAACAGTTTGAGAACCAAAACCCTAACTCTTAAAGTATTTATTCTTTCTTTGGTTTATTTTTTTTTTTCATTTCACTGTTTCAACTTCAATCTTGAAAGATAATGTGATTTGAATCCACGAGTTTCTCCACAGGAGAAAAATAGACAACCTCCTCCTGTGGGATTTACTGCTAATGAAAATCCACTGGAGGGTCAGCTATGCATCAGTTCCAACTTGACAGCACACAATAACAATATACGGCACTCCTAATTTTTAAAAATATTATTCTTTAATTTTTCTTGAAGACTTCCTTCATTTCTTATCTTCGAAGATTTTTTTTTAAATGAGTCACGTTGTTGTTAGGTGCCTTCTAGTCAACTATTACTTATAGTAACTTTAATAAAAAATGATCTACACTTTATGCTATATTGCACCATCATAACAATATACTTGAGCCCATTGCACCATGAGAGATGATGGTCTCTCCTTCTTTGAGCTGTGGTGCTGGAGAAAAGTATGAATATACCATGGACTGCTAAGAGAATGAGAGGGTTAATCCAGGATGCTCTTTGGAGGCAAGAATTCCGAGAGGCTTCTTCTGACATAATTCGGACATGTTGCAAAGAGTGACTAGTCCTTGGAGAGGGATGTCATGCTTGGAAGGGTGGAGGAAGAGTGCAGGAGAGGAAGACCCTTGATGAGATGGATTGATTCAGTGATTGGGGTAACAGGGATAGGTGACAATGAGACAATGAGATTGGCGCAGGATAGAGCAGGATTTACGGCTGTTATACATAGGGCGGCTATGAGTAACAGGCAACTTGACGGCACATAACAACAACATTGTTATCGTCCCTGTGTCAAGCTATCTTCTTGAGGTCTTTCTTTTTCTGACTCTCCATCTTTCCCAAAAGAATGTCTTTTTCCAAGGATCAATCCTTACTGACAACATGCCCAAAATATGAGACAATATTTCACTATATTTGTCTCTAAGGAGGAAATATCCTCTGTGCACTTTCTCCGAGTCAGACATACTTGTTATATTGACAGCCCATCACTGTGCTCTTCCCAGCATCATAGTCCAAAGACATTGATTCCTTTTTTTGCAATCTTTATTTATCATTCCACTTTCAGATATATTGAAGATAACATATCTATGGCTTACAACATAATTGATGAACTATCAATAGGTATATTTCAAAAAGCAAATGCAGCCCTTAATGTCTTCATGAGTCTATGTTAAGCAATTTGGAAGATAATTACCTGGCCAACTGACTTGAAGAAATCCATATTTGTTCCCATTCAAAAAAATAAATAAGTAAAAAATAAAAATCCACCAATATAACACTATCAGTAATGCAGGGAGCTATGGTGGCTTAGTGGTAAGGAATTTTTCTGCCAATCCCAAGTGATGCCTCTTTCATCTACTAGTTGCTCCATGGAAGAAAAAATGGGCAATTTTCTGTGTGATTTTCTGTCTCTGAAAACCCCCCTGAAGGGTCAAGTAAGGATAGATTCCAACTAGATGGTACACAACAATATAACTAACATCACATATAAATAAAGCTTGCTAAAGATTGTAGTTGTTGATGGAGAAAATCAGAAATTCAAGGTAAATTTAGAAGAGGATGTGGCATGAGGGATATTATTGCTGACGCCAAATAGATCTTGGCTGGAAATTGAGATTATCAGAAAGATGTTTACAATGGTTTCTTGAGCTATGTTGACTACATAAAGACATTTCACTGTATGAATCATAACAAAAGATGACTAACATTGAGAAGAATGAGAATCTCAGATCACTAACTTGTGCTCATGTGAAACCTTTATAGATAGGGAAAAGCGGTTTCCTAAACAAAATAAGAGAACACAGTATGGTTTCAAATTAGAAAAGGTGGCTGTCAGGGTTGTATCATTTTTCTGTATCTATTCAGTCTGTAACCTGAGCAAATAATTTGAAAAGCTGAATTATGTGATAAAAAGTTCACTACTTTTATCACTATGTGATAAAAGAAGAATGTGATATTAAGTTTGGAGAGAGACTCATCAATAACCTACCTACATTAGGTAGAAACACGGCCTTGAAATAAGGCATGGTTTATATAAAATGAAAGGCATATGTCCTCAGTACACAGCTTGGTGAGTTTTGGCAATTAAATATTGACCTATGACTGCCACCCAAGTGCAGATTGACAGTATTTCCATCTCTCTATAACAGAATAATTACCACCTTGCCCCCCCTCCTGTCAATTACTCTTTCTATACTAAAAAACAAATCTTTATTACTATAAATCATTTGTGTTTATCCATCATCTTATCTTTTAAATCATGAACTCTTTTATCATTTAGCTTTTTTCGTTCATGTAACTTCAGATACTTGTTCTTCTCTCAAATGGCTTAATTGTTTCTCTTTTTTAGTGATAAAGTGTATTTTGGGGATTTTTTAATACACTAATGTGAGATCCAAGGAATTGTTAAATTAGTTATTTAGGGGAAATGATGAGTGTTTCTTTATTAGAGACCAAAACCAATTTTCCAAAGAGATTCTAACATTTTATACTCTCACCAGCCGCATATGAAAGTTTCATTTGCTCCACATATGTGCTCACATTTGGTATTGTCAATCTTTTTTATTTTAGCCATTTTTGTGGGTATGAATGAGAAGCTCTTTGTGAAATGTTACTCATTTTTAATAACACTTTACTATAATGAAGGCTAAATTCTGAAGTTTTTCCTGAATTTTATTTTGTTTTGACTCACTCTTAATCCCCAGTTGGTTGTAGATTTATATTTATACTTCTCACCAGTTGTGTTTCATGGAAATTGGCAATGATAGAGATGCATAGGTATATACATGTTTCTCATAATAGGGCCTTGATGACTATATGTCTCATACGACTATATAGGGACATAACATACCCCACATATTTCTTTATTATATTAATCTTACTAATGAACTCATTTATGTTTCCTTTTTCTCAGACAAATTAGGTGTTCTCTAATGACATTTTCAGGCAATTGCCCCTAAAGTTATTAACATGTTTTGATTTATATAGGATTGTTACATTATTTGGCATATAAAGGTTAACTATGGTTGGGGGTTTTATGAGCCATTTATCAATAGAAAATATTTTGTTTCATATAATATATTTTGCCCATATGTCTTGCCTTCCTCCCTCTCTTTATGTTACTGGTTCAGCACATATGTAACAAAGAGACATCTAGGCCCATTGTTGAGAAAAGCAATCGAGGCTTTCATTCACTCGAACCTGGAAGTTCTTTTAACAGCTCATTCACGTGAAGGTGACCCGTTTGGTCACACAGACTCTAATCAGGGTTCTGCTATTTAATTGTACATGTCAACTTGAAGAGTTTTATTGTTGTTGTTATTGTTGTTTATACTGCTTGGCACGTTTACCATGAAGGAAAAGTACTTGTTTCAAAGTCATTTTTAGAAAAGTTGGTGTAGATTTTACCTTTTTGGAACACTGCACAAGAAATCACGAAATCCAAAGGGAGACACTGCGTAACTTAACAGAGTTGGCAAGGTCCTGTCTGCTCCCAGCTTCCATGCCTGGGCTGCATCACTAAGAATGCTAATAAAAAAACAAACAAACAAACAAACAAACAAACAAAAGAATGCTAATGCCCCAAAGATATGTAGGAAGTAGGGTGCTAATTGAACATGCGAAAACGGGGACCTAACCGAAGCCAACAGTGACCATCGTGTTTTTTCTGACGCATCGCCCAGCGGTAGAGTAAGAGCAGAACTGCCCCACCGAGTTTCTAAGGCTGGAATCCTCATGGAAGCCAATCGCCACGCCTTTCTCCTCTGAAATTGCTAGTGAATTCAAACCACTGAGTTTTTTTGTTTTTGTTTTTGTTTTTTAAATTTATTTATTTATTTTACAGAGGTTTTGGATTTCCATTCATTCATTGCCGCAATTTTCTCCCTTCCCACCCCTCCCCACCAGCTCGCTTCCCCCTCCGAAGAGAGAAAAAGAAAAAAATTCCTTCATTAGTATACAATTCCCACGTCCCTTCCCCCCACCCCCCACCCCGAGTACACTTCTCTATGCACCTTAATTCTGGATTCCTGTGCTAACCATAATACTCAATCATATATCACTTCTAATCTGTTCTTTCCCTCATCTGTTTCAATACAATACACATCATTTATCTAGTTTTTTCTGTCATACCCCAACCCTGATGTCAGACCCATTCTACAACAGTGGCACCATATGCTGAGTGAAATATCTCAGTCACAAAGGGACAAATACCACTGAGTTTTTAAATCGAAACTCAGCAATTTCATTGCTGTGTCCCCAGAGTCTCATTGTCTTTCTGATTCTGTAAATGACATAGGAGGAGACTGCCCATCTTTCTTTCTCCCACCGAGTCACTGGTGGATTCAAACAGCCCCTTTGCAAGAGAAGTAGGGCTACCCATCTTCTAAGTGGTCCAAAGGTGATTAATCTTTTCAAGACCAAGTTACGTATTGTAGTACATTTGGGGTTGACACTGGCGCTCTGGAGGAATACCCAGTAGCGTGCTGGGACTGAAGAGGCAGATATTAGGGTCAAAGGCTTTGAGAATTATAATGAATGGATTTGAAAATCAAAGTAACTTTAGCCTTAAAAAAAGAAATCTTCCCGTGGAAAGATATGGAAAGATCAGCCAGAAACAAATAGAAGGAGCAGGGTACAGAAAGCATTCATAGACATGAAACATGGATAGTGAGCTCCACAGTTTAATACTCAGTCATTGCTGCTGTTAGGTGCTGTCAAGTACAACTCATAGCGACCCAATGAACAACAGATCTGAACCCTCTCCTTCTTTGCCTGCACCGTCTTCACACTTCTTGACACGCTAGAGCCCATTGCTGCAGTCACCGTGTCAAGTGACCTGCGTGGTTGAGGGTCTTCCTCTCCTTTGGTGACCTCCACCTTCCCAGAATCCTGTCCCTCTCCAAGGAATAGCCCCTCCTAGCAACATGCCCAAAGTAAGTGAAGCAAAACCTCATCATCCTTGCCTCCAAAGAGCACTCCAGCTGCACCCTTTCCAAAACAAACTTGTTATTTTGGCCATCCATGGGATGTTTAGTGCTCTTCTCCAACACCACAGCTCAAAGGCATCAGTAATTCTTCTGTCATCCTTATTCATTATCTAGCTCTGAGATGCATAACAAGTGGTTAGAAAGACCATGGCCTGAATAATAGTATCACTGTTATCATTGCCTTAAAATTCTTCTATTTTAATATTTTATTGATTTTCATATAATACCTTTATAGTCTATTTTATTCATATATTCATACATTGTTTCATCCAATCTTTCATTTACATTATAGTTCATATAATCATTCATTTGCTATTTACATATTTTTTATGCTAGTTTATTTTGCCTTCAAATTCTTAACACATTTGAGTAGCAAGACTCACACTTTCATCTTGCACCCCTACAAATTATACAGCTCACATCGGTAGAAAGCTTTTGGAGGATATGAAAGAACTGTTTTCCGTTTTGTCTAACTTTAGCTGTTCTTCAGGGGCATTAGAGACTCTGGGATTTAAGATACTTCACAAAGATGCTTGTGCATTTATGGATGTATTCCTACAGAACACTGTATACTCATTCCTTCAGTATGGATTGAGGCTCAATGTCAAGAAGACAGAGTCTCACCACTGGACCAATTGGCAGTATCAGGATGGATGGTGAAGAGATTGAGATTGTTAACAACTTTAGGCGGCTTGACTCCACAGTCAACACTCTTGGCACCAGCAGCTAGGAAATTAAAAAAACGTATTGTGATGGGAAAGTCTGCTGTTAGGGACCTCTCCAGGGTACTGAAGAGCAATGGTGTCACTCTGGAGACTAAGGTGCTTCTGATACAGGCCATGGTCTTTGCAATCACTTGTTATGCATCAGAGAGTTGGACAATGACTAGGGTGGATAGAAGGAGAATTGATGCCTTTGAGCTGTGGTGCTGGAGAAGAGTATTGAATGTACCCTGGACTGCCAAGAAGACAAATAGATTCAACCTGGAGAGGGTTAAACCAGGCTGCTCCTTGAAGGCAAGGATTCTGAAGGCTTCGTCTGACATCCTTTGGACATGTTGTAAGGAGGGACAGGTCCTTGGAGAGGGACATCATGCTTGGGAGGGTGGAGGGACAGCGCAAGAGGGGAAAACCCTCTATGAGGTGGATTGATTCAGTGACTGGGGTAATCGGGATGAGTGTGTCGGAGGCAGTGCGATTGGCACACAATGGAGCAGAGTTTATGGCTGTTGCACAGAGGGTTGCTATGAGTCGCAAGTGATTCAAGGGCACATAACAACAACAACAACAACATAAAATACTAGGTGCAGAAGCATATAAAGAACTCCCCAATTTTCCACAACTTCAACATTAAAAAAAAAAGATGCTAACATTTTGAAGTAACTTGTCATATTTGTTTTCTACTCACTTTCCTCTGAAAAGTTCAAATTACTTACACACCTACACTTAGGCTCTTCAATCTTTATCCTTTGGTTTTAGAACATATTTAAGTGCTTGTGTAACATCACATATAAATGGCAAAATAATAAGCCAACCATGTAAATATGATATGATTTGATTTTTTGAGGATAAAATAGTAATGATAGATTCATTAGAAAGTTATATCCCCCAAAAGGACAGACCTCCATCCCTGTAAGGAGATATGGAAGGAAGACTATATTATTAGATTTTAATTATTTTTCCTTGATCGTGCAGGATTGTATGTAATAATAACTGATATTTGTATCTTTTGCACAGTTCTTTTTTGTTTGTTTGCACAGTTCTTGATGTCTTCCCCTTCTGGCAATATTGTCCTGGTCACCCCGTTATTATATATTGTCTTTCTCTTTACCCAAATTAATAATATGTCTATTATCTAGCTATATTTTACTTTTCCATTCAGCACTTCTGATTTGTTTTGTTAATATTACTAGTATTTTTAAACTTACTTGTGGAAGCTTGAGAGATTAGAAAAAAATAGCAAAAGGAAAACCTAAAATGGAGTTGTTCGGAAAGAATTAAGACATGAGTTTGTGTTTTTTTTGTTTTTTTCTTGTTGGTTTTTTTTTTTTTTTCATACCTGCTGAGTGTAGCATCCAAGACGCATCAAATAATCTACTTTCAATTGATAGTATGTTGTATTTCTAGGGAGCTGAACTCTGTGTCAATCTAAGCTGCATTCTTAAACTAGGTTTCCATAAGCTCATGTGAATTCCAAACGCAATTTGACAGAATTACAAAGGAAATTGTTTTAACCACTATTTTATCATTTAAAAAAAGACATGTATTTCTTTTTCTCCAGTGCTGCCAGGAGACAGAGACACGCTTATAAATAGAACTGATACGACAACTGCCTTTTCACTGAGAAAACTGTATTATGTGTACTCCCCGCACTCCGGCTTTATGATATAGCCTTTGTAACATTTCATATGCTGGCCACAAGGGGATGAAATAACTTTTTGTTTTGATAAATGAAATGCCAATCAAAGCCCAACAAGTTTTATGAGAGTTGAGTCTTCTGTTTTAAAGTTTGGGTCCTTATACCTCCCTAATCATTCTCTTTGGTAGATCTTAGATGAAACCATTATCTGAGTGTTACAAAATCATAGTTCAAGTACAGATTTTAAAAACAGAAACAGTTCAATTAAGCCTATGGGGAGACTGTAGAGTACTAATCATTAATTTTGAGAAATCAGGCATATGACTTTCTGAAGTAATTGTCATCTCTTGATTATAACATCATTTACACAAATATTTTTCTTTCCAAAGGAAACTGAACTTCCATTGAAATAATGAGGAAGATTCAATTGGCAGAGAGTGCAGTGGCTGCATTTTGTGAAAACATGTTTTGTAGGGAGTATGTTCATTGACTCTCTAGCGTCATCATAGCACTGAACAGTCTAAAGAAATAGCAGTTAATGGTTTGCTCTGTGTTAAGGCTGTGCTAGGTTCTTTGTAGTCATTATTTTACTCAGTTCTCATAAAATCCCTAGAAGGAGATACTGTTTTTTAGAAAAGGAGACTAGGAGACTAGACTTGCAAACAGAAAAGAATCTGGTTAAGCTCATATAGCCATTTTGATGTGGAAGTAAGTCTAGATCTTGTTTGAAACCAGAGTTCATTTTGTAAATTACTATGCTGAGTTTGGGTTCACCTTGAAAAGGTAACTTCTTGAAAAGGTAACTTCTTAGATAACTAGAGATCAAGTCAGAAAATTGACACTGGCACAACAATTAATTAGATCACCAACCTCATTTGGGATTATTCTATTTTTACACGTGTGTGTGTGTGTGTGTGTGTGTGTGTGTGTGTGTGTAGACCCACAAAATGCTATCACATATATTCATTTTTTGTAAACACCACTTCAAATCCACTTAACTTTTTTACCTCCTGAGGAAAGGTCTAGGAGCCCTAGAGAGACCATGGATGAGCCCTTAGGATTATCCAAACACATAGTATAGCTCTAAAAACTTGATATCCTGGGTTTCCAGCTTGCAACACTGGTTGAAACATCTAATTAACATTTATTTTGTTCTCAGACCCTGTTGTAATTTATCTGTAATCATGCAGGTTCCTTGAAGCTGTCTGTTTACTGGAAAGGAAATGCATCTTTTCTGAACTAGCATTTATCTCTTGGAGTGGCATTTTTCTCAGTCATATGTGAGCTGTACCTCAAGTTGTCTGTTTACAAGTGACAGTATGTAAACTATTGACTGTAATTTTGAACTAGCAATAATATGTTAAGTAGATTAATACCTAACCTAAGAATAAAAGCAAATACCCATCTGTAGATTGTTGTTGTTGTTGTGTACTGTAGAGTCAGAATTGACTTGTAGCTGACCATCTGGCTGGTTTTCAGAGGCAGTTAATTGCATGAGAGGAGATTGCTCATTTTTCTCCCATGGAGCAGCTGGTGGGATTTGAACCGTGTGCCTTCAGGATTGCAGCGCAGCTTCTTGCCACTAAGCCACCAGAACTCGCTCTATCCTTAGATAGGAAGGCAGTTTTGAGAATTCTCTCTGCTGTCTCAGATCTGCAATAAAGTGCTCTGGTTATTGATATCCTTTAGGCTTATTGGCAAGTGATTGCAGGAAAAACCTTTGTGTTCACTAATCTGCTTCTGTAAGATTCCAGCCTTTGAAACCTATAGGCACATCTCTTTTGTTCTGTGCAGTTTCTCTGGGTTAGAATTGACTCCTTGGCAATGATAAAAATCCTACTCTATGGGACTATAGTTGTTCTAATCATGGCTAGGCACGTTTGCTCAAAAGTTGGAGAATGAGAGAACCACAGAGAAAAGCTCACAGAGAAGCAAAGATCAAAGGGTCAGGAAAATCATCAACAGCTGATCACACTAGATAAGACAAAAGCAGGATCCAAAGAAAGGCAAAAATCCAAGATGTAGGGCCTTGTAGAGTCATAGACAATGGTAGAGATTACACAAGAGTTTTATGTTATTATCCAAAATGGAAATAAAAATTGATACTTTGGGGAAAGGAACTGTGTGTAATAAATGTGAGTGGGTAAAATTGGCTTAAAAGGATATAATTGTGAATGAAATTTTTATTTCAAATACCTTGCAGAGTTGATTTAAGATGCATTCTAAAACTGGGCAAAGAAAAATCACATTATTCCTTTATTACCAGTTGCACAGGGTCAATTCTAAATTCATAGAAACTCCTGTGTTACAGGAGGTTTTCTTGGCTGGAGAAAGGTGGGCAATCTCCCCCTGTGTAAAATTCACTCGATGATGAGCTATCGCTTAGTTTCAACTCAAGTGTACAACTCAAGGGTAAACAACAACAACAACATCAACCTTTCTGGGGAGTAGATACCCAGGTCTTTGTTTTAAGAAACCACCCCACTAGGTGGTTTCAAAATGCCAATTTTTAGGTTATCAAAATATTGCTAACTTTGTTCACTATTCCTCCCCATGACAGCTTGTGCTCTTAAACTTTAAGGTTCTTTGGGTTATACATCTTGTGTTATGCATTTTACTCATTTTTTAACATTGGAGGCTTAAGGGATTAACACTCTGTATAGATGGCTAGTAAACAGAATGAGAATGACATCTACTGAATGCTTAATAAGCATCAGGCACTATGCTAAAAACTTCAGAATATCACATGTATCCTGATCAACAATGATTAAGAAGAGTTGTGCAGAGGAAGAAGCTGAGCCCCCCTGAAGTAGATCAACTTGGTAAAACTCACAGCTATTTAATTAGAGAATCAGGATTTTAATGACATTTCCTTCACAATTATGCTCTCTGCATCAATGAAATAAAATCTTAATGCTTTAAACAACTGAGGGTTTGTGTGTATATTAAGGGACCTAAACCATGAAGGGATAATGAGTTAGAATAACTCCATAGAAACTCACTACCACAGCAAAATGACATAGGAAGAAGTCTGATTATATGGTGTTTTTTTTTTTAAAAAAAAGTAGCATTCAAATGCATACTCTAAAGCAAGAAGCCATTTTAATTGAAATTTTCAAAGTATATGCATGGAAAAAATACAATGTAGAATTCAGGAACCATCAGGGATATTAAGCAAAGAGCTATAATAAGGAAGAAAAGCAAATATTTGATTCTGTATGAAACAAGCTAACAGAAGCGAGCTCTCTGTGTGTCAGAATGATGACAGAATTACTTCAAAAGTAAGCATTGCTTGGCTTCTGACAGGATAAAGAGAAATAGACACGGATGCATTGCAAAGACATTCTCCTTCTTGAACTACCTTTGCTGGTCCATTTAATCTTAGTCAAACAGACTAAGGTTAAAAAGTGAACATACTTCTGGTTACTCAAGTTTGGAAACAGCCTGTGTCCAAAATAAGAGAGATGATTCCCTGCCATCCTATCCCCCAGGGACCACGCTGGCTGCACTTTCTCCAAGGCCGATCTGTTTGTTCTTTTGACAGTCCGTCGGATACCCGGTACACTTCTCCAACACCACAATCCAAAGGTGTCCGTTCTTTGGAAGGCTGACAGTTTCTGCATGAATACAGTTAATTGTTCTGGAATTCCCATTCTTTGCAATTCCATCCATAATTTATTATGAACTACACAACTGCATGCCTTTTCACAGTCAATAAAGCACAGGTAAACATCTGCTATTTGCAGTACTCAACCAGGACCCATCTGATATGAGCTATGCTATTCCTCTTTCTATATTCTCTTATAAATTACACTTAAATTTCTTGTTTCATGTATGTGTTTACTCTGGATAAATATGATTCAACAGAATAAAAAAAAATATCAAACCTCATTGAGTATATATTATCCATGGGAGCCAAAATGCCACCAAATGTTGAAAGGAGTATAAAACCCAATCCAAGTCCATTGTTATCAAATTGATTCTGACTCATAGTGACAATGGAACAGAAATGGGACCGACTGATAGGGTTTCTACCCCACCAACCTCTCTATCACAAAAGAGGCAGAGTTTCACATCTTTCTGTCATAGAGTGTTTGATGGGTTTGGTTGCCAACATTCTGGTTTACAGCTGAGTCCTTATTATGTGTTTTTGTCAGATGAAATGTGGGATAATATAA
Source organism: Elephantulus edwardii (assembly GCF_000299155.1). Lineage (NCBI taxonomy): Eukaryota > Metazoa > Chordata > Mammalia > Macroscelidea > Macroscelididae > Elephantulus > Elephantulus edwardii. The sequence goes on along the minus strand of NW_006399751.1, from coordinate 10,440,465 downwards.
AAAATATAATCCATGGAGAGGAAAAAAATTCATTAAAGTGACAGAGGAAGAAGAAAAGACCAAGATACATGTTGGAAGAAACCCACTAGAATGGCAAGAAACAAAAGCAAGGGGAAGAAATGAAGAAAAGAGTTGAGCAGATGATTTCAAAATACATCTCATGAAGACAAAGTATTATTACAAAATGTGAAAAAAGCGGGAAGTAGAAAATCAAAAGGGAAAAACTCTTTCAGCATTTGTCAAGATGAAGGAACTGAAGAACAAATTCAAGCCGCAGGCTGTAATACTTAAACATACTATGGGAGGTGAGGGGAGACTGTTTGGCAGTACACTGAATGATCCAGGAAGCATTAAAAGAAGATGGCAGGAAATTACAGAGTCATTGTACTGAGAAGAATTGGCTGACATAGAATCTTTGACACGGAACCTTTTCAGGAAGTAGTATATGATCAAGAGCCAATAATAATAATGAAGAAATTGGCAAAAATAAGGCCCCAGGAGTTGATGAGATACCAACTGACATATTTCAACAAACAGTTTCAGCCTTGGATGCACGCAGCAGGTTGTGCCAGGAAATCTGCAGGAAAATTACTACCTGACCAACTTGTTGGAAGAGATCAATATTCCCATTCCCCACTCACTGCCAAAAAAAAAAAAGATCATATGTAATGTAGAAATTATCTAACAAAAATACTACATGCAAGAAGAATTTTGCTGAAGATTATTTTTAAAAACCAACTAGAACAGTGCATTGACAGAGGATTGCTAGAAATACAAGCTGGATTTAGAAGAAGCCATAGGGCTAGGGAGATCATAGCTAATGTCAGATGGATCATGGCTGTAAGTAGAAAGTACCAAAGAATGTCTATTTGTGTTTTGTCAACTATGCAAAGGCATTCGATTTTGTGGCTCAAAAGAAATTGTGGCTAACTTTGAGAAGAATGAGAATTCAAGACAACTGATTGTGATAATGAGAAAACTATATCTAGCCCAGGAAGCTATTGTTTGAATAAAGCAAGGGAACAATGCATGGTTCAAAATCAAGAATAGCGTGCCTTTAGGATGTAGCCTTTCTCCATACTTTTTCAATCTATAAGGGGAACAGATCATCTGGGAGACTGAGCTACATGAAGAAGAATGTGGCATCGGGATTGAAGGAAGACTCATCAACAACCTGCATTGTTTTATTTATTTATTTTTTTTAGTTGGTTTCCTTATAAAGTAAGTATGCATTGTTCCACAGTATTCTTCATTCACACTGTTTCATACAATCATTTTCATGCATAAAAAAAGAAGCTCCACTTCAATCCCCCCAAAATACAACCTGTGTTGTGAATATGACACAACCTTGTTTACCAAAACTGAAGAGGACTTGAATTGCTTGCTACAGAGGGTCAAAGACTGCGGCCTTCAAAGTGGATTGCAAATCAACATCAGAAAAACAAAGATCCTCACCACTGTGCCAATAGAAAATATCATGATAGGTGAGAAAGGATTGAGGTTTTTAATGATTTCATCTTACTTAGATCTACAATCAACTCTTGTGGCACCAGCAGTTAGGAAATTAAAAAAAGAGTTCCATTGGAAAAATCTGCTGCCAAGAATTTCACCAAAGTGCTAAAGAGCAATGATGGCGGTTTAGAAACTAAGGGCACTTGATCCAGGACATGGTATTCTTCATTTGCTTGCTATGCATCTGAAAGTGGGACAACTAATAATGATGACAGAATAAGAATCTAATTATTAAGAATTAATGTTTTTTGACAGAATAAGAATCTAATTATTAAGAATTAATGTCTTTTGTGGTGCTGGAGAAGAGTGTTGAACATACCATGGACTGCCAAGAGAACTAATAATCCCGTCCTGGCTAAAGTGAAACCAGTTTGCTTCTTGGAGGCAAGGATTTTGAAGTTCTGTCTCCTATACTTCAGGCATGTCACCAGGACGGACCAGTTCTTGGAGAAAGGCATCACGCTTGGAAGGGTAGAGGGTCAGTGCAGAAGTCACCAGATAAGATTTATTGACATAGTTACTGGGGCAATGAGGACAGGTTTGTCAATGTCTCAGAATAGGGCAAGGTTCGGAGCTGTTCATGAGTCATTATTGATCAACAGCAAGTAACAACAGGAAAAGTAGCCAACAACGTTAAATAAGCCAATGCTTTCTGAATATTCACAATATTCCAGCATTTAGTACTGAGTTAAAGAAAAAAGGGATCTGAAATCACTCAAGTGGCATGAATGTCAGAGTCTGAAATAAACAGACAGGACACACACTCTTTAATCCATTTGCATCACCTTTTACAGATTGTTAAATAAAAATGAATACTAATTAAAAGGCAGGAATTAAAATCAAGGTTGACCAGGGTCATTTTGAAATGTCACTGGCTGTATACTTCTATTTCTTTTAATTATCAATTGGCATTTTTGTCATGATATATTCTGGGGAAACATACTGTCTATATAATTTAAAAGCCAAGAGATCTTCTCTCTGCCACCAATTTTTGTGAGGCCGTATTCTTTTCTTCATTTAACAGATGCAGGAAGTTTAATTTAGAGGTGTTACATTTCTTGTTTAGCATCACACACATAGAAAATGGTAAAGAACGGACTCTGGATAGCCAGACGAGACAGCTGATTTATTTTCTCAATAATGACCTGTTCAGTGATATTAAACAAACTTATTTTTGTACAATGCTTAATCTCTGTTAAAGTGAGTTTATCTTGTAGCCTACTCAAAACTAGCTAGCTAAAAAAAAAATAACAAAACCCACAAGTATTGATTTGTAATTTCCGCTGGCTTCTATTGCATAGACATTGGTACAAGGCCATGACAGCACTGAATGTGAAGTTGGTAAGAGATGTCCAGTTAGCTTTCTTTTTTAAAATTATTATTATTATTATTTGTGTGTGTGTGAGTGTACCATCATATCAGTTCTGACTGGTACAGGAGGAGATTGTCCCTTCTTCCCCGGCAGAGCATCTGGTGGATTCGAACCATGTGTCTCTGGGATTATAGTTGCAGCTCCTTGCCACTATGCCACCAGAGCTCCCCTCCAATTAGCTTTCTGAGCCAGTACAGTTTCAGGGCACTGTGACAGACTTCAGTTAGTCTCATCTTTTATCTTAGTAGAGCTGGAGCTTGTAAGCTTTGGGGACACTGTGCTGCTAATAGAAGACTGTATGTTTCTTCGGCAGTTTTTATTTGAACTAGAGGTACATCTCAACTTTGGATGGCAATAAGAGTATTCTTCCAATCCCTTAAATGTGTTCTTGTTTACCTTCCCTGAACCCAGAGCTTTCATATGCTTCCTGCATTTGCTATTTTCGTAATTGCTTTCTCTCCTTTTCTATGTATTTATTTTTGTATATTATTTATATTTTAATTGTAATTTGAATCAAAGTTTACAAAGCAAGTGGGGTTTTCACTTAATCGTTCACATATTGTATCTGTTAAATGTTGTTGAGTCGAGTCTGACTCATAGCTACACGAACCCTGGCCAATCCCGTGCCATCTTTATCAACTCTGATCACTTGAGTCTGTTGCTGCAGTCACTGTATATATCTACATGGGGGGTCTTTCTGTTTTGCTGGTCTTACGTTCTTCCAAGTATGATATCCTTTCCCATGGAATAGCCTCTCCTGGCAACATGTCCAAAGTTTGACAGACATAACTTTGCCATCCTTGCCTCCAAAGAATACCTAGACTGTACATTTCCAGAAAGTATTTTCTTTTTTTCTTTTACATTCCATGGGATATTAAGTACTCTTCTCCAACACCACAATTCAAAGGCATCAATTCCTCTTCTACTATCCTTATTCATTGTCCAGCTCTCAGATGCACAGGAAGTAATAGAAAACACCATGCTCAGAATCAGCCATGCCTTTTATATGTATTTATAATTTTAACTACATAAAAACACTATTACATTATAATGTTAAGGATGTAACAGATCTCTTCTCTGTAATTCTGATTTTCATGAATCCTTTTATCCTACTCCTTCCTGCCTTCAGGTCTTTACTGCTGGGCAAATGCTGCCCTGTTAACCTTATAAACTTGGTTATTCTAAGGAATGAGTATCTCCTTGATGTTTTGGCCACCTTATAGACCTATTAGTCTATTATTTGACTGCAAGTTGAACCACAAACCTGGGTTTTGTTCCAGGTTGGAAGGCTTCCTAAGGGCCATAGTTTTTAATCTCTTTTAGTAGTTATTCCTTGGAGTCAAGGATTCTGAAGCTTCGTCTGACATACTTTGGGCATGTTGCAAGGAGGGACTGGTCCTTGGAGAGGGACATCATGTTTGGGACAGTGGAGGGATGGTGCAGGAGAGGAAGACCCTTGATGAGATGGATCGATTCTGTGAGTGGAGTGGTGGGAATGAGTGTGTTTGAGACGGTGAGGTTGACACAGGATTGAACGGCGTTTAGAGCTCTTGTACATAGGGTCGCTATTAGTCGCAAGTGACTCGATGGCACATAACAACAACAATAGTTATTCCTTTCTATGCTATCATAATACTTAAATTATCTGTGGATCCATAGCTCTCTTCCAGACACTAGAAGATCTATCAACTTCATGAAAGAAATGATAGAAAAATTAGGATGCAAATTTTTCCCCTTTAACATGAAACATCCCAGCCTCATATACAAAGCCCAAGTTTAGTTATTGTTTTCTGTTCTGTTTCGTCCTCCACTAAGTATTTAGTTCATGATGAAATACAAACATTTGTCTATTTAAATCACAAAACTCTTGATTAGCAGTGCGACACGTTATGTACTATGCCACCAGAGAGCCTTACTAAAGCACAGTATTACAGGTTAGAAACTTGTCCAAGCTCTTTACTAGGGCAACACGTCTGATGTGGGTAGTCACACTAAAGCTAAAATACCTAATACCAAAGAACATGCAGTATTGAGGACTCTAAACTATTTTTAAATCACCAAGTTTAAGAAAACTAATATCTGCTAGAAACCTAAAAGCCTCTTCTGTAATGTACTCATTTCAACAACTTAAAAATTATCTTTTTTTTATGACATGCTTGATTGTATTGCCAGCTCACAGGCAGGTGATTCAAATCCACCAGCTGCTTGATTCATGGAAGAAAGGCGGACAATCTCTTTCTTTGCAATTTACAACCTCTGAAAGCCAACTGGAGGATCAGCTTTGAGTCAGGTCTGACTCAATGGCACAAAAGAGCTACAACAATAACAAAACCAGAAAAGAATGTAATGGATTTCATTGCATAATGATATGTTCTTAAACCCTCTTAGCCTCTTTACTTTAGAAGTTCTGAATCCTTTGGAATTAAAAATAAAATAGATGCAGATAGATTCATAGTCACTTGTCCCACTTGAAGAAGTGACTTGGAATCTAAGAAGCCTACTTCATTTGGGGAACACTTGGCATTTTCTCAGCTAATGCTAAGAATAAAAGAGCTGCCAAATTCATTAATTACCCTTAATATTCAATTCTCAAATATAATGAATTGAATTCCATTTTCACACATATCTGAGAAAATTACTTTGGAAAGTTAATACATTGCTTTTTGCTGAGTTTCAGTGAATACTTCAATGTAGAATGTAGAATTCACCTTGAAATCGTTGGCAGTTCGTATTTATCCATGCAGCACCTGGATTATTTGTAAATCATACTCTTCTACATCTCTCTAATGCTGTAATATTGTAACTGATGGAGTTAACGCCAATAGCAAAATACGGCATGGCTCTCTTTTAGAACGTAACTGTAGCAGCAGTGCTCATGGGATGTGTCATCAGCTCCATCACATCTCCAGTCTCCTTTGTATTTCTGTAGGACACATATCTAGACATGCTAACTGGGCGGTGAAGAAGGAACCATTGAAAATCCATTTGTATTTCCTTGTTGTCGAATCTAAGAGTGAACTCATAACACAACTACAACAGGGCTGCTCAAGCTTGGCCCCCTGGTATTTCAGATCAAGTAAAAAAAATGTGGAGGTGATTCTTCATTGGAGGATCCGCAATAGCATCTCACTAGATTGTGGTGGCCTAGTGTAAGGAGCTGGGCTGCCAACCCAAAGACACAAAGTTTGAATCCACCAACTGCTCTGTGGGACAAAGATGGGCAATCAATTCCTGAGTGAATTACTGTCTATGAAAACTTGCTGCGGGTCAGTTATGAGTCAGTTCTGACTCAAAAGCATGAAGCCAAACACAACAGATGGTAGTAGCACTCTATCCAGAAGCGACAAACAGTAAATATATTTTTCCATACATTGACAAATATTCCTTGGGTAGAAAAAAAATTGCCCACATTTGAGGTCCACTGAGCTAATAGATAAGGGAGCTTTCATCAGCCTGGGTGTCTGAGAGACTATGCGGGAGTACTTCTTTTATGTGCTATGTGATATGAGAGAAAACAAAAACAAAACAAAGAAAGCTTTGTTAAACCCTAGAATGAGTTGTTTGTGGTAGTAATGAATCCTATTTTATTCACATAGAGTCTAGATCTGCTTTCCCAGGCAAACTCATGTATGTCTGAGGCTTTATTTGTCCCCTTAACTTTTTATAAGTTATGCCACAATTTGTTCTCTAATATCCTTCATCTTTATCCATCATTTTGAAACCACCATTATTGGTAATGTTGTTGTTGTTAAGAACCATTTAGTGGAAACCCATCCATAGCTAACCGTTCAGCAGGTTTTCAGAAACAATAAATTACATGGGAAGAGATTGTCCATCCTTCTCTCATGGAGCAGCAGGTAGATTTGAATTGGACGCCTTCAGAATTGTAGCACAATATTTTCCTTGAATATAAACCTTTAGAGAACTTTCATGTGTCTCAGGATAAGGACCAAAATCTTTAATACAACTTTCATTTGTATTACTACTGATAACTCTCTGTAGTTTTATTTCTAATTTTCTACTTCTGTATCTCTTTTGCCTTCAGGACTTTCTTTCAAAGTTTACAGTTGACAAGCATCTTAACATTACAGGGTCTAGCACAAACAGTTTTCTTTTCCAGGAATAAACTGGCAAAAATGAATTTTGGGAATTCTTATAGAGAAGTCAAAATATTCTAGATATTCAGATCCAACAGGGGTTCTAAGGGAGATAGACATTCTCCTTCCCTGCAATTTACAGCCACAAAAACCCAGTGGAGGGTCAACTGTGAGTTACTTAGTTCTAACTGTATAACAATAGGTCTTATTATTGAAAGTTAATCATCACACCATGTCTTGATATTCTTTTTTTCTAAAGTCAAATGGGTACCTTTCTTTCTGGAGTTTACATTATATAGATAAAATAAGTGTTAAGAGAGAATCATATTAAGATAATAATTTTGAATAAAATAAACAATAAAACCCCAATATATTCAGAGTTTATGGCATAATCAAATGGATTGAGTTTCAGTGACCTTTTCAGAGACCCTGAGGATAGGGAGCTGAGAACTTCTGAGATCAAAACTTAAATTTGAACACACACGTTCTTCTTTTGTTACCTATTAGAATCAGTAAGTTTTAAATAGTAAAAGTATATTGGTTATGGGAGGTGAGAAGAACATAAATAGTAAATGTTTAGGTATACTGGTTGTGAGAGGGGAGAGCATTGATTTAGATAATGTTTGCTCCAAGAGCAAGTGATTCAGCACCTCAAAAACAACAAAACAACAAAAGGCTTCATAACTGACTCTTTTGTGGGTTTTCAGAGTGTGTAAATCACATAGGAGGAGACTGTCCATATTTCTCCTGCAAAGCAACTAGTGGATTTGATATTCTTGGCCAGAAAGATGCTGCATTTGAATTAGTGGCATAGCTTCCTACTAATTACACCAACAGATTTCATACTAATAGATCATTCAGAAGTATTCTTTTATGTAATTCTAACTACTTCCATTTAAAAGAAACAATATTTCTCTTGGGTTTTCAGTTTTATGTGTGCGTATATGTATGTGTGTGTGTGCTGGACTGTGTATATATCACCACTAGTATAAGAAATGTGTCTATGCTGAGTAACTATGCATATATAACACTTGTAAGGCATTTAACATCAAATTAACTTCCTGTCAAAACCATTGCATCTGTGTTTCAATTACTGAAATTCTAAATTTAGTGGAAAATACAAGTACGTTTTCTTATTATCTCCACATTAGAATTTCTAGGGCAAACAAGAATAACAACCAAAGTGGTTATTAGGGAAATGGTATTTCAGTGTGAATTTATGCTTACCAAATATAAGTATCTTATTCAGACAGCATTTATATGATTGACTCTATTTCAGGAATAAGCATTTCAAGATATGAATTTTCCTTTCAAACACAAATATACAGCAATAGCTTCCACTTAGAATCAGTTCTTTTGTCTTTACCTAGAGTATATATTCCATAGAATACTTAGGGATTTAAAAATAAACTGTCTTTATAAAAATAGTAGTATTAATCTCCAATAAAATAGATTTAAGTACTAAAAACTATTACAAAGGACAAGGAAGGCCACTATATAATTCTTAAACTCTCACTAAAACAAAAGGACATAACCATAACAAATATCTATGAACCAGAACAACAGAGCCGCAAAATACACAAAGATTAGCAGAACTGAAAAAAAGAAATAGACAACAACATAATAGTGGTTGGAGACTTCAATACACCACTCCTAAGGAAGGATAGAACAACCAGAAAGAAACTCAACAAACACACTGAAGAATTAGACAATACAATCAAACAACTTGATTTCATAGATATATAAAAGTTAGTGCAGCCCCAAAAAACTCAGTATCATTCATCTCCAGCATGTAAAGGATATTCTCCAGAATAGATCATATTTTCGGTCACAAAGCAAGCTGTAATAAATGAAAAATAATCAAAATAATATATTTCCTCAGATCACAGTGCTATAAAACTAGAAATCAGCAACAAGAAGATAAAGGAGAAAAAAATATCTTTAAATTGAACAACAATTTGCTGGAACATGAGTGGGAAGTAGAAGAAATAACGAATGAAATAAAAAGTTTTCTAGAAACAAATGAAAATGAGAACATAACTTACCCAAACCTCTGGGAAACAGTCATCGCAGTACTTAGAGGTCAATTCATATACATAAACAAAAGGGAAGAAACATCAAAAGGGAAGAAAGAAGGATAACTGATTATTTAACCCCAACTCTCCAACACATAGAAAAAGAACAGCAAGAAAACCTGATAACATCTAAAAGAAAGGAAATTATAAAAATTAGGGCAGAAATAAATGTAATAGAAAAACAATTGAAACTATCAATAAGACCAAGAGTTTGTTGTTTGAAAAGGTCAATAAAATCAACAAACTACTAGAAAGATAATAAAAAATATAAATAATCCAAATAAGAGATGAAATAGGCAATGTCACAACAGAACTCACTGAAATAAAAAGGTTAATAATGAAATTTTATTCAAAGGTATATTAAAATCTAGAGAAAATGGACAAATACTTAGAAATTCAAAGCCCATCCAACTGACACAGATTGAAGTACAATACCTGAATAGACCGATTACAAAGAAGAAATTGATCAGGTCATAAAACAACTTTCAACAAAAACAAAATCCTGAACCAGGTGGTTTCACTAGTAAATTTTGCCATTCAGAGAAGTGTTGTCATCAATTTTACATAAAGTATTCCAGAAAATAGCAAAAGATGGATTACTCCAAGACTCTATGAAGCAAATATATTCTTGATATCAAAGTCAGGTAAAGGGCTCACCAAATAGAAAACTATAGACCATTTTCTCTCATGAACATAGATGTTTAAATCTTAAAACAAAACAAAACAAAACAACCCACAATGCTGACTGATAGAATAGAACAGTATCAAAATAGAATTCATGACCAAGTGGGATTCATGACACTTATTCAAAGATGATTCATCATAAGGAAAATAATCAATGTAATTCATCACCTCAACAAAGTAAAGGAAAAGAACCACTCAATCCTATCAATTGATGTAGAAAAGGCCTTTGACAAAATCCAACACTCTTTTCTGATCAGAACACTCAACAAAATAGGAATAGAGAGGAATTTCCTCGATATCATGAAAAGAATATATGTAAAACCAATAGCTAACATTGTTTTCAATGGAGAGAAATTAAAGGCATTCCCTTTGGGAGCAGGGTCTGGGCAAGGATGTTCACTATTTACCACTTTTATTTAGTATTATGCCAGAAGTCTTAGTGAGAGTAATAAGGAAAGAGAAGGAAATAAGAGGTACCCATAATGGCAAAATGAAGGTAAAACTATCTCTGTATGCAGCTAATTTGATAGTATACTTAGAAAACCCCAAAGAGTCAACAAGAAAACTATTGGATATAGTTGACCAATTCAGCAGGATACAAGATCAACATACAAAAATCAATTTAATTTCTCTATAGTAACCAATAATATAGAAATGGAGATAAGAAAAAGATCAATTACAATTGTTAACCACAAGATGAAATATTTAGGAACAAAGCTAACTAGAGACACAAAACACTTATACAAAGAAAATTATAAAACATTACTGCAAGAAACAAAAAGAAATCTAGAGAAATGGAGGAATATACTATATTCATGGATAGGAACACTTAATATTGTGAAAATGAACATTCTGTCAAAGACAATCAACAAGTCTAATGTAATCCCAATAGAGAAATGAATTCCATTTTTCAACAAAATGAAAAAGACAATATCCAATTTTGTCTGGAATGGAAAGGAACCCCAAAGAAGTGAAGTACTACAGTAAAAGGAAATAAAATAGGAGACATCATACTCCCTGGTCTCAAAATCTACTGCATAATCATGGTGATCAAGACAGTCTCATTTTGGTACAGCAACAGAAAAATAGATCAATGGAATATAATTGAGAACCCGGACATTAACTCATCTACCTATGGCCAACTGATTTTTGACAAGGAGACAAATCCGTTAATTTGGAAAATGACAGCCTCTTTAACAAATTGCATTGACAATTTTGTAAAAACATCTACAGAAAATTTAAGTAAAATCCATGTCTCACACTATACACAAACCCAAACTCAATGCAAATCAGACTTACGAGTAAACTCAAATATTATAAAATGATAAAACTAATCATAAAGAAGTTAGTAACCATTCTAGAAGCTCTACTGTACAGCACGAACAGACGTCCAAGCATAACGAAAAACCTAAAACCAGTGAAGAATAAAATAGATTAACAAGACCTTTGAAAGTCCTGTTCAAATCCCTATGCACATTGAACAATTTCTGTTAACAGGGTAAAAAGGGAACCCACAGGCTGGGAAAAGATATTCAGCAATGACATATCTGATAAGGAACTCATATTTAAAATTTATAGAATATTTCAGCAACTCAACAAGGTAAACAACCCATTCACAAAATGTGCACAAGATATGAACAGATACTTCACCAAGGAAGAGAATCAAGTGGCAAACAAACATATGAAAGAATGTTCAAAATCCCTGGTTATCAGTGAGATACAGATTAAAAAAACTATATGATATCATCTCAACCCTAGCAAAACAGCAAAGTTCAGCAGGGCAGCAAACAACAAGTGCTGGGGTGAGGTTGTGGACAGATTGGAACTCTTATTCACTACTGGTGTGATTATAAAATTGTACAACAACTACAGAAGGTGTTCTGGCACTTTTCTTAAAATTTGGTGATAGAAATACCATGAGATCCAGCAATCACAGTACTGGGGATATACCATAAAGAAACCAGAGCCACAACTCAAACAGATCTATAAAGACCCATGTTTATTGCTGCATTCTCCACAAGAATGAAGAGATGGAGGCAACCACAGTGCCCATCAGTAAACGAACAGATTGAAAAACTGTAGTACATTCACACAATGAAATATCACACAGCATTGAAAATAATGAACTTGTAAAACACTACACAACTTGAGTGAGCCTGAAAGACGTGCTGAGTGAAGCGTCTGTCACAAGAGGACAAATACAGTGTAAATTGCTGTTACAGGACTGACATGTGAGGTGGAGGGGAGAATAGGAAAAGAGTGGACAGATAATGCACACGGAACTGGAGCAGATAAGGGGAAGACCTGTCTGAAAGGAACATATAATTAGGCCTAATGTGTATGACAGCAATCTAAAACAAGAGATACTCTGAAAAGTGGACTGGGAGACGGGGAAGAGAGGGGAAGAGAGGAAAATGTGCAACAATGAATGAATGATAATTCAGGCTTTCTATAATCTTTTGTTAAAATTACAATTTTTAAAAAATGAAATAACAAAAGAAAAATTCTGAAATAGAGTGCCAATGCATATACTGCACATATCTAATGAAATTTTAAGATGTGAATTTCAGCTTTATTAAACTGCATGTATTACTACCCCCCAAAATAAACTGTTTATGAGGCTATTTACCTGAAATATGTAAGAATGAACATGTTTTTTATTAAGTCTTAAGATCTTATTTCTCAAGACTCTTCTGGTTTCAGCCTAATAAGTCATGTATTGATCTCAAGTAAGATTACCAAGACTGATTAGGAGTGTGTGTAAATACATTTCCCTTTTATCTCTGCAACTAGTAATTTTGATCTTTTTATCGAGTATTAAGTGATTTACAAATAGATTTGAGATCTAATGTGACCCATATGTATATACAAGCATTCAGGGTGCTTAAGTTTTACAGATACCCAAAAGGTGTGCATTGCTTTTTGACTCTGTATTATCACTGCAGAAGGTAGAACAGAATCTTGAAGGGAAGGAATTTCTTCTATTTCTACGTTGTAATTTTTTATTTTTTTAATGCACCAGAAGACTTAGTTTCTATGTATCTTATAGGATCGGGTATCAACCTTCAGTGCTTCCTCCTAAACACGTATAAGTGGAGTACAAAGAGTATTAATCTCATTCCATTAAGTAATTATGCAAGTTAACCTTAAAGTTGAATACCCCCACTTTGGTAGGTAGGGGTGTGCTTGTGTGTGTGTGTGTGTGTGTGTGTGTGTGTGTGAGAGAGTGAGAGAGAGAGAGAGAAGGAGGAAGGGAGAAAGAGTGATACAGAGAGAGAGACTGTGTGGATCACAACAAATTATGGCTAACACTGAGAAGATTGGAAATCCCAGAACATTTAACTGCACTCCTTTGACACCTCCACCTAGACCAAGAGGCTACTGTACCAGAGCAAGGGAACACTACATGATTTCAAATAAAAAAGGTGTATATCAAGGCTATATTCCTTCACCATAACTATTCAATCTGTACAGTGAAGAAATCTGTACATTTAGAAAGCTGGACTTTAAGAAGAATGTGACATCACAACTGGTGGAAGACTCATCAACAATCTGTGTTACCCAGATAACACAACCCTGCTCCTGAAAGTGACGAAGACCTAAAGCACTTGCTGCAGAAGGGAAAAACAAAAACAAAAACAAAACAAACAAACAAAAAAACCCCAACTATAGTCTTCAGTATGAATTAAATCTCAACAAGAAAATAAGACTCCTCATTATTGTTCCAGTAGACAAAGTTGAGATAGATAAAGAACTGAAATTTTCACACTTTCCCCTTCTCAGATGCAGAATCAACTTTCTTGGTACTAGTAGTCAAGAAATCGAAAGGCGTATTGCATTGGGAAAAACTGCTGTCACAGACCTCTCCAAAGTCCTAAGGAGCAATGAGACTAGCTTAGAGTGTGGCTGATCCAATCTTTGGTCTTTTCAGTTACTTGTTATGTGTATGAAAGCTGGACAATGAATAAGGACAGTAGAAAAAGAATTGATGCCCTTGCATTGTGGTGCTGGGAAAGAGTACCAAATATCCCATGAATTGTCAAAACAACAGGCAAATATGTCATGGAAAAGGTGCAGCAAGGGTGTTCCTTAGAGGTCAAGATGGTGAAACATCAGCTCACATATTTGGACATGTTGCTTGGAGGAACCAGTCCTTGGAAAATGTCATTATACTTTCCAAATTGGAGGATTAGCGAAATAGAATACCTCAACTGGATGAATGGACTGAGTGACTGTAATGAGTTGGAGCAGGACAGAGATTAAGACAATGGTACAGCTAAGGGCAAGTTTCTAATCTGTTTTGTATAGAGTTGATAAGAGTTGAAGTCAACTTGATCACAATATAACAATACCCCTCACACATACATACACCAGTGCACATATGCCTCAAATGCTTATATATATTTTTAATACAATAAATTGTTTATTCTCTTTTAGAATTTCAGCCCTGGTATCACTTTGCAGGGAATCTTCCAAGCAGTTAAAACCAGAAAGCAAATATAAGTCAAGCATTTTTTTGCACATACACCTCCAGAGTCACTTTTCTGACCCTCCTAAGACTTATCTTACCACTTATCTCTATTGCTTGATGAATTTATTCATGTGATTGTCCCATTACTGTTTCTCTACTCTTATTAAACTATTTCATCTAAGTAGGCACTGTATCTGTTAAGTATCCTTACAGTATCCCAAGAGCCTAAAGGAAGTTTTAAGCATATGGCAATATTGGATGAGAAGTGTTAGATAGATTAATGAATAAAGAGAAACTATGATGTTCAGTAGAAGATAATTGTTTTTTCCCAGCGCCCCATGGATTGGCATAGGTGGTACCAGTTTGAAGTCTAATTTATTGTTTAATGTCTAATTTATTGTTTAATGTGGATGATACATAAGTTACTTGCCCTTTTGGGGAGTAATCTTCTTTGATTACAGTAAGTAAAAATTACTGATAATGTGGAGTTGTATATGTAATTGTATATTATTGTTTATAACTTTTGCACGGTTCTCTTAGGCTACCTTTCCTTTAAGGATATTATGCTAAGCATCTTACTTTTTTTTTTAATGGATTTTTCCTTCACCCAACTTGCTATGTTTCTAGTAACTAATTATTAAATTTCTTTCTTCTTACTCTCTTTATCTCATCTTGGGCAAGCAGTCAAGAATATTTCATTTTGTTTGTACATTTATATTAGCTTTTTTTTTTTTTTTACAATAGTGGACTTTTATTATTTTTACCCTTTTGTATCTGACTTACTTTTCTCAATACAATCTATTTGAAGCTCACCTATGTTATGTGGTATTTCTAGAATTCTTCCTTATTTGCCAATTTTGTACATTGTTTCATGCGAGGTACTATAGTTTTTCTATCTATCTGTTAATGAGAACTTAAGGTATTTCTATCTCTTTACTCTTGAAGTAATGTTCTTGCCATATATGGTCAAGTCAGAACTGATCAGAGCTGGCCTTCTAGCAAGTATCCAGAGGCAGTACATTGCACAAGAGGAGATTGCCCATCTATCTCCCATAGTGCATGTGTTGATTGAAGAAATTCTTTACCACAAAGTCACTAGAGAGTTTGCATGTGTCTGCTTGTATCCAAGCTCTTACTTATTTGGGTTGTATTCCTAGGATTAGGACTACTGGAGCTAAAGATAGTTTCATTTCCAACTTTTCAAGGACGTGTCATAAGATTTTCCACAATGGGTGCACACTTTTATATTTCCACCAGCAATGTAAGAGTTTTGATCTCTTCATACTAGCCAGCATTTAGCTGGTTTATATCTTAATGCATTTTGTGCCTATTACTGGGACAAGCTACGCTTTGACTCTGTAACTTAAACAATAGGCTTTCCCAGAGGTACGCGGTTCAAATCCACCAGATGCTCTGCTGAAGAAGGAGGAACAATCGCCTCCTGTACCAGTCAGATCCAATTTGACGGTACACACATTAAAAAAAAAAAACAAACAAAAAACCAAAAACAATAGGCTTATAATGTGAGCCATTAATCCTCTGTCAGTTTACCACACAATAGAGGATTGCATTTTGCTGTGATGCTAGAAGCTCTGCAGGTGATACAACCTACATCACACAGATGACAAAACCTTGTGTATAGAAACTGAAAAGGACTTGACAACACTTATGTAAGAAGATCAAAGACAAAAGCTTTCAATGTCAATCACATCTCAATATTAAGAAAATGAAAAACTTACAACTGGACCAAAAGGCCATGTCATCATGGACAGAGAAAATATTGAAGCTGTCAATAATTTCATTTTATTTGAATCTGCAGCCTACATCTATAAAAGTAGCAGCTAAGAAGTCAAAAGACATTTTGCATTGGACAAAGTTGCTTTCAAAGAGCTCTTTAAGATGATAAAGAGCAATGATATCAGAAGACTAAGGTGCACCTGACCCAAGCCACTATTTTTTTTTATTACTTAATATACATCTGGAAGTTGAAAAATGAATGAAGACAAACAAAGAATTGACACGTTTCACTTATGGTGTTGGCAAGAGTATTGAATATCCCATGAATGGCTGAAAGAAAAACAAAATACATCCTCTTTGAAGGAAGCACAACCAGGTGTTCCTTAATGGCAAGGATAGTGAAACTTCATTTGACGTTTTGTAGGCATATTGTCAGGAGGCACTTGGCCTTTAAAAAAGTCATCATAAAGGGTCAACGAAAGAGAGGAAAACCCTCAATAGGATGGACTGGCACTGTGACTGCAACAAAGAACTTAAACATGGCAAAGAAGTTGGAAATGGTACAGGATAAGGCCAACTTTCCATTTGTGAGGCAGCATCAGAATGACAGTCTTGACAGGAGTAGTATAAAGGGTGGTGAAAGAGGTTGTCTCAAAGTCGCATTTGAAAGAGATTTCACAAGTCATTAAATATTTTCCCCCCTCCACTCTGCAAAATATTTCCACATGATACGCAGAGGTCTAACATAATTTCTTATAAACACTAATGGACTTCAACACTCAGAGACACATTAACTTCAATTCTGTCAATTTTATGCCGCGATCATTTTCCTCAAATTGTCTTTAATTAAATCCTGGACACAACCTGACCCTTGAGAAGAAAAGAGAATAACATCAATTTTAGGTCATAGAACATAGAATGAGGAAGCAGACCTCTAACGCATTCCAGATTCTAGGAAAAAAATGTAGCTCTCCATGGCCAGTGAAAATTATTTCTCCATCCTGGATTCACAAAAGTAAACTCCATGTAGCCTCACGCTAGAGATTTTGCTAGCCACCATTTATTAGATATTTTTTTTTCCAATTTACTTCTGTATTTATCTAATCACATATTTTTGGCTTATGAAAAGAAAAAATAGTAAAGCAGAATTGGACCTTGTTTTAAAACTCCTCCCACCAGTTTTGCATGATGCTCTCCTCCAAATCCCTCCAAAATTCTTTCTTTAGGAAGGAAATCAGTTAATTAGCTTGCTGACCTCTACTTTGAAAGTAAGCTTATTAAATGATGCCAGCTATAGTCACCCAAATAAATGGTCCTGCAAAATAGAGATTAGACAGTTGATACTGTTGGTGTTTTCCCTGTAATGGAGGTAGTGACCTTCCAAGTAACCATTTTTACAATTTTGCACACTGGAAAACTCTTTCTATGAGATGGTTTTATCTGCCTACATGCTACTACTTTCTATTCTAGGAGTGGCGTTTCTCTCTCAGTTCGATTAAACTACGTGAAATGTCTATTTTGCTAACCAGCTTCAATACTATGAATTAAATACACATACATACATGTACTTGGATATTATAATGCAGAAGTTTTGGAGAGTTTTCGGTTGGATTGTTTGTTTTTAATACAAGAATATTTACTATGTTCATTAGATCTGAAGAAGAGAATTAGTGAATTAATTTTTAAAGGTTTTTGCAAACTAGAGAGAGCGTTCTTTATAACCATAGGAGGAACTAATGTTCCATGAATGGACAGCAATGCTTATATTTAAGTTAATGGAAGCTACGTGGGTGAGCCAATTATATAATTTGAGTCTTTGTCTTCTTTCAAGTGTAAAACTGCATTTTTTGCATTAAAACTATAGTAAAAAAATTGAAATTGCCCAAACAGAGGGGAGCCATTAGTTTCTCTACCTTGTTCTTGCAACAACGCGAAATTATTTTATTACTTACATGGACTGATTTTTTTTTCTCCTTTTTTTTTCCCCCTTGGGCATTTTCTTAAGTAAACTCTTATTCACAATTTACAAATACCAGGAAAAGTGCCCTTGGGAAAATACTCTGAAGCCCAAAGGATCCTTCAGGCATTTCTCCCACCACCAGCCCCGACTTCTTTTTGCCTGAAATCCAGGCTAAGTTTCAGATTTTTTCCCTGTGAGGCACTCTTATGTTTTATTTCCTGTCATCGATTTTATAATACTTACTTCTGAAGAGGGCCAGTGTTCTTAAGAGAGGCTCAGGCGCTCTCAAAGCTGTTGCGATGAATGGGTGAGTGGTTGGTAGTACTGTGTGGTTTGCATAAAGCATTTCTACCCTTCAGACCAACACTTACATCTATTTTTGGACAAATGAATAAATAGCGGTTCAGACCTGAAATAAATCCCTCAAGATAACAAAAAAAAAAAAAAAGATCAAAGAAATGGCAGTGTTCTAGCTCAAGTCATTAAACTTTGAAGTCTTTAGGGCATTTTCATAATGCTTCTCCAGGGAGTTACAAGTGAAGTTTTCATGTAGGGATAATCACTTGTGTACCTGAAGTTGTTTTGTTGTGGCATTTATTAAAAATAATATACTCTGCTTTCATCACTGTATAACTTGGACAAGAGATTCCTGGGATGTTTTCTCCTTTCAGTTCCTGGCTGTATTCGCCTTCAACCTCGCTCTCAGAAACTACAAATTTCAAATAGATGGCATGTTTCCAAATGTCTACGTTTGAATTCCGTTGGAAAACCTTTTATTAACAACATATTTTTCTTTTTAAAATCCTAATTGTGTTAGGAAAAATGCACACTCGCGTATCTCAAGTCTGTATCATACAAAGGTGTTTAACATATGTCAGAGTTTGGATAATGATTAGCTCCTTCCCTTCCTTACGCGACCAAGTTAAAATAGACTGGGAGCTTCCTATTTCTTTCTCCGTTTTTTTCACACACTTGGTCTTGATGATGTTGAGTCAACGACACTCATCTTCTTCTTAAACCAGCTATCTTCTCTTTGTAACATTTCTTTGTTATTTGTACTTGCTATTTTACTTGGCTTAAAAACAACTACCTCTGTGTTGTTGTTATGTACAGTCGAGCTGGAACTAACATTTGACTCCCCAGTGGGTTTTTAGAGACAGGAAATTGCATAGGAGGAGATTGCCCATTTTTCTCCTCAGAGCCACTGGTGGACCTAAACCACCTTTAGGTTGGCAGCACAATAGCTTACCAAGAAGCCCACAGATTATCAAGGATATCATTGCTGGATGGCTGGTGGATTCTGGAAGACGATAGAGACTCCCAGAAGAATGTCTGTGTGCTATTGACTATGCAAAAGTGCCTAGAGACATCGTAAAAGAAAGACCTTGGGCTCTGTTTCGGAAAGATCCAAAACCAAACAAACAAAAGGTCCAAAATCAGACCAGAGCCACAGAATTGATTCCAACTCAGTGATTCAGTGGGAGAATGTGGAGCTGCCCTATCGGTTTCCAAGGCTGTAGAACCCTTACTGAAGCTGACCCCTATATCCACCTTGTGGCTAGCACCAAATGTTTTAACTACTGTGCCACCTGGCTCCTCCACAAGGTTCACAGCCTTGGAAACCCTATGGAGCATACCTGACGTCCTGTGACTTAGAATCAGCCGGAAGGCAATTAATAGCAAGAACAATAACAAGCTCATAGTGCTGGGCAAACTGGGATAATGCCATCACCAGAGCTGCTCTCAAGAGAAGCCTGAGAGGTATACGGTAGAAGCAAGACAGGACAGTGAGACAAGTTGAGTCAAGCTCTTTAAACCTGATTTCACAGGCGACTGAGGATATAATTAGGTCTTCATTTCACCCAATGGAGACAGAAGAGTTGGGCTTTCAGAATTCCCTAAATGTTGCTTTTTCAGGAACGGGTTTCCCCTCTTGGTGGTGGAGAGGTCATTCTCTACACCCATCCTGCTGACTAACAGTGTAGGTAAATGAGATCCATTTCCCTAAAGGAAGGCAGACTCTGCAAGAGAACCATGTAGGTGATCTGTCAGAGGCAACGTATGCCTCTGAAGCTGGAGAAAGGTGAGAGAAGGTAAAACCATCTCCACAATAAAAGTGGTTATGAAGTTTAAATGAACTGTCGTCATAAAAGTAGAAAGTTCTTGGGAAACTATGGTCAAGAGAGTTGTAGTCCCAATGACAATGATCAATTAATGGCATATATGTATATCTTTATTACTGAAGTTTGCTTAATATTTTGATTCTATTTTTCCTTTCAGGGAGATTGTATCTTTTAGTCTTCATATGAAATTCATGTCCTTTGTACTTAGTGATCTCGTCTATAGAGATCTTCTCCTAGCCTAGTGGTGACGCAATGGTGAAGTGCTCAGGCAATAACCAAAAAGGTAGGGATTCAAAGCGACCAGCCACAGGAGAAAAGACCGAATGGTTTGCTCATATGAAGATTTGCTGCAGTGGGACCTCTATGGGACAACTTTACTATGGTCTATGTTATTACTGTAAGTCAGAATCATCCAAATGTCACACGAAGCCATTCTACAAGAAAGGTAGAAAATAAAATGCATCCTAGGTTCCATCATTTCTCTACTAATGAAGCTGCAATGTTACACTTTCCAGACTGCGAGAAGAGGTTGTATTTGTTGCCCTTAAATTACAAGATAAGGATCCCTTGTTAGTGGTAGGAAGGGCAGAAATAAGATATGAGTCAACAGACTCCTATCCCAAAGTTCAGTGTATTCTTCTCTGTGCATAATTCCTCAGGAAATTTGAAAGATGCTCTAGCAAGAACAAGACTGAAGAACCCAAGAATCAAGTCCTAGCTCTGAGTCAAATTTTCAGGTATGTCCATTACAACTTTCACTGGATTATTGAAAATAAACTGGTACCTTAAACTTGTAAAAATGTTGATCTGATATGTGCTACAGGAAAGATCTCTTCACTTTTGCATGAAGGTACTTACCTGGCAAAATGCATTTGAATAAATCCTTTCTTGTCACTCCTTAAAATTGGTGTCTTGGAATAAGGTTGGGAGAATTTTTTTTAACACCCATCTACAAATAAATTAATTACTATCTCAGGGAAACCCCTTTTTATGTAAAATTTACTTGCTGATGATTTAGACTCAAAACATAAATGTGGTATTTAGGAGGCTGGTAAATACATTCCAAGAAATGTGTCTATAAATCAATTATATCTTTATGCCTCATTGATCAGCGAGTGTGGAGCTGGGCTGGGATAATGGCTGCCGCTAATCTGTATGTTGTAACTTTAAATCCTTTTCTAAAGAGGCTTGTATAAACAGGAATGGGGCCTTTTCAGAACATCTTTGAATTTAAATACCAAATACATTTTAAATATGTCCTTCCTACCATGTTTCCATTTCCCATGCCATTACCACATTCATTCAAATTTGACTGGTGACGATATGCTTATTCTCACAAATTTGATGGGCTTATTTTGGTCAAAAGTAAGAAAAAATGGAGAATTACCATGAAGTTGCAATCATAACTCATTATGAAATGAGCTGTCAGCTCAACTGTGTAGGCAGCTAAAGAAACAGGGGAGACAATGAAATTGATTGAAGTGTTTGGAGAGGATAGTGTTGAAAGGCCAGTTACTATGGGCTGGATCAGGCACATCTTGGTCTCTGGACTGACATCGTTGCCCTTCAGCACTTTGGAGTGGTCCCTGATGGCAGATTTTCCTAATGCAATGTGTCTTTCTATTTCCTTACTGTTGGTGTCAAGAGTGTTGATTGTGGATCTAAGCATGATGAGATCCTTAACAAACCAAGTTACTCTTTGCAGGCAAAGATTTTGAAGAGCCATCTCACAGTCTTTGAACATGTTGCCAGGAAGGATAAGCCCTTAGAGAAGGACATCATGCTTGGAAAGGTGGAGGGTCAGTGCGGGCGAGGAAGATGCCGGATGAGTTGGACTGACACAATAACTGGGGTAATGGGGGTAGGTTATGTCAGACAGTGAGACTGGCTCAAGATAGGGCAGGGTCCAACGCTATTGTTTACAGAGTCACTATGAGTCACAGTTGATTTGATGATATATAACAGCAACAACAACAACAACAACAAATGACTAAAGTAAGTGACACAAAGCTTTATCATCTTTCCCTCCAAGGAGAACTCTGGCTGTACCAAAACGTATCTGTCTATTCTTTTGGAAGTCCATAAGACATTCAATACTCTTTTCTAACACCAAAGCACAAAGGCAACAATTCTTCTGCTGTCATCCTTTTTCATTGTCCAGCTCTCAGTTGACTGAGAAGACCATGGGATGAAACAGCTGCATCTTAGTCTTCAGAATGGCGTAACTGCTTGTCAGTATTTGGCGAGGTCCCTAACTATAGACTTGTTCAGTGCAATGTGTCTCCTGATCTCCCGACCTCCTGACTGCTGGTACCAAGTGTTTCATTCATGAGTATCAAACTTCTAGGCATTTGTGAGATGAGATGGACTGGCTTTGGCCAATTAGAATCAGAAAATCATAAGGCACACTCTGCCAGGAAGGAAAAACAGAAGAATGGTGTTGCATTCATAGTTATAAAGACAATTTCACCTTCTATCCTGAAGTGCAATGTTGTGAGCAACAGGATATTATCCATATGCATAAAAGCAAGATGTTAGTATGAATATTATTCAAATCTACACATCAACATTGGAAGGAGAAGTGGCATCCACTTCCGTAATAGCTTGCCTCCAGGACCCTATGAACCTGAAGAGAGGATGAAAGGCACCCAAGCATCAAGGACTCTCCTTCATAGGGTCACTATGAGTTGCCTGCAACTCGACGGCACTTAACAACAACAACACATCAACAGCAAAAGCCAAAGACGAGGAAATTGAAGATTTTTAACAAATTTTGCTGAGCAAAACTAGCCAAATATATAATCAAGATGTGAAAATGGTAACTGGTGACTGCAAGGCAAAAGTTGGAGTGAATGACGAAGGAATGGTGGTCAGGAAGCATGGTTTGGTGACAAAAATGAGACCATGAATAGAATGATTGAATTTTGTACATTTAAGGATTTATTCAGCACAAATAGCTTCTTAAAAAAACAACAACCCACAAATCTTACACACAGGCCTCACTTGATGGACCACATAGGAATCAGATTGACTACATCTGTGGAAGGACTCACTGGAGAGGTAGAGTATCAACGGTCAATACCAGGTCAGGGGCTGACTGTAGAACAGACCATTTGACATTGCTTTGCTTATACTGAAGGATGCCTGGTGACATACTGTGTCACCACACTCATGTGCAAGTCCTTTTCCACTCTCCCCTTATAAGATCAACCTAGCCAGCTGAATTGAAAAGAGAGTAGGTTGCAGTTACTACTTGCTGTATTGGATGCCTTTTGACCTCATCACTTCACTACTTTGCAGCCTCTACCTTTTAGCTAAGTGTCTAACTACAGATATCCATTTACCCAACAATAACTCGGATGGAGACACCATGATATATGAAGCAGTTTGTTTGTGCCCAGGATGTAACCTCTCACTGGAGTCTAAAACTCTTTCTACTATGCAAATGAAAGGAAGCCAGCCTTTGGTATATGGAAACCCTCGCTCAAAAACGGATCCAAACTAAGCAACACATTGGATTCAGAGTCAGACTTTCTAGCAGAAGCATAGAATGGTTTCTTTCTTTTGACTCTTATGTCTATGGCATTAAAAGGTCATGGATTGGGATAAGATGATTCACATTTATATATATTATTTCAATCAAGACACAGTCAAAGTGCCTAAGTCTAGTTAAACTGTTTGTAGAAGTGAAACCCACAGGCACTGGATCGGTTATGACTCATACCATCAGTTCCCAAGGCTATGAATCTTTATGGGAAGAGAATGCCTGTATTTCCCCTGCAGAGCAGCTGATGGATTCAAACTGATGAACTTCTGGTGAGCAGCTCAATATATTACACACTATGTCACTAGGTGTCCTTCAGTATAAGCAAAGAAATGTCAAATAGCATTCATATCTATCAAAGAGGTGTTGCAAACTAATCTTCCATGGGGAAAATGCTGTAAAATAGACTATCAAGCAGTCCTATAAATAATCTATATTAACTACGTCTTCATCTAAGTTAGAAACATGTTCAACCTTACTGTATTAACATTAGTAAAAAAAAAACCCACCCCCAAATGAGGTTATGACAAGGATATAAAAATCCTTTCATCTGCTCATATATCATTAGACATTAATTTGTCAAGTTTGGGTTGAAGTCATATTTTCTGTATGTGAAGGAAAGACAGTTTCCTTATTTAATTAGACTGGGAGAGAAATAATTTCTGGGCACAGCCTTATCCCTCATCCTTTGTTGCCTGCTTTCATTTCAAAATTCATCAGGCACCTGCTTATGGTGAGCTTGGTAATACTCCACCAATTCTGCCTTTAAAGAGTGGGCTTAGCCTTCATAACATCTCTGATCAGTAGTTGGGGGAACACTGAGTTTTGTTATCAAAGGTTTATCTAAATCCATCTGACACTGAAATTTGCACCTTTTTGGGAAGGTTCCTTGTTGTTCTATCTGAGTGGGGAAAAATCCGTTTTCATGTTGAATAATAATGTGGAAAAGAGCAAAGTCTGTTGAAAGGGAGAGCTAGAAGTACACTGTTAAACTGTTTCCTATAATGAGAGACATAAAGAAGCACTCGGAGACTTTTAAGTCTTTCTCCTCTCCTCCGCCATTAAATCTCCAAAGTGCCTCAAATTGTTAGATGTCTGAACACTGAGAGTGTGAGTGGTGGTGGAGAACTGGGGAGGGAGAAACTCCTTTTTTACTCTGTAGAGTAATTATGCCAGTGGGGAAGTTTAGAAATTCAAATGAGGCCCTCTCAAGCTTGTATGTGGCTGTTGCGCCACACAAGGTATTTTTACCTCTAACCCTCACATGTCTGACATTTGCAAAAACAAGAATGCTACACTTGATTTGTTTCAGGTGCAGTCCAATTTTTTTGCTGTTGTTGTTCCTTTGCAAAAATGTTTTGGCTATGGCTTCCTTCTGTTACCAACCCTAAGGCGGAGAGTGTGTCCTATC
This sequence comes from Elephantulus edwardii, assembly GCF_000299155.1. Classification (NCBI taxonomy): domain Eukaryota; kingdom Metazoa; phylum Chordata; class Mammalia; order Macroscelidea; family Macroscelididae; genus Elephantulus; species Elephantulus edwardii. The sequence continues at coordinate 10,415,479 of NW_006399751.1, read as the reverse complement.
ACTAGGTAATATCCGCTACTGTCACTTTTTTGCTTCGGAAGAAGAATAAGAAAAGGTAAAACAGGACCAGAATAGGAAAGCAAAAGGTCAGAAAATTCCCTCCACTGAACGGTGTCGGTTGTTTTAGGTGCTGGCGAGTGAGACTCACAGCGACGACCGTGTGAACAACAGACCTGAAGCCCGTCCTGTCTTGTGCCACCCTCATCACTGTCATTGAAGGGTTAGGGTTAGGGTTAGGGTTAGGGTCCTTAAATATATTTAACATTCAAATGCATTCGGTGGCTTTTTTAGAAAAAGAATTGTGGTTTTTCTAGGTAGACTGAGAAACCATTTTCTTTTTTTTTTTAATTAAATTTTATTAGTTTTAATGAACATTTACAGGGATTTTGGGTTTTCATTCCTTCCTTGCTGCACCATTCTCTCTACCCTCCTCCCCAGTTTGTTCTTCTTCCCCGCCATCCGAGTGTCTGTTTTAATTGTCCAATTGCCACAGTGCTTGTCAAAGTCAGTTCCGATTAATCTCCTTTGTCGGTGTGCCCTTTGCCATTCCCTATCACTCCTTCCTGAGAAACCATTTTCTACGTATTTATTTGTGTATATCCACAAGCCACTGTCTCTGAGCCTGAGTCATAGTGACGCTCCGTCAGGTTTCCTGGGGACTATTAGATTCGAACTGCTGATCTTTTAGTTAGCAGCCCCACACGTTGCTCCCGCATCACCAGAGCAGCTTACACCTATACGGAGGATGAATGGATTGCAAGTATTGGTGGAGCTACACTTACTAAACTGAATCTAAACATAGCCATAACATATTCACATAGTAAGCGGGAATGGCATCCACTTCCGTAATAGCTTGCCTCCAGAAACCCTACGAACCTGGAGAGAGGATGAAAGACACACAAGTGTTGAGGACTTTCCTTCATAGGGTCGCGATGAGTCTGTGACTCGACAGCACTTAACAACAACAATCTTGAAAGTTACCCTGTTTTGAAATTACCCTTATTATTAAAACTGTCCGTAGTGTCTATTGAACTGTAATTCAATTTCATAAATTACATCTGATATAATGACTTTTTAAATATTTTTAATTTTTTTTATCCTTTTAATATCCATCTTGTTCATATCAACTTTAGTTTTTGTTCTACAGAGTACCTGACTTGATGCTACTTTCAAAATGAAGGATTATCTTCCTTCCAAACATCCTGATAATGAAGGAAAAAGTAACATTATGGCACCATCTAGTGACCTAATATTTCTTTTTCTTCTTTTGTGGTCTAGGTGTGTTTGCATGGTTTCTATAAAGTCTTGCAAACCTGTGCCAAACATGTAACTTGAAATAATTTCTTTTTTTTTACATGGATAAAACAAACTAATCTTCTGAAATAGCAACTTTAATAAAAATAATTTTCAGCCTTGTAGAGTGTTTTATGTGCAGTTCAGTGATTTGGAACCTAACCAAGTGTGGATCAGTCAAGATTTCATTGATAGGCAGTGTTGATAGAGAAAGAGAGGAAGACGGGCCATAGGATGGATTTGGCCGGTAACTGTAACGATGGGCTTGAGCATATGAGGGATTGTGAGAAAGGCTCAGTTCAGGATGGTTCAGATCTGTTGTTTGTAGGGTAGCTATGAGCAGTAGCCACACCTAACAACAATAGGAGTGGCAACTGACTCGGCACCTAACAATAGATACTAACTCCTAACCGTTCTATTGTTGTTGTTGTTATGTGCAATCGAGTCATTTACGACTCATAGCAACCATACTATGTTACAAGAGCCCTAAACGCTCTTCTATCCTGTGTCAATCTCATTGTCTCCAACACAACCTACTCCCACCACCCCAATCACAGAACTGATCCATCTCCTCGAGGGTCTTCCTCTCCTGCGCTGTCCCTCCACTCTCCCAAACATGATGTCGCTCTTTATACTATATTCTATTACAGTATTTTTGGAAGCAGGCGTGACATCCACTTCCTAAACAACTTACCTCCAGAAACTCTATGAACTTTGATAAACGTCTATAGTTGTAGAGGGGCTTCAGGCCTTTTGTTCTTACGGTCGCTATGAGTCGTGCTCAACTTGAAGGCAATAAACAATCAACAACATTACATTATCACTATACTATATTCTATTACATATTTGTAATTGAAGAAGGTAAGTCTATTTATAGAAAAATGTTTCCATCAACAAATGTATTTATATAATGAGTGCCAAAGTTTATATTTTTATTTTTCTGTACTTATTTGTGTGAAAGTTGCATAAAAAATATTGGTAGAGAGCAAGAAATCTTATAAAAGATGATTTAGTCCACAGTCATGCATACTCATTTTCTTTGGACGTGTAATTACTAGCCATTATAATATGCAGATTGATTTATAGCTTTTGTTTGTTAAGTTCATGAATGACTTATCATTTGTCATGCTTTTGCTATTCTAAAGTTAGATGGCAATAATATTAACCTACCTGCCTTTTTGAAATGTGTTACTTTATTATTTGCCATGAAATGTGTAATTCACAAAATGAGTTTTATTAAAAGCATGCTTAAAACCAGAGCCTTTAGGCTATGAATGGGTTTGGGTGTATTAAAATGTAAGTAACTTGCTCGTGTAGGGGTTGCCATTGTAGCATAACATTCATTCATCAAGAAATTACCCTCAGTAAGAGAGATCCCACGAGCTGAATTACGGGCTCCATATCCTTGAAATCTCAATTTACCTGGATTACTTACATAGTTTCAGGAAAAGCTAAGCTATTGAAAAGAAAACACACAAACAAAAATTACAATAAAGTCGTGCTTTCTTCTTTTAACTCAGATATTGATATTTTAAAAGATTAAGAAATTATTAAATCCATAATTTGAAAAAAAGCACACAACAAACCACAGCACTTCCCTCTTTGTCAGTGGAAAGAGGTATACAGGCTCTTCAATAGTCTCTGATTGTCATCTCATTTCTTTTGCGTGTGGCTCTCGTGATATCCCTTCACCAAGTGGAAAGGGGAATGGTTCTAAGAGATAAGGGAATTGATTCTGCTTCTTGTCAGAGCAAATGATGCTGCTCACCATCCACTCTGGGCTGGCTGTGAGATCTTTATTCTGACTCCCAGCATGTGCTTATTCAAGCGCAATCTCTAAGTAGCTCGTCTTTAGAAGCTGATTTCCATGGAAGACCTCACATATCTCCTATATTATCTTTGAATACTTGGTGGCTGAGTTCAATTCTGAAGTCCTGAAAGTGTCTTTTCGACTCCGCTTCTTGGAACTGAAAGATAATATTCCTTCTTTTAAGTACAACAAAGATCGTGGTGAAGAGAGGGATACTCCAAAGCTAATTTAACAGGAAGAGTAGTGCTCTGAATGAATTTCCACTGGGAAAGAATCCTTATTATAGAATGCTATTTCAGTTGCCATATATTGTTGTTGCTAGTTGCACTGAAATCACCTCTGACTCATAGGAATATTATGCATAACAGAATGAAACATTGTTCGGTCCTGTTTTGGTTAACACTGAATACTTGAGTCCATTATTTGGGAGATGCCAGGTAACGAATCCATTTCACTAAAGGCCTCCCTTAATACTACATTTCACTATCAGTAATACCCTTCTTCGTGATCTTTTCTGATCTTGTGTCCAAAGTAAACAAGCTTAGGTCTCAAGATCATTTGCTTTAAGGGACATTTGGGTTGTAAGATTAATCTGTTCATTCTTCTGACATTGCATAGATATTCAGTGCCCTTCACAAGCACAAAAGTTTAAGTGCATTAATTTTTTTATTTTCATTAGAATCAACACACAGAGTCATGAATATGGTTTAATCACTTCCAGTTAGCATCTGCCTCTGGAATTGTAATATCCTTTCGGTAGTCTTAGATCCACTTAACTTTACTGCTATTCAAATTTGTAGTCATTGGTTTTGCTTGGTCTTGCTATAGTCTATTAAAATGTGTTCACTTCATAGTATTATTAATTCCTCACCTTACCATAAATTAAAGTCCCCTAAGTTTCCATTAAGGTTATAGATGCACTAGAGAAAATATAGTGTCCCCAAAGGGCTGAGGTTAAGATTTGGTAACAGATTTTCAGTATTTTAACTTGGCATGGTGATCAGAGAAAGGACATCTGAAACAGAAAGGGACGATTTGAATACAAACTTGTATCTAGAATTTGGGAGACAAATTTCTAGCTGAAAGCATTAGGAAGGAACAGGTGTGAAAGAGTGTTCCATAGACATGGAATGCAAGGCAGTCCTGTGCTCCAGACTTCATCTAGTTCTCTGCTTCTCTCGTCACAAGTGAGGTAAAAGTTGAAGCAAAAAGAGAGCACATAGCTGGTTCAAAGCACATATCTTACTTACCACTAAAGGGGTAAAATTGTCTCAAGAGACAATATAACTCAGAAGTTCATACTAGAAAAACTTAAAAGACATTTTAGGTTTGAAAACCGGCCTTGATATCCACTGGTTTTGGAAGTTGTAGAAAGTATTCCAACTCTCTGAAGTTCCTTTTGTTTATCTTACTGGTATCCTAATGGTCCATGAGGGACTGTGAGTGGCTTAGCGGTAAGGAACTGTGCTGTTAACCCAAAGACGTGTGATCTGAATCAACCAGCTGCCCAGAAGGAGTAAGATGGGCAATCTCTTCTCATGCCATTTACTTCTGGAAACCCACTGGAGGGTCAGCTATGAGTCGGTCCTGATTTGATGGTACATAACAACAATGACAACAATGGTACCCAGATTTCTGAAATTGTGGTAAGGTTTAACTGGCATGATGCAAATAAAGCACTTGACACTGATACTGTTAGGTGTTACTGAGTTAATTACAGCTTGTAGCAAACCTGTACAACTATTTAAAACTGTGCCCTGCTCTGTATGTTTCTCGTGGTTACTGCCAGGTGCAAAGCCATAGTTGTTGCTACTGTGTCAAAAGTAGAGGATGAGTGTAAGAGAGAAAGATCCTCAAGGGGATGGGTTGACACTGTGACTAACACAGATGGTTGTTGTTACTATGTGTTGTCGAGTTGGAAACAACTCAAACATTCAATGGATTTTCAGAGGCTGTAAATGTCAAAGGAGGAAACTTCCCATAAATATCCTGTGGCTTGTGGAATCAAACCACTTGCCTTTGGTTTGGCAGCTCGACTCTTTGCCCAGAAGGCTACCAGAGCTCCTTGACACAGATGCTAGGTCCAGTAATTACACAGTAAACTACAGCCCTGAGGAAACACATTCATAAAGGCACTCAGCACCATTCTGTTCCCATTGCACACCCTGAGCAGTGTCAGACACTATTATAAATGAGTCATTTCTTCTGCAGAAGAAGGTCTACGTAGATGTTACAGGAGAAGATGACTAAGAGTTTGGTGAAATTGCATAGCATAATTAGAAGGAAATTATTACAACTATAGACAGACATCTACACATTTGATATGTTGTCATGAATCTCATCTTCCCTAAACTCATGTTCACATGTGTTTCATCTATTCATTGATGTTGAAAGTGTTCTCCATATATTAGTAAATAAATGCAAATAAGCCTGTTCTTCATCCTTGGATAATCTGCCTATGTGTCTACTCATCATAAGAAAAGGAAATGTGAAAGAACAAATAAAAACAGTCATTATCTCATGGTTTTGTGACAACTCTCTTTCAGTCTAAATTCTTGTATCCTATAATTGCAGAAATCCAAACCACGAGTTGTCATCAACTCAGTTTCAACTCAGTAATTGTTGTTGTTGTTCTGTGCTGTCAAGTCACCTGTGACTCATAGCGACCCTGTGTACAACATCCCTAAATCCTGCTCTATCCTGTGCCAATCTCACTGCCTCTGACACACCCATCCCGATTACCCCAGTCGATCCACCTCATAGAGGGTCTTCCCCTTCTGCGCCGTCCCTCCACCCTCCCAAACATGATGTCTCTCTCCAAGGACCTCTCCCTCCTTACAACATGTCCAAAGTATGTCAGACAAAGCTTCAGAATCCTTGCCTTCATGGGGCAGTCTGTTTTAACCCTCTCCAGGATGAATGTGTTCGTTTTCTTATCAGTCCATAGCATATTCAATATTCTTCTTCAACACCACAAAGGCATCAGTTCTCATTCTATCCTCCCTAGCCATTGTCCAGCTCTCTGACACATATCAAGTGATTGCAAAGACCATGTCCTGTATCAGGCGCACCTTAGTCTCCAGAGTGACACCATTGCTCTTCAATACTTTGGAGAGGTTCTGAACAGCAGACTTTTGCCATTGCAATACGTCTTTTAATTTCCTGGCTCCTGGTGCAATACTGACCCTATAAGCCCTGAACTGCAACTGAGTTGATTCTGACTCACAGTGACACTGAAGAAAAGAGTAGAACTGCCCCATAGGATTTCTAAGGCTGTGATCTTTAAGGAATCTGGTTGACATAGCTTCCTGCAGAAGCTGGTAGTTTGAACAATCAACCTTTTAGTAGCCAAATGCCTTAATCATGGCGACACCAGAACCCCTTACTGACCCTACATAGAGAGTATTCTATAATCTGACATCAATTAACTTGGGGGAGGGGGGATATGGATAATTATTTCTAGATTTATTTATAATTGTAACTTGTTTTCCTGCACTAAACAGGATAAAAAAGGAGACTGGAGAATTTCTACTCAGACACTCATCAGAAAAGTATGGATAATGCAATTATGATAACAAAAGAATGAATTTGAGAGTTTACTGACACATGGAATTTGATTATCTCTTTCACTCGCTCAATTCACCTATTTTCTCATATCTGCACCAGTAAGAAGCAGTCATCTCTACAAAGTGGTTATTATACTTGTTACCTAATATTTTTGAGACTCAAGTAATTCACAATTCTGATAAGGTTGGGGGCTTTTGAGATGTTGAAATGATTACCAAAAATGAACTAATTTGAAGAGTGCCTATCCTCATGTCACAAGCCATTAGTTCCATAAACTAATGTCAGATCGTGAATATTTACCTAAGCATCTAGAGCCCATTATTATAATAATACCTAACCACGTGGTCTTAACTGTTTATAGACAGAGTAATGAGCTTGATTTTCTCTCCATACAGAACACAGTAACTTTCCACTTGCTACTCCAAGGATACTTTTAATAAATTTGTCTAGGAGGAGGCAGATGACAGACTAAAATTATGTCTTCTCTCAAAATTTTCTGGAAAGACGCAGAGGGGGAAAATTAATGTAAGTTTCTCTTTACATTTATGCAGTGACAGATAGCCTAAGATGTTAAACAGCCCAGCTCAGTATCTAATACTATTATTGAAGACAAGTGAAATAGTTACTATTAAACTAGCATTTATTATTCATACTTACCAACTTTCTTCAAGTTTAGTTCTTCAAGACATTCCTGTGTTTTGTGGTTTTTTAAAAAAAAAATAGCATGGATGTGTCAATAACTTAATGGTACACTTGAAGTTAACAATATGAAATATTTCTAATTGAAAAAGTTTTCCTGGGTTAGTTAGGTAAATACTAAGCACAACCGTTACAGAAAAATTGAAGTTTCAATTCACCAGTAAGTATATAATTTTGTGATTCTGTATTATAGAGTTAGTTGAATCTGACTCAGGTTTTTCTGCCAGATATTGGAGGCTATAAATCTTTGTGTGTACCGTCAAATCAGATCTGACTGGTACAGGAGGAGATTTGTCCCTCCTTACCCGGCAGAGCATCTGGTGGATTCGAACCTTTCGCCTCTGGGATTGTAGTTGCAGCTCCTTGTGGAGGCTATAAATCTTTAAGAGAGTCAATTGCAAATCTTTCTTCTCCAAACTGGCTAATGGGTTAGCAGTTTGACAAGCTCTGCACTAAACCACTAAAGATAATGTAGAGTTACGAACAAAATCCAAGTCCAAACTCCTTGCTGTCAAGATGCCTCCATCGAACCATGTGGCCATCCAATGGGTTTTCAAGATCATAAATCTCAACATAGAGCGAGCTCTGTTGGCCTAGTGGAATAGAACAGGATGCTACCAAGCCAAAGGTAGGGGATTTTAATCTGTGGCCCTCAGGTCTGGTTTTAATTGTTTTTGGTCGAACATTCTTCTAAGTGGCTTAGCACTGGTCTGTCCATTTGCTGTACAGAGGTAACTCATGGTTGCTGTGATGCTAACCATGGTGACACTGTTGTGTCAAATGCAATAATGATTATCCATCATGGACAAAGTTTGATGGAGTTCCCTAATTAAAACAAGCTTGGAAGCAGGGGTGGCATCCACTTCCAAAATAGCTTGCCTCTGGAAACTCTATGAATGTGGAGAAATAATGACAGTTACACAAGTGTTCAGGTCTTTCATTCATAGGGTCGCTATGAGTCGTCTATGATTCAACAGCACTTAACAACAACAACACATCTCAACAAAAGCTGACTGTCTCATTTTCCCCTCAAGGAACATCTGGTAGCTTCAAAATGCACATTTCGCTCCTGATTATGGAAGGGACTCTTTCTTCTGTCCGCTGTTGATTGAGAACTATTTCATAGTTGACTCTCCAGCACATTTTCAGGGGCTGTAAACTGTAAGAGTAGAGATTGCTCATCTTTTTTCCCCTCAGAGTTGTTGATGGGCTTGAACTACTGTCTTAGAGTTAACATAGCACAACACTCTACAGACTATGTTACCAGAGCTCGCTACGTGAGTTCTGCAGACTGGCAGTGTCCATAGGCAGTTGCACTGCTGACTCAAAGGTCAAGCCTCTCTGGTTGGTGGTTCAAAGTCATCTGTGGATTCTTGAGGGAAAGATAGTCAATCTTCTACCATGTGATTTATAGCCTCCAAAAGAAAAAAAAAAACTTCTGGAGAGTCAACTGTGAGTTGCCTCTGTTCACTAATGACAATGAAACATATAAAAGTGAGTTGTTCGTTGATTTATATAAATTTTTTTAATTTTATGTTTTTAAATAACGTTAATGAACATTTACAGAGAATTTGGATTTCCATGCATTCATTGCTGCACTTCTCTCCCCGCCCAGCCCTCTCCCCCAGCTCCCCAGTTTGCTCCTCTCTTTCAAAAGTAAAAGAAAGACTCCCTCCCTGGTACACAGTCCCCCCGCACCCCTCCCACCGCCCCAAGTACATTCCACTATGCAACCTTCATTGTGGACTCTTGTGATAACCATAATACCCTATCATACATCGCTTTTAAATTATTCACTCCCTCATCTGTTTCAGTGCAGTATACACAATTTATCCAGTTTTTCTCAGTCTTACCCCCACCCTGATTTATTAACCCATGATTTATTTTTCTTTTTTTAATTTTATTATTTGTGTGTGTGTGTACTGTCAAATCAGATCTGACTGGTACAGGAGGAGATTGCCCTTCCTTCTCCAACAGAGAGTCTGGTGGATCCCATGATTTTTTTTTAACGTCTTGCAACTCAAAACTGACTGTGTTCTATATGATATGAACCTTAGAGTACAAAGGGCATTGTTTTTTCACAAAAGTGATTCTAACACAGCATCATCTATGTGGTGGGGGTGGTGGTTGTGTTGTTAGATGCCATCTTGTTGAAATCAACTCAACAGTTGACTCACCAGAGGGTTTTCGAGGCTGTAAATTGGAGATTGCTCATCTTTCTCCCATGAAAAAGCTTGTGGATGGAAATGACCTGTCTTTCTGCCAGTAGCAGAACTCCTTATTGACCAGGACACCAGAGCTCCCTCATATATGTGGGACAAGGGGTAAAGAGGAAGGCTTTTTAGTCCTGTGTAAGGGTTCCATGAAATTTTGCAGATTTCTAGTAGGAGCAACGTGGAAGTTGAAGCCAAAGGACAAAGAGAATTTGCTTAGATAGAAAATGAAAGCTGCACTTAAACTACAGCAGTATCTAGACTTTAGGAGGATTGAAATGTCATATAACTATGTCCTTCTTGGGTGACAATAAGAGCGTTGTTCTGGGTATTGTGGGATGTTTATCAGCATCCCAGGTCATTGTCTTTTAGATGCCAGTGTCAGGTTTTGGGCTGTGACATCAAAAGTGTCTCTGGATACTACCAAATGTCTCCTGAGTGGCTGTGGGAGGACACAGTCATATGTGATTGAACATCTGTTCTGTAGGGGGGAAAAAACCAAACCAAACCAACAAACAAATCCAACTTATCCAGAATCAAAGAGCTTAGGAAAGTAAAGTCAGTTGAACACAGTCCTGAAATCTCCTGAAAATGTGGTGGAAGGATGGCTGGTAAGAAGTTGTTCCTGGAAAATCAGATGGTTGACCACACAAAGCAAGTTAGATGTACCACAAAGACTACTTAAAATTGAGGAAATACAACATGATCCCATTGGTTATGGTAAGATCTAATTTGGAAGAGAGTTTGGGTTGAGAAAATGTTATTTCTTTTCCTGCCAATGCACATTTTCTGAAATATAGTGCAGGACTGGGAACTAATTGCTTACTTCATCCAATTATTATTTTCATTGATTAAAAAAAGGCAAAGTTCCTGTTAATTCCTGTTAGATCAGTATTGTTCTTACCAGTATACCACCAGCGCTCCCTCAAAAACAACAACTTGCCTAAAACTGTATCTAAAATCCTCAAATATCTGTTCTCACACAAGCACTAATGAATACAGAGAAGTATTGCCTTATATAATAAAATGATAGGTTAGAACATCAGATAGTCTCCTAATAGTGCAGTTTGTGGACGGTATTTTCCACATTGCTTTAAAATTGTCCTTAAAGTCCCATATTCCCCAGAGTATTCTCAATGCCACTTTTCTTTGACAGTTTTCCAAAACGTGAGCTTTCTTCTTCCTTGCCTCTTCTGAAGATTACAAATGCCATGACCCTCGATGATCCCACACAGAGTATTTCTTGTGTATATCATGACAACTGTAACAATGCAGTCTGTCAAACTCACCCCAGTCAGGAAACCACCAGAGAGCATCCCAGGAATTTTGATATATACCGCACACCTATCGCATGCAAGTTTATGAGCATCACTTCACTCCGGCAGAAATTCTAAAGTGAGAAAATACCTACATTTCTGTATTCAAAAAATGCTCACCGCCAATTTTAGAGGAAGATAGAATTATATCTTTCTCTGTGTTAATCTTGGGGAAATTGCAGAGCAATGTGCAGGGGATTCTTAAACATTTAGGGATGTGTACCTACATTTCCTTGTTGATTTTTGCTGAGAAATTAAAGGCACTCAAAGATGAGGGAAGTAATCGAGCATGCAATTTTTTCCACAAAATTGAGGTCACTTTAGTGTTCGATGTGTCAGACTATTCTCTCAAAATATACAGCAGTAACCCCAGAACCAAATAATTTTGTCTCAAAGCTCTATTGGATGACTCTGAGGTTGAGGATACAGAAACATTTTAAAAGGTTCCAAAAAGTAATTTTCAGTGCATGATTCATTGAGTCTTACCTTGTGCTTTTGTTCCTGGTTTGTGGGCCTAATTCTTAATATGTCTTCATTGTACTGTTTTGGTCAGGAGTTATCATTCTGGCATTCAAATCTCTGGTTGAGACAGCCAACTGATCAATATTGAAAATAAACAAGAAAATCAAACAACAACCAGAAATCACTCTTCTCTGTGCTTCCATTTAGAACTGAATATGAAGCCTGTCCTAAGGTTTGTGCCACTCAGAGACAGAGTCCTAGAAATTAACATTTTCACTATTCCTTTTCTCAGTGTTTGACAGCAGAAGTTCACTGGAAAATTTGCATATTGAATACAAAGGAAATGTCAGATGCTTCCTAAAAAGAAAATTGAAAAAAACCAAAACAGCAATAAAACTACTCTGCTTTATGTGGGTACGATTAACAAAAGTAACTTCTCACAGTTGTAAGGTCAGCAATGCACTGAGTCTACTGGTCATAAAGAATCTATTCTCTTTGTTACACTAACATTAACTGACTTCTTTATCACTCCTCATGGTTTTGGGTGGTTTTTTTTTTTTGTAATTTGGTTGGTTGGTTGGTTTTAGTTTGTTACTTTGTGTTTTGTTTGTTGTTTTGTTGGGCTGTGGGTGGGTTGTGTTTTTTTTGTTTTTCTTTTAATTCTTCTGGCTTGATTAGTATTTATTTGAGAGTGTAAATGTGTTCAGGTATTTTTCCCACAAAACCATATCTCTCTCTGAAATTATGTAAAAATTGGGGGACACGGCATCTACAGACTCTCAGTGACCTAATGGTAACTCCCTTTGTCTTTCATAAACTGATTAAATAATAATAATGAATTACTCTATATTGTCATCTCAAATGACAAGGAATGGTGCAAAGCTTTGGTGTCTTATTGGTAAGGAGCCCCACTGCCAACCCAAAGGAAGATGGTTTGGGTCTACCAGCTGCTCCCCTGGAGAAAGATGTGCACTCTCTTCCTGTGCGGTTAACTGCCTCTAAAAACTTGCTGGAGGGTCAGCTGTGAGTCAGTTCCAATTCAACGGCTGTTGTTGTTGTTAAGTTGTTAAGTGCCGTCAAGTCGCAGGCAACTCATCGTGACCCTATGAAGGAGAGTCGTCAACGCTTGTGTGTCTTTCATCCCCTCTGCAGGTTCATAGGGTTTCTGGAGGCAAGCTAGTATGGAAGTGGATGCCACTCCTCCGCCTAAGCTTGTTTTAATCAGGGAGCTCCACCCCACTCTCAGTCCGCATTGGGTAACCAACCATTAATGCATTTGACACATCAGTGTCACAGTGTTCAGCCTCACAGCAACCACAAGTGACCACTGTATGGGAAGAGGACACACCAGGGCTATACGATCTAGAGAAATGTTTGAACAAAAGCAATGAAAGACAGGCCCGAGGGCCGCAGATTAAAAGCCACCTACGTTTGGCTTGGTAGCATCGCTTTCTGTCCAAAGATACATAACAAAAGCAACAGTCATCTCACTTGTTGTTGTTAGGTGTTGTCAAGTCAAGCATAAGTTGTAGAGACCATATGAACAACAGACCCGAACCCCATCCTATCCTATGCCATCCTTATTGTCTCTGACAGACTTGACCTGATGGCTACAGTAACTGTGTCAATCTATCTCTAAATTCTAATAAAATGTTCCACATTATGACTGGGGGAAAGTGTTTCAGACTCTAGCTTAGTATATTTAAATTCTTGCCAAAAATAACAACAACATATAGAAATTCAAGTTTAAAGGCAGCTCTGACTTAACTCTGGATGTGGAGGCTATAACTTGTAAGCTGTACTTAATCCTCAGGATGAAAGACCATTGAAGCCTACAACGCTTCCGTTCCATCAATGTCCTCCTTTTGTGTGTATGGATAGTATTGTGTCGCTTACAACATTGTACTTCAGGATAGATTGAGAAATGGTCTTTTTGACTGTGAATACAACCCCTTTTTCCTCCCTAGAGTAGTAGATCATAAGATTATCTGATTCAAAGTGCTTCATACCAATCCATTTCAGCTCATCAATCAATGCCTAGTATGTCAATATTTAGGCTTTCCATTTCTTTTTTAACAATGTCCAATTTTCCTACATTCATCCTTTGTACCTTCCATGTTCCCATTATTAGTGACTGTTTGCAATTATTCTTTATGTTTGTGTTTCCCAATATGAAGGCTCAGCCTCCAGTGCTGTATTTAATAGTCCAGTGCTATATCAAAAGGTGATTAAAGGAATACACAGAGTTACTGTACCAAAAAGAATTGAGTGACACAGAATCTTTTAAGAAAGTAGCATAAAATCAAGAGCCAAATGTGATGAAGGAGGAAGTTCAAACTACTCTGAAGGAATTGACAAAAAAACAATGCTCTGGGAATAAATGGAAGACCAGTGGAAATGTTTCAACAAAATAGATGCGCCCTGGATGTGCTTACTGTAGAGTATAGCTCTACAACAGGTCCAAGAGTGTGAACTCAGACTTAAGAAAAAAAAGACATAAAATAGTTGGGGGGAAAGGGACAAAAGACTTCAAGAATCTTAAGAGACTTTATTCAGTACAAGCAAAGTTTTTAAGCAAAATCTTCAAATGATTAACAGTATGCTATAAAACATATGGTAGCAGTTATGGCAGGGAGTATAAACATTTCCTCACGGGCATTCTCTCAGTATAAACATTTACCAGTGGATTTACACAGGACATGCTCCTAATGTTTGCTCAGAGTCTTATCAACAAGGCTTTGTTCCAGCAAGTTGGCAGGTTTTTCTGTTATTAGGATGGCCCAATGGTCTAAGGCACCCAACTCTCATTATAAGTTAAAAATATCCTATCTCATCCACTGGTTATGTCCTTTTTTTAACTCCACAGCTCACGAGGTTGTACCAGTAAATCTGAAGGAGAACTACATGGCCAACTGACTTGAAGAGATCCATATTTATTCCCATTCCCAAAAGAGGTGATCCTATAGAATGTGGAAATTTTTGAACACTATCACTAATATCACATGTGGGCAAAATCTTGCCAAAGATTATCCAAAAATGACTGGAACAGTACATGAACAGTGAACTGCCAGACATACAAGCTGGATTTAGCAGAGGCCAAGGAACAAGAGGTACCATTGCCCATGTCAGATGAATCATGGCTAAACGTGGATAGGTCCATAAAGATCTCTATTGTATTTTATCAACTATGCAAAGGCATTTGACTCTGCAATAATTTGTGGACCACACAAATTGTTGTGATCTTTAAATATAATGGTAATCCCAGAGAACTGATTGTGGTCGTGCAAAATCTGTTATCTAGACCAGGAGGCTGTTTGTCAAATAGAGCAAGGAACACTGAGTGAATGCTTCAAAGTTAAGAAAGAAGTGTGTCAGTGATGTATCCTTTCTCCACACTTTTTCAATCTATGTGTGAAACTTAACACTCAGGAGGCTGGACTTTATGTAAAAGAATGTGACATCGGGATTGGAGGAAAACCCATCATCAACATGTGCTATGAAAGTGACACAACATTGCTCATTGAAACTAAGGAAGACTTGAAGCTGCCGTCTTCAATATGGATTGTATCTCAACATCAATAAAACAAATATCATCATCACTGGACAAAGAGGGAGTATCATGATATATGGAGAAAGGATTGAGGTTGTGAATTATTTCATCTCACTTGGATATGCATCCAATATTCTTGGCACTAGCAGTTAGGAAATCAAAAGATGAAGTTTTTTGGAAAATCTACTGTCATGAGGAATCCAGTTTAGAAGTCGTCTGCAGCAGCTGGATTCTACAGAGGCTTGTTTGCTGGTGTTGGCGAGTATTAGGGTGGAATGTGGACTCACTGATGGGTGCAAGATGTCTTTCATTCATAGGGTCACTATGAGTCATCTATGAAGCAACAGGAGCAATGGCACTTAACAACAACAACACAGAGAATGGAATGTGATTACCCATGGTGGACAGTGTTTGGTGGAGCTTCCTGATTAAGACAAGCTTGGGAGCAGGAGTGGCATCCACATCCATAAGAGCTTGCCTCCAGAAACTTTATGAACATGGAGAAATGACCAAAATGAAACAAGTGTTCAGGTCTTTCATTCATATGAGTCGTCTACAACTCGACGGCACTCCACACAACAACAAATGTCAATGATCTTTCCAGAGTGTTAAAAGGCAATGATGTCAGTATAGAGACTAGATGTGCCTGATCCAGGCCATGGTCTTCTCAATTGCTTGCTATGCAGCAGAGAGTTGAACAATGACTAAAGATGACAGAGAAGAACTAATGTCCTTGAGTTGTGGTGTAGGAGAAGAGTTTGGAACATAACATGAACTACTAAGAAAACAAATAGGTTTGTCTTGAACAGACTGAACCCAAATTGCTCCCTAGAAGCAAGGATAATTTGGGCATGTAGCCAGGAGAGATTAGTCCTTAGAGAAGAACAGCATACTTGCAATGGTAGAGGGTCAGCACATAACAGGAAGACTCTGGATAAGATGGTTTGACACAGTGACTGTTGGCAACGGGGTCAAGCGTGTCAAAGACAGGAAATTGACTCAGGACAGGGCAAGGTTCAAAGCAAGATTCATAAGGACACTGTAAGTTATAATTGATTTAATGACACATAGCAACAACAACAGTGTCTAGGTCATTTGAGGTGAATGTTTCATGATGATGTTTCACCATTTATTTGCAGATGCTTGTTGTTTTCCTTTTGTTGCTGTTGTTCACTCTGTGTCTCATATGACAGATGGACATTTCATACTGGAGTAATAATAGACTTGTAACATTTTGAAACTTAAGAAAGAGGAAGACTCTCGATGAGATGGATTGATACTAAGAGTTTAGCAGTGTGCTTTAGTGTCTCTGAGATGCTAAGGACGGCACAGGATAGGGCAGGTTTCAGGATGACTGTTGATGGGGACACCATGAGTCATATTCAATTCCATGACACCTAAAAACAACAACAACAAAAGTTGAAAAATATCATGGAATCTCCCTACAGCCTTGCTCAAATGTTAGCATTATTGTGTTAACACAGTAAGATTACCAGTTATCAAAACTAAAGAACCAATGTTGATATAATAATATTAGATTCTTCTTCCCTTGTTTGTTTCCATTTCTAGGTCCAGAGTCCAGTCAAGATTCCACGTTTAGTTGTTGCTTCCTTTTATTCATCTCTAAAAATGTCTTTTTTCTTTCATGACCTTGACCTGTTTGCAGGTTTCTGGCCAGTTATTTTGCAGAATACTTTTCAATTTGGATTGGTTTGAGGTTGTCTTAAGATCAGACCGAGGTTAGGTATTTGTGGCAAAAAAAGACCACAAAAAGATATTCTATTGTTCTTATCAGTGATCATATTAAGAGGGACCTAATGTCAAAGTGTCTTATTACTGGTGATGCTAACTTTATTTTCTTGCTTTTTCCTTTTCAAAGTGGGGGTTTTTCCCCCCTCCATTGAAACCAATAGTATCCTCTTTGAGACTATAAATATATCCTATTTCTCATTGTACTTTCACTTACTAATTACTGCTGGAGGGTTAGCTGTGGGTCAGTTCTGATTGGATGGTACACAACCACAACAATCACAACAGTACGTACAAAGTGAGCTATGGTGGCAGACAGTTAAACCAAAGGTGGAGGCTCTCTGAGGGTCTGTTCTACAGTCAACACCTGGCCTAGTTTTCACAGCTGATATCAAGCTTCTCCAGTGATTCTTTCCATAGATATAATCAATCTGATTCCTTTGCAGACCTTCAGGTGAGATCTATTGTGTCTTTCAATCTAGCTATGACATTTTGCACAGAGGATGGTAGAAGATTTATATATGTAATCAATTTTTAAAAAAAATTTTTTTGGTTATTTGCATGTTGTTTGGTTTTCCTGTGTAAGCGCCTTCATTTGTCTACGGGTCGAAATGAGAAGATGTCTCTTTAAATTTTATTGAGTGTTGATTTGATTTAGAATCGACAAACCTTCTTTATTTATGTCCCTGTGTCAATAATACCTTCCTTGGTCTTTTCTTGCTTGGCCAATAAAGCCTTGGAGTATTTCAGAAACCTTTTCTTCCTGACAAGTCCAGACTTCAATATCTCTTCTCTTTGGAAATCAGTATGCCCACTTGTTTTTTCATTTAGCAAAAATACATTAGATATATTGGGTGTTTGTGTTTTATAGAACTTCCACACACACACACACCCCCCCCACTTTAAATAAGAACATAAAGTTCTCTAGTCCTTTCATTTCCTGATTAGAGTTGAATTCTTTTACCTTTTGCCTTCTTTCAGAAATAACATAACAGAATAACAGACTTGGGCTGAGATCAAGCCCTTGGTCTTGTCAATATGTTGGGAATTTTCCCAGATAGAAATCTCTTAACTCTAAAAAGCCGTATGTTGAACTTGAGAATATGTGAACTGAGGAGAAATTTTGACTTCTAATATTTCCACTAAAGACTAAATACTCAGAAATAGTCTTCTACCATATGTGTCAGGTAGAGGTAAGTCTTTAGCTTTTTAGATATATCTTATAATTACATAGTCTTATTCTACATTTCAGAACCATTGATTTTCTTGTAATGGATTCTAGCCGTGTTACAAGAAATTCAAAACAAAAGTAACAGAAATTCTGATGTTTCCAAGGGAACTTGAATGCCCAGGAAGACGTTTTAGACAAGAGCAAACTTAATTTTGCAAAGAACATTAAGAAATATTATGAGTAAAAAAAATGTTTTTGTTCAAAATTTTAATAGAGATCTTTGAGTGTCTTTTAAGTTCCATAAAATATAAATTTAACAAATGACTCCATTCATTTGCATGATGAATGACTATTCATATTTGGTTCTTTTATTACTCCTAGCAAGGCAGAAAATAGGTCTTTTGCATGCTTTTGCAGAAGGTTGATTGTTTTTCCTTCCTTTTGGTTTTGTGGGGTTTGCTTTCTCTGTATGAAAAGATGACAGCCATTGTGGGTTCCTTAAGTGATAATTAGTCCTCTATGACAGTTTATTATGTTGCCACAGCTTATTAAAACTCTTCATTTTCATACAGTTATCAAATTCACCACTCAAAGGCCACTTTAAAAATGGAAATTTGCATGCAATTGCTATTTCTTTTTGAAAAAAACAAAATATATTGGCGAGTTAAGTCAGATGGCAGAACTAAAATTCATACAAACATGAATATACACACTATTTTCTATTCTTCTATTTTATTTTAAAAAATGTATACCTTGGTTATAGCAAACGATACATAGAATAAAAAAATTAAAAGTCTCTTTCCTTAAACCTAAAAATAGTTCCCAAGATAAGATGAATTTGGAAATTTATTTCTTCTCCTCCTCCTCCTCCTCCTCCTCCTTCTTCTTCTTCTTCTTCTTCTTCTTCTTCTTCTTTTCCCTCCCTCTCTCTCTCTCTCTCTCATGTTGTTGTTGCTATGTGCTGTCGAGTTGCTTGCAACTCATAGTGATCCATGTAGTAGTGCCCTAAACCTTGCTCTATCTTGTGCCAACCTTATTGTCTCTAATTCACCTACCTCCATTACTCCAGGGACTAAATCGATGCATCTCATCAACAGTTTTCCTCTCTTGTGCTGTCCCTCCACCCTCCCAAACCTGATGTCTCTCTCCAAGGACCGGTCCCTCCTTGCAACATACCCAAAATATGTCAGATGAAGCTTCAGAATC